>NC_140796.1:26864574-27452074 GCF_037176805.1 Vigna unguiculata
GTGTCCATGGTGGTGCCCCATCTGTATAACTAGGTAAGTATTCAAGGTAAGGTTGCATCCTGACACTCTAAGGAGTCAGTTAGTCTCACCTAGAGCGGACTGAATCCTGTGGTGAGAGTAGCAGGAGGCCTGAAATTCACTAAGGGCTAACCTTGTGGTGAGTGAAAATTGATCCATCGTAACACTTGTAACACATAGCTCGGGGGCGAGCAGAGGTATCCACCACAAGTGCAAGCATCCGCTGAATCCGACCAAGTTATACGTATCCCGATGAGTCGAGTCGAGTCGTAGTGTATCGATTGAAAATTCATAACATGCTTGGTTGTTGTATGGATATTGGATGGTGAAAGTATATTTGACTATATGATGAAAATGTTGTTGGCTCTAGCTTACCCTGTTTGTTGTATGGTTGTCTTGTATGTAGCTCTTCTTTCTTGCGATGATCATCAATTTGATTGATGGGAGCAGATGGGCGAGGTTCTCGCGGTTAGCAAGGAAATGGTGATTCCATTGCTTAGCCATCTGGGTTGGACTTTATGTTTCTTTTCTTCATGGGTTTTCCTTAGGGCTACGACCCATGTATTGCTCTATGCTTTACTATTCTACTCTCATTTTGTTAGACTTTTATCTGGTTTCCGTTGGCATCGTGGTGTGCCCAGTTTGTAGGGGTTTTGTTAAGGACCCCAGGACTACTCTACATTACTATTTTGTGTGACGTGTCTTTTAATTTCGCTTACTAATTAAATGGGACGTTACATTTATGGTATCAGAGCGGTCATTCCTTAGGTCTGTGGACTTGGATGTCCGCTTAGCTTTCTATGTGCCTTCTGAGTGTTCTTAGTTAAATTCTTGCCTTATTCGAGCCTAACCAAATGATTTTATGTGTGCCAGTGAACTATGGCACCTCCTCGTAGGACTTCACAATCGTCCCAAGGTGACTTGCCCGATATCACCAGCGCAATAGAGGCGATGGTGGCTGCCATGACGCAGCAAAGCACAGCGATAATGCAACAGCATGAGGCAGCGATGCAGCGACAGACGGTGTCGCTTGAGCAACAGCAGGCAGTGATGCAGCAGATGGAGGTTGCACGTGTGGCTGTCGAGGATGCACATAGGCAGCATATGGAGGCCCTCTGCCAGCTGGAAGAGAAAGGCGACTGCCCTTGTGTTTAGCCCAGAGCCACCACCACCAGTTAGGGAGTAGAGTCCGTAAGACTTCCTGAAACACCATCCCGTGAAGTGCAACGGGAAGACGAGCCCTGACGCAGCAGACCAGTGGCTGAAGGATCTGGAGAGGATCTTTGATGCAAAAACATGCTCAGCGGAGAATAGGTTAGCTGTCACAATATACATGCTCACCGCGGAGGCTGAGCACTGGTGGACCAGTACCAAATCCATCATGGAGGAGAGAGGCGAGCCGATGACATGGGAGGCCTTTAGGGGGAAATTCCTCCCGGAATATTTCCCAGACAGCATTGGATATGGCAAGGAGGTGGAATTCCTCCAACTGACCCAGGGAGGGAAGACGATGACCGACTATGCTGAGAAGTTCAAGCACCTCAGCCGCTTTTATACCTTGTCGCTGGATGAGGAGTGGACATGCCGAAAATTCGAGAACGACATCAGGGGAGATATTCACTTGATGGTAGCACCCTTATCCTTTAAGGATTTTTTCGCTCTGGTGGAGAAGGCCACGGTGATGGAAAAGACGAAGAATGAGGTAGAGGGTCAGCGGCCCCAACAGCCTCAGAGGATTGGTAGACCATTTGGGTCCAAGCCCAGACACGACGAGCGGAGGAAACCATATGATAGACCTCCCCATCAGCCTCAGGGGTCTAGGGGTCTTCCTCCCCAGCAGGGTCGAGTGCAGTGTTACATATGTGGGGGCCCACACTTGAGGAGCGCTTGCCCTTGCATGAGGGTTACCGCAGATGCAACAACTGTGGCAAGGAGGGCTACTTCGGGAAGGATTGTCCCACTATTGCTAGGGCAGCGGCACGCCCTCCAGTTCAGACTCCTCACCAGCACCAGCGGAGAGATAAAGGCAACAAGCCTCAGGCGACGGAGAGAGTCTATGCCATGACCAGAGCAGAGGCGACAGGTTCAGGTAACCTCGTTATGCGTTATTGTGTGATTTCTGGGATGAGATGCTGCGTGTTATATGATTCTAGAGTGACAAACTCCTTTTTGTCATATGCTTGTGTGAAAAAGTTGGGTCTGCCGGTGTGTGAGCTATAGTGTGAACTTGTGCTATCTACTTCGGCATCGGGTTTGGTCAGGACGTCTTCCTTGTGTGCTAGGTGTCCTATGGAGGTGGAAGGACGCAAATATAGGGTGAATCTGATATGTCTGCCTCTCTAAGAGTTGGAAGTGATCCTAGGGATGGATTGACTCTCTACCAACCGCATCTTTATAGACTGTCGGGAGAAGAGGTTGTTGTTTCCCGATTCAGAGGAGCTCGAGTTAGTGTCTCCTTAGGGGGTGGTGAGGGAGATTCAGACTGGCGCGTAATGCTTCATAATCTTCGCCCGTATGGAAGTGGAAGAGAGAGAGGGACCATCAATTATAGCTGTGGTGCATGAGTTTGAGGACGTGTATCCACATGAAGTACCTGGGTTACCTCCTAGTAGGGAGGTGGAGTTCTCTATTGACCTAGTACTGGGGATAAGTCCGATATCGATGGCTCCATACCGCATGGCTCCGGCGAAGTTGGAGGAACTTAAGAAACAGATAAAGGAACTAATGGCGAAGCAGTTTATCCGACCCAACACTTCGCTGTGGGGAGCACCAGTGTTGCTGGTAAAGAAGAAGGATGGGAGTTCACGCTTGTGTGTGGACTACAGGCAACTGAACAAGATGACGATCAAGAATAAGTATCCGCTCCCGAGAATTGATGAGTTGATGGATCAGCTGCATGGGTCATCAGTATTCTCGAAGATAGACCTGCGGTCGGGATACCATCAGATTTTGGTAAAGGCTGATGATTTGTAGAAGACGACCTTCTGATCCTGGTATGGACACTATGAGTACATGGTTATGCCTTTTGGTGTGACCAATGCTCCAGCAGTGTTCATGGACTACATGAACCAGATTTTCAGACCCTTCTTAGATAAGTTTGTCGTAGTCTTCATAGACGACATCCTTATCTATTCTAAGATTCAGGAGGAGCATGCAGAACACCTGAGGTTGGTGCTTGGTGTTCTGAGAGAGAAATAGTTATATGCCAAGTTGTCCAAGTGCGAATTTTGGATGGATGAGGTTCAGTTTTTGGGGTATGTGATATCCGCCAAGGGGATTGCAGTGGACCCAATGAAGGTTGAGGTAGTGGTATAGTGGGAAAGTCCTAAGTTGGCCACAAAGATCAAGAGCTTTGTGGGGTTAGCGGACTGCTATAGGAGGTTCATAGAGGGATTCTCCAAAATAGTGGCACCTCTGACACTGCTTACTCGGAAGGACCAACCCTTCACTTGGACAGATAAGTGCGAGGAAAGTTTCCAGGAGTTGAAGAGAAGATTGACTAGCGCTCCAATATTAGTGATCCCGGATGTCGGGAGGCCGTTCGAGGTCTACTGTGACGCCTCCCACCTCGGACTTGGTTGCATTTTAATGCAGGAGAAGAAGGCTGTGGCATATGCCTCGAGACAACTCAAGGTGCATGAGAGGAACTACCCCACTCATGACTTGGAGTTGGTGGCGATAGTCTTTGCCTTGAAGATTTGGAGGCATTATCTTTATGGTGCTCAATTTCATGTGTTCAGCGACCACAAAAGTTTAAAGTACTTGTTTGACCAGAAGGAGCTGAACATGAGGTCGAGGAGGTGGATGGAGTTCCTGAAATATTATGACTTCGATCTCCTATATCATCCGGGGAAGGCAAATATGGTGGCAGATGCTCTGAGTAGGAAAACTGTACATACGGCACATCTCATGATAAAAGAGGTAGAATTGCTGGAGAAGTTCAGGGACATGAGGCTACAAGTGGAGTTGGGGTCTGAGTCCATTAGGTGTACTACCCTTACTATATCTAGTGACTTCTTGAGCTCAGTGAGAGAGAGGCAGTTATTAGATGCCAGCCTAAATAGAGTCAGAGAACAGCTTGGGTCAGATGAGACTAGAGATTTCACTTTGGGTAATGATGATATCTTGAGGTTCCAGGGCAGGATCTGTATACCCAATGATGCTGAGGTAAAGAAGTTAATTCTTAAGGAAGGACATAAGAGTCGTCTTAGTTTGCATCCTGGCATGACTAAGATGTACCAAGATCTTAAGGAGACTTTCTGGTGGCAAGGGATGAAGAAGGATGTAGCTCAGTTTGTATCAGCATGTTTAACTTGTCAGAAGGCGAAGGTGGAGCACCAGAGGCCCGGTGCGAACCTACAGCCCTTAGAAATACCAATGTCGATATGGGACAACATCTCCATGGATTTTGTAACCCATTTGCCACGGACTTTTAGAGGACTTGACACCATCTGGGTGATAGTGGACCGGTTGACCAAGAGTGCCCACTTTTTGGTGATGAACTTGAGGATGTCTATGGCCAAGTTAGCCCAGCTGTACATTAAGGAGATCGTGAGGTTGCATGGAGTACCTTTGAGCATAGTTTCTGACAGAGACCCACGGTTTACATCCCGGTTCTGGCAAACCTTACAGGAGGCTTTGCGGACCAAGTTGACTATGCGCTTAGCTTATCACCCTCAAACCGATGGCCAGTCTGAGAGGACGATTCAGTCATTAAAGGATTTTTTGAGGACTTGCATATTGGATCATCTGGGTGCTTAGGGTGAGGTATTACCTTTGATAGAGTTCACCTACAACAACAGTTTCCATGCGAGCATCGGCTTGGCGCCATACGAGGCTCTTTATGGCAGGAGTTGTAGGACTCCTCTCTATTGGTATCAAGATGGGGAAGCGATGTTGGTTGGACCAGAATTGTTAGAGCATACCACTAAGAAAGTGAGAACGGTGAGGAACAGGATGCAAGCTTCTCAGAGTAGGCAGAAGGCCTATGTAGACCGTAGGAGGAGACCTCTGGAGTTCGCAACTGGTGATCATGTATTCCTGAGGGTGACCATGTATCTTCGCTCAAGGAAGCTTTCGCCCAAGTTCCTTGGCCCCTATCAGATCACGAAGAGGATTGGGCCGGTGGCTTACGAGATAGCCTTACCCCCAAAGTTGGCGAACCTTCATCCAATGTTTCATGTCTCACAGTTGAGGAAGTACGTGTTTGACCCAGCGCATGTGTTGGAAGCCGAGGATATACAGATCAGGGAATACTTCACAGTGGAAGTACCACCTGTCGCTCTAGATGATAGCAAAGTTGAGGAGCGTCGAGGAAAGGAAGTCTGCCTGGTTAGAGTCATCTAGGATCAGAGAACGGGTGACTCGACTTGGGAGTTGGAGGAGGATATGAGGAAATCACACCCACATCTTTTTGCCTGGTAAGCTTTCATTTTCGAGGTCGAAAATTTTTGTTGTTGGAGGGAATGTAAGGCCCAATTATTTCTGCCTATCTTATTGTAGAGGCTGCCCAATCTTTTGGGCCTAAATGGGGTTGGCCCAATTCAATTTCTGACCTAAGATACCCCAAAACCCTAACTTGTAACTACTCTTCGTAAAACAGATCCCACACATCTCTTAGAGAAGCTGCCGTCATCCTTCTCTAGGATTTGGAGTCGTCATAGCTTAGCAAGCTCAGCCTCATTCTTTCATTCCGCGTAAGTCCCTCCTGTTAGTTTTGAAATGGTTGAAAAGCCAAGAAGGGGGGGTTGAATTGGCTAGTTAAAACTTTAGGCTATTTTTGCAAGCTAAAACCTACTTTAATTGAATCAAATAGATCACCAAGTTGGGATGCAAATAGTACTGAACTATACACTTTCAATCGATTAAAAATAGAGTTAACAGATCGATTTTACTAAACAGATTATGTTCTGGTATAATCAATCGATTGAAACTGAAAAATAGTCGACTGAAATACTAGGAAAAATGCAGAAATGTGAATTTGAATTTTAAGCCAGAAACAATGCTCAAGATTGATCAAGATCAGTTCCAAATGATTATACAAACATGCTCAATGCTTTAGATGCTATGAAAACATGCAAGAACATGAAAAAGATGATTAAAGCACAAGTTCTTGAAACTTTAAAATGAAAATGCAAGAGAGAAAGGTTAGAGAAGAGAGGACACCATGAATTTTTATACTGGTTCACTCAAACTTGAGCTACATCCAGTTTGTCAAGGTAACCTGAGCTTAAATTTGCACTATTTCAAAAGTTTTACAAAGAATCCACCGTTACACTTCCAAAATATGCAAAAACACCACAAAAGACTCTTGAATCACATAAGAATCACACCAACACAGCAAGAACCCTCTTGCAGACCTGGAAAACCACCAGGCACACACACAAAGCTTAAGAAAGATCAAACCTCAGTGGTAGCACAACCTTGCCTACCACAAACCACTTTCTCCAAGCTTCAAACCAAGCCAAAAGCTTCAAGAATTGATCCAAGATCAATCTTCAACAACTGCAACACCTATGATCACGAAGGAGAGAGTTTCCACAAGTTTCCAGAACCAAATCGTGCTCTAAAATGATCAACTGACCTCTCTTTCCAAAATCACAACTTTTATAGTCAAACTATTACGAAATTCAACAGGTTGATTTTCAAATCAATCGGTTGATTTCACTTGACTTAAGCTGATACAACAGAAACTGAAAACAAAAAACAGATGCATAAAGCTGATACAATCAGCCGACTGAAATGAAAAACAACCAACTGAAACAAACAGAACTGAAATTGAAAAATCACAAACACAAGGATGCAATGCATGATCCTAAACAACCACCACACTCAGTCATCCTGAGGGTCATTTCTGGTCTGGAATGAGTGGAGCATATCATGGATATCATGGATTTGGCCATCCAATGCATTGAACCTCTCATTGCAATAGTTGTGATGTTCATGTTGAGACACATTAAGCTCATGCAACTGGTTCAGCACCATCCTCTCAAAATGTGAGTACACAGGGCCTCTATCCTTTGGAGGATTGTAGGGAATCAAGTCCATGGGTCCAGCAGTTGGTTCTTCCTCTTGATTTGCACCACTTGGACCGGCTTCATGGTCATGTGCACCACCACCAACAGCTCCAGCAGCTATCCATCCATTTCCCACCTTGATAAAGCCCATTTTGTGCAGATTTTGGTTAGAGGTATGGTTCAATAGTCCAGTTGACTCCTCTAGCTTATCCTCTACATCAATACCAAAGTATTCAATGAATTTAGACACCAAAACCACATATGGAAGCCTAAAATCCGTGAGTCTCTTGGCCTTGAGGATGTGATCACGAAACACATAGATCCAATCCACTTGAATGTTGTGTTGAATGCAGTACATAAGTATCAAATCTCCCTCATTCAATGTTGAATGGTTGCTACCACGTGGAACAAGGATTTTTGTGACAATCATACCAAGTATCCTTTGATCCACCTAGAGACCACCAACATGGAAGTGTTTGATTTCAACAATAGGATTTCTCAAGCATTGGCCATAGTATTGCATCTTGTTGAATTCTGGAACAGCCCCAGTTTCACCTTTTCTCACTTGCACACCCCTTGGTTTGAGTCCAACCACATCTTTCCAAGCTCTCTTGTTGATCTCCATTTGAACACCCTTGATGATGGACAGTAGGACATCAGTTTTGAACTCCAAGTTGGTGAAAAACACCTTCACCAAGTCTGGATATATTTTCCCTAAAAGTTCAAGGAAGGACTTCAACTTTTGATGCTTTAGTTGTTGGAATAGGCTCTCAAGGCCTTCAGCTCTTAGCCATGAGAACCTCAGCACCTTAGGAATGCTGATCTGCTTCCTGTTCATCTCAATGAGGAACACTTGAATGTTGACCTCATGATCCTCAAACCATGTTTCAATTCTCCCATGGCTTTCATGATTTGGAGACCTTGGAGTAGGAGGAGTGGAGTGCTCATCATCAGATTGGGTAGCTTTTTGGGAACGACGAGGCATGATGAGTGTTGGTATGGCTGTTTCTAAGAGATGTATGATGCAAATGCAGCAATACAAGTGCATTATTTATAGTTGAACAAACTGATTTTCAGAAACAGTTGATTAAATGGTGCAGATTTTTCTAATTAATTCGTTTTATGTTACCCAAATCAATTTAATGCAATCCAAAATAGTATCTCATGCATTCATGATGTTTTCAATGTGTTTTTATGAGAGAGTCAATCAGTTCAGATCATGTGAGCTGCATGCACATTGGAATTGTACACTAGAATGCTTTTTGGTCAAACAATTCAGTAAAAGTAACATATGGCTGATGAAATGGGCAGTTAAGAGCAGATAGTACCTGACAAAAAGATGCTTGCTTTGATTGAGTCAGCTTAACAATTCAATTCGTGAGTAAAAGCACAGTTTAAGTGAAATCAACACGTTGAAAATAAAATCAGTCGACTAAAACAGCATCAAAGTATCAGAGATTACAAACAAAATCTGGTTAAGTGAAATCAGCTGACTAATTTTGAAAATCAATCGATTGAAAATTGTGAAATTGAACTTCATTTTTCCAAATTTAGTTTTAATGAAATCAACATACTGAATTATGAAAACAACAGATCAAAAATCATAGCAGATCAATTTTTCATCATCCAGTGGCAGTTTAAGTGAAATAAACATGTTGAAATACAGAAACAACAGGTTGACAGATCATGAATTTTGCAAACAGAGGCAGATTTAAGTGAAATCAACACGTTGAAATGCAAAATCAACAGGTTGACTATGACAGTTTTTAATTTTTGCATACTACAGCAGATTTTTATGAAACCAATGCATGAGTACATAAGAATAACATGCTACAAACACATCAAACCACATTCTTGATGTCTAAAATACCTAGTTCAGTTCTTAGCTTGTTAAACCTATCTCTAGCCAATGGTTTTGTAAATAAATCTGCTAATTGATTTTCAGTTTTAACAAATTTGATTTCACAATCTCCCTTTTGAACATGATCACGAATGAAATGATGCCTAATCTCAATATGCTTGGTTTTAGAATGTTGTATTGGATTCTTGGTTAAGTTGATTGCACTATTATTATCACAATACAAAGGTACCTTGCTTAGCCTTACACCATAGTCCAAAAGTTGATGTTTCAACCATATGATTTGTGCACAACCATGTCCAGCAGCAATATATTCAGCTTCAGCTATGGAAAGTGCCACACAAGCTTGCTTTTTGCTATTCCATGAGATTAGACTTGATCTAAGCAAATGGCAAGTACCACTTGTGCTTTTCCTATCCAATTTGCACCCTGCATAGTCTGAATCTGAAAAACCACTAAGAGATATGTTAGAATCACATGGATACCATAAACCAACATTGGTTGTTCCTTTGAGGTACTTTAGAATCCTTTTTGCAGCCTTAAAGTGTGATTCCTTAGGATTTGCTTGAAATCTAGCACATAAGCATACTCCAAACTGAATGTCTGGCCTACTTGCTGCATCCATAAGGCAATTTGTTGCAATTGGAGTGGCAACTTCTTTGCAATCCTCCATTTTGAACTTTTTCAACAAGTCAAAACAATATTTTGATTGATTTAAAAATATTCCATGCTTGAGTTGCTTGACTTGCAACCCTAGAAAGTAGGCAAGCTCACCCATCATGGACATCTCAAACTCTCCCTGCATTGCTGCAACAAACTCTTCACCCAATGTGTTATTATTTGAACCAAAGATGATATCATCAACATACACTTGAACAAGTATAACATCATTATCATGTTTTCTAATGAAGAGTGTTTATCCACTGCACCTTTAGCATAACCTTTTGATAAAAGAAAATTGCTTAGCCTTTCATACCATTGCCTTGGTGCTTGTTTTAAACCATATAAGGGCCTTTTTCAATTTGAAAACATGGTTAGGATAGAGATGATCCTCAAATCCAGGAGGTTGTGATACATACACTTCTTCATTTAGAAAACCATTCAAGAATGCACTTTTCACATCCATTTGATGCAATTTAAAGTTACACATGCAAGCATATGCTAAGAGTAATCTCACAACTTCTAGCCTAGCCACAGGTGCATAAGTTTCATCAAAACCAATGCCTTCTTCTTGATTATAACCTTTAGCAACTAGTCTACCTTTGTTTCTTACTATATTACCATCTTCATCCATTTTGTTTCTAAAAACCCGTTTGGTTCCAATTATATTCATATCATTAGTTTTAGGCATTAGAAACCACACATCATTTCTTGTGAATTGATTGAGTTCATCTTGCCTAGCCACAATCCAATTACTATCATTTAAAGCATCATTCACATTCTTAGGTTCAATTTGAGATACAAATGCAACATGTTCACAAAAAATAATCCTACGTCTAATAGATACTCCCTGTTTGATATCACCTATGATGTTGTCCTTTGATAAACCTCTAGGCTGGATCCAATCCTTGGGCCATTTGCTGTCTGCAGCTTTTTCAGTCGACTGTTTTTCCTTTTCAGCCAATTGATTTCCTGTAGTAGTGGACTTTTCTGCAGCAGAAATCTGCTCCTGCAGTATATCTTCCTCATCTGCATTCTTTGACACTTGATCTTGCAATTTTGGGTTAGTTTCATCAAATACAACATGTATAGACTATTCAACAGTCATCAATCTCTTATTATAGACTCTATATGCATGACTTTGTGTAGCATAACCTAGAAAAACACCTTCATCTGCTTTTGCATCAAATTTGCCAAGACTTTCTTTGCCATTATTTAAGATAAAGCACTTACATCCAAATACTTTTAGGTGACTTAAAACAGGCCTTCTCCCTTTGCAAAGCTCATAAGGGGTTTTCTTCAAAATTGGCCTAATCAACACTCTATTTAAGACATAGCAAGCAGTGTTGACTGCATCAGCCCAAAAGTACTTAGGTAGTGAGTTTTCATTCAACATAGTTCTAGCTAGGTCCTCAAGTGATCTATTTTTCCTCTCAACAACACCATTTTGTTGTGGTGTTCTTGGTGTAGAAAAATTATGGTTGATACCATGCTTTTCACAAAAGTGTTCAAACTTTTCATTTTAAAATTCCCCACCATGATCACTTCGAATAGACACTATCTTGGAACTCTTTTCATTTTCAAGCATCTTGGCAAGTCTTTTGAAAGCATGAAAAGTGTCATTTTTGGCAGCTAAGAACAAAGTCCATGTGTACCTAGAGAAATCATCAACAATGACTAATGCATAAAGATTGCCACCAAGACTCATGGTTCGAGATGGACCAAATAGATCCATGTGAAGCATCTCTAAAGGTCTTTCGGTTGAAACAACATTTTTTTATTTAAAAGAGACCTTAGTTTGTTTTTCTTTTTGACATGCTTCACACACTCTATCCTTCTCAAACTTGAGTTTTGGTAGTCCTTCAACCAACTGTTTTCTATTCAGCCGATTGAAATGCTGCATGTGTATGTGACAAAGTCTTCTATGCCATAACCAAGTATCATCCTCTTTTGTAAGCAAACAATGGATGCTAAATGATGCATGATGCAAGTCAAGTAGATATATATTATTGACTCTCTTGCCTATCAAAACAATACTACCATGTGCATCATATATCAAACAACTATTTGGTTCAAACATGACTTTAAAGCCTTTATCACATAGTTGACTTATAATTATCAAATTGTGTTTGAGTCCTTCAACCAGCAACATATTCTTGATGTTGGAAGAGGATCCATTGCCTATGACTCCATTTCCAAGGATTCTTCCTTTGTTGTTGTCTCCATAGGTTACAAACCCTTCCTCCTTCAACTCCAACTTTGCAAATTTGGTTTTATCTCCTGTCATATGTCTTGAACAACCACTATCAAGGTACCACAAATCTTTCTTATCACCTTTCATGACCTGCAAAACAGATTTGGATTATTTGGTACCCTTTGATAGGTTGGGTCCATCATGGTTATATCTTTCTAGATCCTTTTGGGATCCATTTCATAATCCCTTTAGGAACATCATATTTTCTAGCATGACAGTTCTTAATGACATGACCTTTTTGCATACAATAGTTGCATGAAATTAATGGCATGTCACTTTGCATGCTTTTAGAAAAGAAACTAGAGAACTTCTTGGTTTTCTTTTGAAAAGAAGGATTGAAACCAAGTCCAGCTTTGCCAAACACACAATTTTGTGAACCAAGAACAGCCTCTAAGTTTGCTTCTCCACTTGTGAACCTTGCACAGGTTTTTATAAGGTATTTCACTTGATTTTTCAAAACTGTGCAGTTTTCACAGGATCTTTCAGTTGATTGATTTCTAAAACAGTCGGTTGAATTACTGTAAATAATTTCTAAATGTTCAAAATCAGTTTTTAAATCAGCTGTTTCTTTTTCCAGTTGACTAACTTTGTTTTCCAGCCAATTGGCTAAGCCTTTCAACCGATTGTTTAATGCAGAAATCTTGTTTGCTTCATTATGCAACTCTTCAAAATCATGCAACAATTGATTATAGTCATTTAAGTCTATAGAACTTACTTGGCTTGAGGAAGATGACTCATAACCAGCCATGAGACACAAGTTGGCTTCTTCAGTCTCATCTTGTGAGGAGCTACTTGTTGTTGAATCATCATTGTCCTCCCATGCAATGTATGCACGTTTCTCCTTTGGCTTCTTCTCCTTTTTCCTATCAACACTCTTCTCCTTTTCTTTGTTAGCATTTGGACATTCAATCTTGATATGTCCTTGTTTTCCACAGTTATAACATGTAAAATTAGAAGAGTTTGATTCATTGTGTTTGGAAGTATACCTCTTGGGATTACCTTTGATACCTTTCCTTTTGAGATACTTACCAAACCTTTTGACAAGGAGATTCAAGTTCTCACTTTCACTTGATTCAGCCACCTCATCCTCAATTTCCTCATTTTTCTTGGTGCTAGTCTTCAAGGCTATGTTCTTGACCTTTTTCTCACTTGACTCAAGCTCATTAAGCCTTTGCATCTCAATCTCATGCTCCCTAAGCTTACCAAACAATGCGGCTGTAGTCAAAGTGGATAGATCTCTTGTTTCTTAGATAGTCATGACCTTTGGTTGCCAAGATCTATCAAGACACTTTAGCACCTTGATGTTTAACTCTTCCTTGTCAAATTCCTTACCCAAGCCTATGAGATGGTTGACTATGTGAGTGAATCTCTTTTGCACATCCGCTATGGATTCTCCTTGTTTCATCTTGAATAGCTCATATTTTTGAATCAAGACATGCTTTCTAGCTCTCTTAACATCATTGGTTCCTTCATGAGTCACTTCAAGAACCTCCCACATTTCCTTGGCACTCTTGCATTGTGAAACACGAAAAAACTCATCCATGTTGAGAGATGAAGTGAGGATATTCTTTGCATTGCAATCATATTGGGCTCTCCTTCTTTCTTCCTCATTCCATTGAGTCCATGGCTTATTAACCTGCACATCATCAACAATATGTTTAGGAGTATATGGTCCATTTATGATTGCATCCCATATCCCTTGATCTATTGACTCAATAAAGATTTTCATCCTAATTTTCCAAAATTGGTAATTAATGCCACTAAACATAGGGGGTCTATGAATTGAGGCACCTTCACCAAAGGGTAACTTGTTTTCAGCCATTTCAAGTAGTTCAAAACAGATTTAGGACCTTACTTGATCAAATTTCAAGTACCTTGCTCTGATACCAATTGTTAGTTTTGAAATGGTTGAAAAGCCAAGAAGGGGGGGTTGAATTGGCTAGTTAAAACTTTAGGCTATTTTTGCAAGCTAAAAACCTACTTTAATTGAATCAAATAGATCACCAAGTTAGGATGCAAACAGTACTAAACTATACACTTTCAATCGATCAAAAACAGAGTTAACAGATTTATTTTACTAAACATATTATGTTCTGGTATAATCAATCGATTGAAACTGAAAAACAGTCGACTGAAATACTTGGAAAAATGTAGAAATGTGAATTTGAATTTTAAACCAGAAACAATGCTCAAGATTGATCAAGATCAGTTCCAAATGATTATACAAACATGCTCAATGCTTTAGATGCTATGAAAACATGCAAGAACATGAAAAAGATGATTAAAGCACAAGTTCTTGAAACTTTAAAATGAAAATGCAAGAGAGAAAGGTTAGAGAAGAGAGGACACCACGAATTTTTATACTGGTTCACTCAAACTTGAGCTACATCCAGTTTGTCAAGGCAACCTGAGCTTTACTTTGTACTATTTCAAAAGTTTTACAAAGAATCCACCCTTACACTTCCAAAATATGCAAAAACACCACAAAAGACTCTTGAATCACACAAGAATCACACCAGCATAGCAAGAACCCTCTTGCAGACCTGGAAAACCACCAGGCATACACACAAAGCTTGAGAAAGATCAAACCTCAGTGGTAGCACAACCTTGCCTACCACAAACCACTTTCTCCAAGCTTCAAACCAAGCCAAAAGCTTCAAGAATTGATCCAAGATCAATCTTCAACAGCTGCAACACCTATGATCACGAAGGAGAGAGTTTCCACAAGTTTCCAGAACCAAATCGTGTTCTAAAATGATCAACTGACCTCTCTTTCCAAAATCACAACTTTTATAGTCAAACTGTTACGAAATTCAACAGGTTGATTTTCAAATCAATCGGTTGATTTCACTTGACTTAAGTTAAATCAGTCGATTAAAAACTAAATCAACTAATTGAATTTGTTGCAGTTTAAGACTACTGCAGCCAATCTTTTAACCTGTTAAAAAGTCATTCAACAGATTAAAAGAGACATTTTAACCTGTTGAAAAACCATTCAACAGATTAAAAACACACCAAAGACCAAACTACATCTAATTAATGCTTTAAGGTCTACAACATGAATTACAAACTACAAGTACACTTTCTTAATGATGTAACTGCATGGAGAGCACATGTTTCATCCTTGATCACCACGAATATCATCAAATCTCCTTTCCTTCATCAATGTAGGCTTCATTCCAATGTTTATGGCTTCAAGATAGTTTAAAAGAGCTTCATTCAATCTTCATCAAATCTTCAAGAAGCAAACCACCTTGGCTTCTCATGTCAACACCTCCCAACTCAAGCTCTATGTTCATTTTGATTCTTCCGTATGTTCTCAGTTAGAGCTTTCTAATGAGCTCGTTTTCGGAACTTGTCCCACTATTTTTCAGCTCGCGAAACTGTCCCGTGAGCTATTGTCCCTCACTGTTCGAGTATCAAAGCCTTAGCTAACGTTTCCAGGTACGGGAAATTAGGGTTCAAGTTTAAGTTGTGTTTTTATGCTTGTTCTTGAGCTTGCGAATTGTTTGTATGGGTTAATCATTGTTCTTGGGACATGAAATGCTTTATGTGATTGGTTGGGTTGAAAGATACATCTGCTGCAGGTGAGACCAGGGCGAGAACTGATAATCTCGCCCAGGCGAGTCGGACTCGCCTAAGTGAGATCCCGCATTGGTTCTTGTTTCCTTTTCGAGCCTTCACCTAGGCGAAGGGGGCTCGCTTGAGCGAGACTCTCTCGCTTGAGCGAGACCCTTCAGCCTGAGCGAGGGGTTGGGCGAGATAGTGCATGGTTTGGTTGCTTGGTTGTCCTTGGATGATTTGTAATTATTTGGGTATGCTTGATATGTTGATATATATATATATATATATATATATATATATATATATATATATATATATATATATATATATATATATATATATATATATATAATGGATTGTCATGTGTGTGTGAAATAATTCAAGAATGGAATGATGGATATCGTGGAAGCTTGGCATGTGAAATTAATGAGTGAGTTGGAATTAATGGGACATGGTATTGATATGAGATGAGGCCCTATACTCATGGGGTGGTAATGACCAATGGTTTGGGTTCAACATGTGATATGAATGAGGTGTTATTTTTCAGAGGTTGACAAGGAATTGTAAGCATGATTGGTATTCTCTTATTATTTATTTATGATAATTGGGTCCATGTTAGTGTGTGATTCCTTGGGGTCTCTAGGTGAGGCCTCCGGGGTTGCGCTTCAGTGGTCGGGACGTAATTCCATGGCCCTTGTTAGTGGGTGTCCATGGTGGTGCCCCATCTGTATAACTAGGTAAGGATTCAAGGTAAGGTTGCATCTTGACACTCTAAGGAGTCAGTTAGTCTCACCTAGAGCGGATAGACTCTTGTGATGAGAGTACCAGAAGGCTTGAAATTCACTAAGGGCTAACCTTGTGGTGAGGGAAAATTGATCCATCGGAACACTTGTAACACATAGCTCGGGGGTGAGCAGAGGTATCCACCACAAGTGCAAGTATCCGCTGAATCCGACCAGGTTATACGTATCCGGATGAGTCGAGTCGAGTCGAGTCGTAGTGTATCGATTGAAAAGTCATAACATGCTTGGTTGTTGTATGGATATTGGATGGTGAAAGTATATTTGACTATATGATGAAAATGTTGTTGGCTCTAGCTTACCCTGTTTGTTGTATGGTTGTCTTGTATGTGGCTCTTCTTTCTTGCAATGATCATCAGTTTAATTGATGGGAGCAAATGGGCGAGGTTTCCGCGGTCAGCAAGGAAATGGCGATTCTGCTACTTAGCCATCGGGGCTAGACTTTATGTTTCTTTTCTTCATGGGTTTTCTTTAGGGCTACGGCCCATGTATTGCTCTATGCCTTTCTATTCTACTCTCATTTTGTTAGATTTTTATCTGGTTTCCGTTGGCATCGTGGTGTGCCCAGTTTGTAGGGGTTGTGTTAAAGACCCCAGGACTACTCTACATTACTATTTTGTGTGACGTGTCTTTTAATTTCGCTTAATAATTAAATGGGACGTTACATTTATGTTATCAGAGCGGTCATTCCTTGGGTCTGTGGACTTGGATGTCCGCTTAGCTTTTTCTGTGCCTTCTGAGTGTTCTTAGTTAAATTCTTGCCTTATTCGAGCCTAACCAAGTGATTTTCTATGTGCCAGTGAACTATGGCACCTCCTCGTAGGACTTCGCAATCGTCCCAGGGTGACTTGCCCGATATCCCCAAGGCAATAGAGGCGATGGTGGTTGCCATGACGCAGCAAAGCACAGCGATGATGCAACAGGATGAGGTAACGATGTAGCGACTGGCGGCGTCGCTTGAGCAACAGCAGGCAGTGATGCAACAGATGGAGGCTGCACGTGTGGCTGCCAAGGATGCACATAGGCAGCATATGGAGGCCCTCCGCCAGCTGGAAAAGAACAGGGCGACTGCCCCTGTGTTTGGCCCGGAGCCACGACCACGAGTCAGGGAGTGGAGTCTAGAAGACTTCCTGAAACACCATCCCGTGAAGTTCAACGGGAAGACGAGACCTGATGCAGCAGACCAGTGGCTGAAGGATCTGGAGAGGATCTTTGATGCAAAAACATGCCCAGGGGAGAACAGGTTAGCTTTCACAGTATACATGCTCACCGGAGAGGTTAAGTACTGGTGGACCACTACCAAATCCATCATGGAGGAGAGAGGCGAGTCGGTGACGTGGGAGGCCTTTAGGGGGAAATTCCTCTCAGAATATTTCCCAGACAGCATTCGATATGCCAAGGAGGTGGAATTCCTCCAACTGACCCAGGGAGGGAAGACGGTGACCAACTATGCTGAGAAGTTCAAGCACCTTAGCCGCTTTTATACCTTGCCGCTCGATGAGGAGTGGAGATGCCAGAAATTCGAGAACGACCTCAGGGGAGATATTGGCTTGATGGTAGCACCCTTATCCATTAAGGATTTTGCCGCTTTGGTGGAGAAGGCTAGGGTGATGGAGAAGATGAAGAATGAGGTAGAGGGTCAGCAGCCCTAGCAGCCTTAGAGGATTGGTGGACCATCTAGGTCCAAGCCTAGACACAACGAGCGGAGGAGACCATATGACAAACCTCCCCATCCGCCTCAAGGGTCTAGGGGTCTTCCTCCCCAGTAGGGTCGAGTGTAGTGTTACATATGTGGGGGCCCACACCTAAGGAGCGCTTGCCCACGCATGGAGGGTTACTTGTCAACACCCAATTTCGTCCGGGTAAATAAATTTATTTTCAAAAAAATTTAAAAAAATAAAAAAACTGTGAAACATTATTTTCTTCAAAGATTTTCAAACTTTAATTTTAGAAAAAAAAAAGAAAAAAAAGAGAAATGAAAAAAAAAGAAAAAAAAAGGAATAAAGAGGGAAGAGACCAATTTGTTATTAATTATCGCATTCCTTCTCATGAGCCAAACAACTCAACCTGCTTTCTACCTTTGTTCCTGGAAGAGAAATTAGTAATATTCTAATAATTAAAAGAAATATTTCTTCAAATGGTTATAATCAATATTACTAATTGAGATTGATTTTGTGCTCTGATTTGTTAATGGTTAGAATCAATATTACTAATTTGGGATTGATTTTGTGCTCTGATTTACTATGATTTGATTTCCATAATGTGTTGTTATCATAACCAATTTCTTCCTTATATTCTTCATTACAATTAAGGCTGAGATTGTATTGATATTGCAAGGTGCGAGTATAAATACGCACTCTGTCATGACCGAAAGAAAAAATTCTCTACACTTCTCTAATTCTTTCCCATCACCACTCCCACATACACACCTCTTCTTTCATCTCTCTAAAAAACATATTGAAAGAGGTAAAAAAAAAAGATTCTCTATACTCTCTTTTTCTCTCTCATTACCACCCACACAGACCCATCTCATTTTATCTCTCTTAAAAAAAACACAAAAATATTATAAAAGGAGGCAAGAAAAAAGAAAAGGCAGAAGGTACGTCATTGTTAGTTTTTTCTTTTAATTTATTTTTTTTATGTTCATTATTTTGTTTAAATCATTAAAAAAAATATTTCCTATTTCTTTTGTGTCTGCTTGACTGCTCGCGTTGCATGACACTCATTTTAGACTTTCGTTTTTTTTCTCTAAAAAATTATATATCAATCTAAGAATAAAAAATAGTTTTCTTTGTTTACTTTTTAATATCTATCTGGTTGCTCACGTCGTAGTGAAAAAATTATAAAAGATTAAAAAGATAAAAAGTCAAAGATTAAAAAAAAGAATTTATTTTCAGTGTCTGTTCGGCCGCTCGCGTCGTGTGACATCAATATTAAAATAATACTAAAAATTTAAATGAAAAGGTTTTCAAAATTATTAAAAAAATTAAATCATTCTTCAAATATTTATCCAATTAGTTTTTCATAAAAGAACTACGTAACCCTAATTCTCCATTCACAATGAGATACGTAGGAGCGAGGATTAATCCTCGTCGGGCCCAAAAAATCAAAAAAATAATTTTGTTGTTTTTTTTGTACATTCTTTTATTAACATTTTTTGGGAAAAATAAATATTTAGAAAAAACCACATAACTTTTTCACATTTAATCTAGTTTTTCGCAGACCTTGCTCTTTTTTACGGTTTTCCATAGTTTCCTATAATAACTATGGTAGCGACTCCAAACTCTGTTTTTACAAAGGCCCGGTGGGAACCTACAACCCTTAGAAATACTAGTGTGGAAATGGGACAACATCTCCATGGATTTTGTAACCCATTTGCCATAGACTTTTAGAGGACATGACACTATCTGGGTGATAGTGGACCGGTTGACCAAGAGTGCCCACTTTTTGGCGATGAACTTGAGGATGTCTATGGCCAAGTTAGCCCAGTTGTACATTAAGGAGATCGTGAGGTTCATGGAGTACCTTCGAGCATAGTTTCTGACAGAGAATCAAGGTTTAAATCTCGGTTCTGGAAAACCTTACAAGAGGCTTTGCGGACCAAGTTGACTATGAGCTCAGCTTATCACCCTCAAACCGATGGCCAGTCTGAGAGGACGATTCAGTCATTAGAGGATTTGTTGAGGACTTGCATATTGGATCATCTGGGTGCTTGGGATTAGGTATTACCTTTGATAGAGGTCACCTACAACAACAGTTTCCATGCGAGCATCGGCATGGCGCCATACGAGGCTCTTTATGGCAGGAGGTGTAGGACTCCTCTCTGTTGGTATCAGGATGGGGAAGCGGTGTTGGTTGGACCAGAATTGTTATAGCTGACCACTAAGATAGTGAGAACAGTGAGGAACAGGATGCAGGCTTCTCAAAGTAGGCAGAAGGCCTATGTAGACCGTAGGAGGAGACCTCTGGAGTTCGCAACTGGTGATCATGTATTCCTGAGGGTGACCCGAACCATAGGCGTGGGAAGGGCTCTCCGCTCAAGGAAGCTTTCGCCCAAGTTCCTTGGCCCCTATCAGATCACAAGGAGGATTGGGCCGGTGGCTTACAAGATAGCCTTACCCCCGCAGTTGGCGAACCTACATCTAGTGTTTCATGTCTCACAGTTGAGGAAGTACATGTTTGACCCAGCGCATGTGTTGGAAGCCGAAGATATACAGATCAGGGAAGACCTCATAGTGGAAGTACCACCCGTCGCTCTAGAGGATAGCAAAGTTGAGGAACGCCGAGGAAAGGAAGTCCGCCTGGTTACATTCATCTGGGATTAGAGAACGAGTGACTCGATTTGGGAGTTGGAGGAGGATATGAGGAAATCACACCCACATCTTTTTGCCTGGTAAGCTTTCATTTTCGAGGTCGAAAATTTTTGTTGTTGGAGGGAATGTAAGGCCCAATTATTTCTGCCTATCTTATTGTAGAGGTTGCCTAATCTTTTGGGCCTAAATGGGGTTGGCCCAATTCAATTTCTGACCTAAGATACCCCAAAAGCCTAACTTGTAACTAGCCTTCGTAAAACAGATCCCACACATCTCTTAGAGCAGCTGCCGTCATCCTTTGCTAGGGTTTGGAGTCGTCATAGCTTAGCAAGCTCAGCCTCATTCTTCCGTTCCGCGTAAGTCCCTCCCAACTCAAGCTCTATGTTCATTTTGATTCTTCCGTATGTTCTCAGTTAGAGCTTTCTAATGAGCTCGTTTTTGGAACTTGTACCACTATTTTTCAGCTCGCAAAACTGTCCCGTGAGCTATTGTCCCTCACTGTTCGAGTATCAAAGCCTTAGCTAACGTTTCCAGGTACAGGAAATTAGGGTTCGAGTTTGAGTTGTGTTTTTATGCCTGCTCTTGAGCTTACGAATTGTTTGTATGGGTTAATCATTGTTCTTGGGACGTGAAATGCTCTGTGTAATTGGCTGGGGTTGAAAGATACATCTGCTGCAGGTGAGACCAAGGCGAGAACTGATAATCTCGCCCAGGCGAGTCGGACTCGCCTAAGTGAGTTTGGCGGAGGCTCCCCCAAATCCTTTTTCGCGAAAGGTCGCCCAAGCGACCAACTCATTATTTTGAGCGAGCGAACCACTCGCCCAAGCGAGAGGGGTCTCGCCTAAGCGAGATCCCGCGTTGGTTCCTGTTTCCTTTTCGATCCCTCGGCTAGGGGAAGGGGGCTTGCCTGAGCGAGACCCTTCAGCCTGAGCGAGGGACTGGGCGAGACAGTGTGTGGTTTGATTGCTTGGTTGTCCTTGGATGATTTGTAATTGTTTGGGTATGCTTGATATGTTGAGATATATATATATATATATATATATATATATATATATATATAATGGATTGCCATGTATGTGTCACATAATTCATGAATGGAATGATGGATATCGTGGAAGCTTGGCATGTGAAGTTAATGAGTGAGTTGGAATTAATGGGACATGGTATTGATATGAGATGAGGCGTTATACTCATGGGGTGGCAATGACTAGTGGTATGGGTTCAACATGTGATACGAATGAGGTGTTATTTTTCAGAGGTTGACATGGAATTGTAACATTTGTGATAGTTTTAGGGTTTTATGAGTCAAGTGTTGACACAGTATTAATATTATTATACTGTAGTTATATGAATGAGTTCTTCAAATATTTGAAGGAGATAAAACTAATACATGATTTACCCAAAAAATTACGATTGGTATCAGAATAATATTTTTTTTTGTTTATTTAATGTTGCTGATTTGTTATTATTTTTAGAATTGAATAGATTTAATGGGTATTAAATGCTGTGGACTGTTTTTATTTTTCGAAATGTTGATAAATATATATTCTAAGCTGTGAATCGGAAAAGTTTCAGATTTATGTATCTTCTATTTCGACGTATATTAGTAGAAGCATGATCCATTATATGTACATAATAAATATATAAATATATATATGAATATGTTTTTTTAATGTTTTATAGCATATATTTAAGGTTAGGGATGATAACTATATATACTGAAATGACTGAGAGTGAAATCCGTCAAATGTAACTATCAAATAATATTATAATATTATTTGGAAATTTTAGGAAGTTTCGATTATTTTTATTTTTTCATTCATAATATTATTATTAATAATATGATTACTAATGGTGATTAAATTAATAAATAAAATTATGTATAAATTATATATATATATATATATATATATATATATGAGATTAAATAAATATTTAAAGTAAAAGACAAAATGGTTTAAAATTTATTTAATTAAAAATATATTAGATATATGTCGCTAAATATTATGAGATACTTTTAAAAGATGTTAAATATTTTTAAGTAACCATTAATTATTTAAAAAGTATTTATTTAGAAAGTTATTATAAGAAACGTAATGGTTTATTATTTTAAAAGATTTATTTTATTTTAAATGATGTTTTAGAATATGAAAGATAAGAGATTATTTTGAAGGATATATAAAGTAATTATTGCACTATAAATGAGTTATAAATCATGATTATTTGTTAAATGAATTTATTGAAAAGATATATTGTTACGTGGGTGAATATGGTTATATACATGAGATTTAAAAAGATTTCCTAAGAAATAGAAAAAGAAAGGTAGGAAAATATGTATATGATATTTGAGAGTTATTAGAAAGACAACAAAAATGCACACCTCAGGTCTTTGCAGCTGGCACCACCTAAATTCGTCCAGGTTATTAAAAAATTATTTCCAAAATATCTAAAAATAATAAGTGGTAATAAATTGTCTTAAAAGATAATAAAATTGATTAAAAAGTTTTTCTTTAAATTTTTATTTTATTTTATTATTTTATTATTTTATATTTTATTTTTAAATAATAATAAAAAAAGAGATTTTGTTTTCAAATTAAAGATTGAATTAAAATAAATTCATTTGTTTTTACGTTTTCTTTATTTAATTAATTGAAATTTAAAAATTAAAAAAGGGGGAAAACGGTTTTGATTAATGGGAGGGAACAATTGATGTTTTGATAGTAGTAACTTCCATCAGTTTTTAAAGAACACGTTAATATAGAGGGAGGAAATGCCATTTTGAGGGGAGAAAAGGAGAAGATTCACTATAATATGATCTTCTCACAATTTTCGTCCAAAAAAGTTCATCCTCATATCAACATTAATTTACTCATCTCCAGTTCAATTCAATTGAGAGCCATAACCCAGAAAAAAGATTCAAAGGTGTAAATCAAACAATTCAGCGGCAACGATAATTAAAGAACAAACACAAGGGAACAAAAAAGATTTGCGCATAGCAGGTTACACAATTTTTGCTCAGTTTCGTTTATTTTGGTAATATTATTTTCATCTCCAACTTTGAAGTTAATAAACCACAATCAAAACTGAAATTGGACCGGAAAGGAAGAGGTTTGAATAGAGAGAAAAAGGGTCATGGTGATGTGTGGTGTTGTGGAGTTGATGGTCTTTGGCGGCACGTTCTGATGGTGGATGTCTACGATAATGGCTTGATAACATCGGAGTAGCACGATGTTAACTAGGCGGAGGAGAGACACAAACATGGAGGCCATGATGTGGTGCTCCACGTATTTGAGAGAGGCGAAGCTGCCGTCACTGGAAGAACCATGATGGAGGCCGGCGCTGTTGTTGGCCGCGTCGCCGATGACTTGGCGGTGAGTAACGTCTATGGTTGGTGCAACGTGAGGTAGAAGATGAAGTTGGGGAAGAAGAATTTTAGGTGATGTGCTTTTTGGAAGAATAATTTGATTTAGGTTTAGGGTATTGGGCAGATTCTTTAATTCTTCGTGCACCCCCATAACTTAATTCACACACCTATGCAAATATGTTTTATAATTGGACCATTTGTTTTTATTTTCTTTACTTCATGCACTCCAAAATGTAATAACCCCACACCCGGTACATTTAGTTTTATTTCACCTTATGTACCCGCGTTTTCACTAAGCACACACCCCACTCTTTAATTTCCTTTTTTAGGCTAGGATGTGTTTACTTTATGCACCATGTATTTCTTCTATGTGCACCTGATTCCTATGTGTGGAGTTTTTCTCATTGCACCCACATATTTACTTATGCACTTTCATTTTCTATTTCCAATTTTACCTTTTTATTTTATTAAATATCACATCTCAATCATATCATTTAAAAAATAATAAAAAATATTTTAAATTGAAATAAAAATTAAAATAATTTTCAAAATTAATAAAAATAAGAATAAATAAAATTTAAAATTATTTTATTTATTTATTCTTTTAGTGTCTAATCGACCGTTCGCGTCGCACGATACTTCTTTTCAAAAACAAGAATTATAAAAATAGTTTTAGTGTCTAATCGACCGCTCGCGTCGCACGACACTTCTTTTTAAAATACAACAATTATAAAAAAATAATTTTGGTGTTTAATCGACCGTCCGCGTCGCACGACACTCTTTTTTAAAATACAAAATTATTAAAATGATTTTGGTGTCTAATCGACCGCTTGCGCACGACACTCCTCTTTCAAATACAAAATTATTAAAATGATTTTGGTGTCTACTCGACCGCTCGCGTCGCACGACACTCCTTTTCAAATTATAAAAATCATAGAAATATTTTGGTGTCAACCTGGCCGCACGCGTCGCATGGCACTTATTTTCAAAAATGTCAAAAGACAACTTTAAGAATTAAATATTTTAATCAAGTTTTATCAAGAACTACGTGATCCTTGATTCTCCATTGTAAATGGAGATACGTAGGAGCAGGGCAAGTCCTTGTCGGGTTCACTTTCCAAAAATAAAAAGGTTTTCCAAATCATTTTCAAATAGTTTTATAAACAATTACGTAGCCCTGATTTCTCATTTTTAACGAGAATATGTAGGACCAAGGTTTTAACCCTTGTCGGGGGTCCCTTTCACTTAAAAAATAATTTTGTTCAATATTTTCTTATTTATGGGAAAAATAAATATTTAAATAAACACATCTCTTTTGCAAATTTAATTAAAGATACCGCCTTTGGGTGGGCGTTGTAGGGTGCTAATACCTTCCCTACGCGCAACCGACTCTCGAACCCTAATTTGGTTTTCGTAGACTTTATTTTATTCTTATGGTTTTCCATAGTTTTCCAGAATAAACTATGGTGGCGACTTCTAATCTCTTTTTCCAAATCCTTTCCTTTTTAGTTCGTCATCCCGTCGCAATTTAGGTTGCGACAACAACATTACCAATATCATTAGTATTTTTATTAGAATCCTCTACCAACTTAGAGTCATATTCCTCCTCTAGCAAGCCCAATTTTCTTCTACGAGCCTGAAACAAGTAATGAATAGTAAGTTCCTAACTGCAAGGAAAACAGAAATCACAAAGGACTATTTTCTTCGTAGCAAGAGTCAATCTTCACTAATACAATAATACAAAAACATTTCAATATACCAATAGTCAAGCACCCTCATTATCTTCTATCATATATCTTTCTTCCTGTCCATGATGAACTTTCTACAGGAACAAGGTTTACATAAAACTTCTACCGACATTTTTTATTTATTCATTCATTTAGCTGATCATGTAACATAACAAATCATAATAAACATAATCAACCAACGATAGAAATAATTCACGAAATGGGAGTTGAATAATGATAAAACAATTACCCTCTCCTTGCGTTCGACTTTCTTTTGCTCTAATTCCTCAATGGCCTTCGTCCTTCGAGTTTCAAGGACTTTGAGTTCATGTTCCTTAAAAGGCCAATTGTTGGGAATACCAGGATCCTTCTCAACCTTATTTTTCCCACTCAGCCTAAGCTTCTTCGCTTCCTTCGCTTTTTTTCTGTTGTGCTCTTTCACCTTCCGTACCACCTTGTACTTCTTCTTCAACGAAACCCTTTTACTCTTAATCTCTGCAACCCAAAAAGTTCACAACAATAATAAAAAAAATAAACAATTAAAATCATTGCACACTACTGATATCAAAGAACAGGGATTGGGTTTTCTTACTCTTGCTCTTCATCACCATTTTGTGTTCTCTACCTTCACAAGAGAAAAAGAGATGAGAACGATAATCCACGTCAAAAGTAGCAGAAAACGAAGAAAAGAAGGGAAAAGATTTGAAGAGGCCCTAGAGCGAGCAAATAGAGAAGAGGGTGAAGGAGTTTGTTGTATATTGTTATCAAATTTTAGAAGGTAAAATTAGATAATCAACATATTAAATTTGATATTCAATAAAATTTGTTTTAGTATTCTAAAACAAATTTTTTATATCCTCATCTTTTAATTGGATATACTAAAATAATGAATTTTAATATGCCTAGATTTTTTTTATAAGAAAATATAATTACTTAAATATATTATAAAAAAATTATAATGTAACAAAAAATTTAGGAGGGGTTTTCTTAGGCTAACTTAAGTTGAATTTGTTAATATTTTGAGATTAAATAACACGTGTTTTTTGATAAATACTAGTTAGTAGTAAGGTTTCAATTTATAAAGTTTTTATTGTTATAGTTTAGTACATATTTAGCTTCTACAATTTAATTTTATTAAAATATAAAGTAATATATATCCAAAACTAAGATATCTAAACTAGCGTAAAAAGTGTGGGCAATCCAAAAGCGTATTTAAACCTAAAAATTGTATATATCCAACCTCTCTGACTACACTGCTTGAAAAAACACAAATTTCAAATTGCTCCCTCAGTTAAGGCGAACTAAACTGCACTGTTTTTTTTTCTAATAAACTGAATTGAACTGAACTGCACTATAATATGAACTGAACTATTTTATGAACTACACTAATTTTGAACCGAATTGCATTGATTTTGAATCAATTGCTCTATTTTTGGTTCCTATGTTGCTAGTATATTTTAGTTTATAACTTGGAATTGCACTTCCTAAATATATATCTTAATTATAAATGAAAATATAATTTGGTTGGATATTAATTTATGTTTAAATGACTTGAGATTCTATTATTGTTAATTTGTATTTAGAATGATTATAAATTTAATAAGAGAGGGTCCAACCTAAGTTCAAATAAATTATTTTAAAAAAAGGTTAGAACTCACGCTATTGACAACACAAACATTTAAATATTAAATTGGAAGTGAGGGCCAGACCCACGCTACTGGCAACATAGGTAAATGTGTTAAAAAATGAAAGTCACTTTTCAATGGGATAGGCCGTCTCTTTTTTGAGTCCGCTCTTATTCGCACGCAAATTTTGGATAGTGATAAGTGCGTATTTTTGCCCTCATTCAGTGTTTAATTCTGGGTATTTAATTGAATTTATGTGCTAAAAGAGTGATTTAATTGATAATTCTGATAATTAGGCTGTTTGAGCTTGTGTGATAAAAATATCTTAAAAAGTGATTTTTAGATGCATAAATTATTTTTGAATATTTTAACGTTTGTTGATACAGCTGAAATTAAGATTAAGCTCATTTAATGTGAGAAAATAAATTGATTGAAGTTACAGAACACCGTTAAATAAGGCTGAAATTAGCAAGTTCTAAAAATCATTTTTGCACCCCCTAAATTACATATACACTCCCCTTTTCCAAATGGGTTGCAGAATATCTACTTCTACACCCCTAACTTTATCTATTTTCACCTCTCCTACCACTTAAACTCCATTCACTGTGATGCTGCCATGTGGCAATCCTCCACTAATTGAGTTGACCAACCAGAAGGCTGCCACGTGTCATCCTGTCATTGCTTAGTCAAACTGGTCAAACTTGGTCAAACAGTCAACTCTAGTCAAATATTCAACTCTGGCCAAAAACTGGTCAAAGGAGAGGGATTTAACTGCAAATGTTGATATTTTTGGATGTCTATGCAAAATTGGACTACAGAATTGAAAATTGGCTATTTAGAAAATTAATACAAATATTATTTGGTGATAATTTATAAGATATCTTTAAATAATTAATTTATTTAATTATATCATAAATTATTAACCAACTATATTTGTTAAATAGTCTATATCTCTCCAAATATCTTTGAATATTTATCTTTATCTTTATTTTAGAAGATATTTGAGAGGTTTTAGCAACAGAAAAGCCCAGTCCAATTACTATAAAAAAAGACCAAGGGAGAAGCAGAAAAACAAGCTCGACACTTCGGAATTTAGGAACCCTTAGGGGGACCTAATTTCTTCCTCTCTTTTCTTCTCTCTATTCTTCTTTTTATTTTGTATTCCATGGAGTTCTAAATTTCTTGGGTTGATTCCATTGTAATTTCTTAATTGGATTCTGAGGTTAGATCAATTAATTTTTTCGTTCTTTTTATTATTGTTTAATTCATCTATGTCTTTTATCTTTGAATCACGTAAAAAGTAATGATTTTAAATCTATATGCATGTTGATCATATGAGTTCAAGGGTTTTTAAATTGAATTGAGACTTTACTTTGATTTTATTTAGAAACTTTCATGTGATTGAATGAGTTTTTACCAATAATTGAGACTTTACTTTGGTTAAAGGTATCTACTCTAACGAAAATTAATCGAGACTTTACTTTGATTAATTAAGCTTTTTATTTGGTGAGGAGATAAAAGACTAGACATGATTAGGCATAGTAAATTTGATTGAGACTGTACTTTGGTTGAATTTACTGTGGATAATCTAAAAGTTCTCACTTTTAATTGAGACTGTACTTTGGTTAAAAGTGAGAACGCCAACTTTACATTGATTAATTTGTAAATCTACAACAATAATTAATTGAGCAATAATCTTTAGATAACCGATGATGAATCTATTTTGAAAAAGCAATGGAATCAATCTATTTTCTTTACTATTGTTTTTATTTTTTTTATCTTTTAAATTTTATTTCTATCTTTGTTTATCTTAATCCCCTATATTTTTTATTTTATTTGACTAACTCATTTGTATAGTTTTATAAGAACTAATTTGTTAAAATCAATTTCGTGTTCGTTGGGAGACGACTTAGGGTTACTTTACCCTTTCTATTTTCTTGACTACTTTCTTAACAATACTGAAGTTGTTATAGATAAGTAGCATTAATTTGATCGCATCAACGACAGTGTTATCAAATTTGGCGCCGTTGTCGGGGAACACGGTTAGAATTTTTATCATTTTAGTTCTTATTTTTGTTTTATTCTTTTGATTTTATTTTTGATTTTTACTTTTATTTTTATTTTTATTTTATTTTTTTGTTTATCACTAACATTTTCTTTTCTCAATTTTTGTTCTAACATATATTTTCTTTAGTTACTTTATTTTTTTTTGTAAGCATAATTTTTTTTTGAGGAATTTTGTTGGGAAATTTGTGAAACTAGTTGGGAAAAACTTTGACTAGGGAAAGATAAGGTACTTAAGTTGTCCATTGAGACGCACCTCTCTTTCCTGGAAGTCTACTCAACAAGCTTTCAACTTATTTCTTTTCAGAAAACCTCTTTCAAAAATGCAAAATAATTTTTCATATGAAAATAATCAACAGTGTGATTTTCAAGTGAACTATGATTACTATCCACAGCAACCACGTGATTTTCAGCAACAAATTGTCACACCTACTTCTACACCTGATATAAGTGGGTTAACTTTACGACAATTTAATGATCTATATCCTAGATCATCTTTTTTGGGATATGAGCAACAACCATATTCTGAGTGTCCACCTCAGCAACCATATGTTCCAAATAGTTTTCAACAACAATATGTACCACCACAGCAAGTTGAAGCAACCAATGGACCATCCTACAGGGAAGTTATGATATTAATGGGTGAAGTTATAGAGAAATTAGAGTCCATGGATGAAAGGTTGCGAGTTGATCAAAGATGCAGAAATATTGAGCAAGTGGTATGAAAATAAGCAAATATTGTCTGATATGTTGAGGGATGCAAGTAAGAACAACTTCATAGAATTACTTGTAACTATTAATACCACCCTTCTTTCCTGAAAATCCAGATTTTAATGCACTTCGTCATGAAATCAAAGATGTGCTTCTGAAGTTGGCCATCAAAGCTGAACAAATGTTTGAAGATTTGAGTCAGCTAATGAATGATGCAGTGAGAAAGGTCACTTTGGAAGATATGATGAAAATGATGACTGAAATGATGAAGATGAATCAGACAGATCATAAAGAGATGATGAATGCTGCCACACAAAGCTTGCAGAGTCATTCTGAAAAATCAATAGCGGAATCACATCACATTGATATATCTACTGATGGATATAATGATTATCATAGTAATATGTCTACTGATGGACATATTAAGCATGTTGCTGAAGTTGATGAAGAAATTGAAGGTTTTCACACAAACATATCTACTGCTGGATATGTTGATGATGCTCAATGTGAATATAAAGTTGTACCCGTTGATGAGGATATGAGTACAAATGATCATTTTCAAGAGCAAAGTTGTGAGAACAATACAATGGAGGAACCAAGTGCAGTTGAAGAGCCAACAGTATTCGAAGATGCAGCTGAAGCATCTACTATTGCAACTGACTTGGTTAATGATGAAGCAGCAAATTCAACTACTTCAAGTGCAGATTTTTGCTCACAAGGTGAGATTATGAGGATTACTGATGATCCTGTTAACAATCTGAATGCACTTGATGATGCTCAAGTTGAGTTGAAGCCACACAATCCACACATCATGTTTGTTGATGTGAATGATGCAAATAAGTTTTCAGTGGTTATTTTTGTTGACATGGCTGCAGAAAAAGAAGAAAGGTTGCTGCAACAAGAAAACAGGTTAGATTCAAATTCTTTGAAAGCATTGTTGATAAAAAATTTAAATTGCATGCATATTTGTTTTTTGTTTTTGATTTTATATAAAAAATATAAAAAAATTTCAAAAATATGTTTTTTTGTTTTTAGTTTTCATAAACTTCAAAAAGTAAAAATTAAAAAAATGGTACAAGCTGACTTGTACTCCATAAAATTAAAGAAAATAAATTTTGACATTTGGCCAAATTGAGCCAGAAATCAAAAAAAAAATTTGTTTCCTCCCCAAAATAAGTCCATCAAGGGCATTTTTTCTAAAATAAGTGTGGGGGAGACAAACTGTAGGTAGGATTTTCCTTTTTATGTTTTTTGTTTTTTTGTTTTTTTGTTTTTTGTTTTTTGTTTTTTGTGTTTGTTTCATTTAAAAAAAATTGTGATTTCTTTTTGAGAAAATTGTGAAAGTATTAACTTTTTACTAAGTGAAACTTTTAAACAATATGTCTCATAAGAAATCCACCAAAAATATTTCCCTGCTTTCAATAAAACATATTGACATTGGATTTTGGGATTTGGGATTTGGGATTTGATTCAATAATTAGGATGATCATAATTCTAGAAAAATAAAAGTCATGTTGATGAGTGGATTGTTTCTATGATTTGCTAAATGAGTTAATTTGAGAATTTCTTGATTAAATCTTTTGTGAAAGAATTTAACCTTGTGAGTCTTCAGCCTTAGTGCAAAGGATGGACCACCATGTGCCATTCCTATTTTTTTTCTTGAGTGACTTGCTCATGTTTGTTTATACTCAAATGTTTAGCTTGACTCTTTTGTTTTGCATCTTAGGTGAATATGCATGATTTGATATGATTGAGGCATTTCTTGTTTTTAGCTACTTGGCCAAATAAGCCCACCTTGATATTAATCCATTGGTAGCCCCTTTGAGCTTTTAAACCTCTTTTTCTTGTTTTAAGCCTATTGCATAACCTTGAAAAGAAAAAGACCATATTCTACCTTAGGAAGAAAGAAGGAGCCAATGGATTGTGTTCATGAATGGTTGAGGAATAAAGTGTGTAGGTGAGTACCTCACCCATAAATTAATAAAAGTGGCAAAAGGACAAATTGTTGATGAAAAAGTGTTGAAATAATTGCTTTCTAAAAAAAAGAGAGTAACAAAGTAATAAACGAAAAAAGAGTTGTTTTTGAAATTATGCTCCATTATTCTTCCTACATTACTATTTCAAAAACCCAAAAATCCTAAAATTTTTCCTACCTTTGCCTTGGCCCCATTATAACTTGTGAAAAGTCCTCATGATCTTTGAATGCATATTTTTTGAAAGTTTGTGAATATTAGAGTCTTGTTAAGTTTTATGAGTGTTTACTTACATGAGTATTTTGAGTGAAAACACAAGCCAAACACTTGAGCGAATTTCGGTGAGAAAATACACATTTAACTTGAGTGCTTTCTTTCATAATTGAATGTCTTGTGAATTCAAAAGATTAACTCATGTGTGAAAAATAGAATCTTTCCGTGTGTTTATGAATGGTAATTTGATTTCTAGAATATTGATTTGTCTCAAGTAAGGTTCATTCCTTTGATCCAATGTTGATGTGAAATGAAATACCTCAGAACAAGTTTTGAAATTACTCCATTTTGCCCAGGAGTGCAAAAGGATAAGTGTGTGGGTATGATGAGTGCGTATTTTTGCCCTCATTCAGTGTTTAATTCTGGGTATTTAATTGAATTTATGTGCTTAAAGAGTGATTTAATTGATAATTCTAATAATTAGGCTGTTTGAGCTTGTGTGATAAAAATGTCTTAAAAAGTGATTTTTAGCTGCATAAATTATTTTTGAATATTTTAACGTTTGTTGATGCAGCTGAAATTAAGATTAAGCTCATTTAAGGTGAGAAAATAAATTGATTGAAGTTACAGAACACCGTTAAATAAGGCTGAAATTAGCAAGTTCTAAAAATCACTTCTGCACCCCCTAAATTACATATACACTCCGCTTTTCCAAATGGGTTGCAGAATATCTACTTCTACACCCCTAACTTTATCTATTTTCACCTCTCCTACCACTTAAACTCCATTCACTGAGATGCTGCCATGTGGCAATCCTCCACTAATTGAGTTGACCAACCAGAAGGTTGCCACGTGTCATCTTGTCATTGCACAGTCAAACTGGTCAAACTTAGTCAAACAGTCAACTCTAGTCAAATATTCAACTCTGGTCAAAAACTGGTCAAAGGAGAGGGATTTAACTGCAAATGTTGATATTTTTGGATGTCTATGCAAAATTAGACTACAAAATTGAAAATTGGCTATTTAGAAAATTAATACAAATATTATTTGGTGATAATTTATAAGATATCTTTAAATAATTAATTTATTTAATTATATCATAAATTATTAACCAACTATATTTGTTAAATAGTCTATATCTCTCAAAATATCTTTGAATATTTATCTTTATCTTTATTTTAGAAGATATTTGAGAGGTTTTAGCAACAGAAAAGCCCAGTCCAATTCCTATATAAAGAGACCAAGGGAGAAGCAGAAAAACAAGATCAGCACTTCGGAATTTAGGAACCCTTAGGGGGACCTAATTTCTTTCTCTCTTTTCTTCTCTCTATTCTTCTTTTTATTTTGTATTCCATGGAATTCTAAACTTCTTGGGTTGATTCCATTGTAATTTCTTAATTAGATTCTGAGGTTAGATCAATTAATTTCTTTGTTCTTTTTATTATTGTTGAGGTTTTAATTCATCTATGTCTTTTATCTTTGAATCACGTAAAAAGTAATGATTTTAAATCTATATGCATGTTGATCATTTGAGTTCAAAGGTTTTTAAATTGAATTGAGACTTTACTTTGATTTTATTTAGAAACTTTCATGTGATTGAATGAGTTTTTACCAATAATTGAGACTTTACTTTGGTTAAAGGTATCTACTCTAACGAAAATTAATCGAGACTTTACTTTGATTAATTAAGCTTTTTATTTGGTGAGGAGATAAAAGAATAGACATGATTAGGCATAGTAAATTTGATTGAGACTGTACTTTGGTTGAATTTACTGTGGATAATCTAAAAGTTCTCACTTTTAATTGAGATTGTACTTTGGTTAAAAGTGAGAACGCCAACAAATTAATTGAGACTTTACATTGATTAATTTGTAAATTATAACAATAATTAATTGAACAATAATCTTTAGACAACCGATGATGAATCTATTTTAAAAAAGCAATGGAATCAATCTATTTTCTTTACTATTGTTTTTATTTCTTTTTATCTTTTAAATTTTATTTCTATCTTTGTTTATCGTAATACCCTATATTTTTTATTTTATTTGACTAACTCATTTGTATAGTTTTATAAGAACTAATTTGTTAAAAATCAATTCCGTGTTCGTTGGGAGACGACTTAGGGTTACTTTACCCTTTCTATTTTCTTGACTACTATCTTAGCAATATTGAAGTTGCTATAGTTTAGTAGTATTAATTTGATCGCGTCAACGACAGTGTTATCAGATAGCGTCCGATTTTGGATTTTGGGAGGGTTTTATTGGGACTCTAATCACTTGATATCTTGTAGTGATGGTTTAAAAATTATTTAATTAAAAAGATATTAGATATATGTCATTAAATATTATGAGATATTGTTAAAAGATGTTAAATATTTTTAAGTGACCATTAATTATTTAAAAAGTATTTATTTAGAAAGTTATTAAAAGAAATGTAATGGTTTATTATTTTAAAAGATTTATTTTATTTAAATGATGTTTTAGAATATGAAAGATAAGAGATTATTTTAAAGGATATATAAAGTAATTATTGTACTATAAATGAGTTATATATGATGATTATTTGCTAAATGGATTTATTGAAAAGATATACGATTTCTTACGTGGGTGAATATGGTTATATACATGAGATTTAAAAAGATTTCCTAAGAAATAGAAAAAGAAAGGTAGGAAAATATGTATATGATATTTTAGAGTTATTAAAAAGACATTACAGCATTACCAAAATCATTAGTATTTTTATTAGAATCCTCTAGCAACTTAGAGTCATATTCCTCCTCTAGCAAACCCAATTTTCTTCTACGAGTCTGAAACAAGTAATGAATAGTAAGTTCCTAACTGCAAGGAAAACAAAAATTACAAAGGACTGTTTTCTTCGTAGCAAGAGTCAATCGTCACTAATACAACAATGCAAAAACATTTTAATATACCAATAGTCAAGCACCCTCATTATCTTCTATCATATATCTTTCTTCCTGTCCATAAAGAACTTTCTACAGGAACGAGGTTTACATAAAACTTCTACCGACATTTTTTATTTATTCATTCATTTAGCTGATCATGTAACATAAAAAATCATAATAAACATAATCAACCAACGATAGAAATAATTCATGAAATGGGAGTTCAATAATGGTAAAACAATTACCCTCTCCTTGCGTTCGGCTTTCTTTTGCTCCAATTCCTCAATGGCCTTTATCCTTCAAGCTTCAAGGGCTTTGAGTTCCTGTTCCTTAAAAGGCCAATTGTTGGGAATACTAGGATCCTTCTCAACCTTATTTTTCCCACTCAGCTTATGCTTCTTCGCTTCCTTCGCTTTTTTTCTATTGTGCTCTTTCACCTTCCGTATCACCTTGTACTTCTTCTTCAACGAAACCCTCTTACTCTTACTCTCTGCAACCAAAAAGTTCACAACAATAATAAAAAATAAACAATTAAAATCATTGCATACTACTGATATCAAAGAACAGGGATTGTGTGTTCTTACTCTTGCTCTTCATCACCATTTTGTGTTCTCTACCTTCACAAGAGAAAAAGAGATGAGAACGATAATCCACGTCAAAAGTAGTAGAAAACGGAGAGAAGAAGGGAAAATATTTGAAGAGGCCCTGGAGCGAGCAAATAGAGAAGAGGGTGAAGGAGTTTGCTGTATATTGTTATCAAATTTTAGAAGGTAAAATTAGATAATCAACATATTAAATTTGATATTCAATAAAATTTGTTTTAGTATTCTAAAACAAATTTTTTATATCCTCATCTTTTAATTTGATATACTAAAATAATGAATTTTAATATGCCTAGATTTTTTCTATAAGAAAATATAATTACTTAAATATATTATAAAAAAACTATAATGTAACAAAAAATTTAGAAGGGGTTTTCTTAGGCTAACTTAAGCTGAATTTGTTAATATTTTGAGCTTAAATAACACGTGTTTTTTGATAAATACTAGTTAGTAGTAAGGTTTCAATTTATAAAGTTTTTTTTGTTATAATTTAGTACATATTTAGCTTCTACAATTTAATTTTATTAAAATATAAAGTACTATATATCCAAAACAAAGATATCTAAACTTGCCTAAAAAGTGTGGGCAATCCAAAAGCGTATTTAAACCTAAAAATTGTATATATCCAACCTCTCTGACTACACTGCTTGAAAAAACACAAATTTCAAATTGCTCCCTTAGTTCAGGCGAACTTAACTGCACTATTTTTTTTGTAATAAACTGAATTGAACTGAACTGCACTATAATATGAACTGAACTGTTTTATGAACTGCACTACATTTGAGCTGAGCTGCACTATTTTTGAACTGAACTACACTATTTTTTAACTAAACTGCACTACTTTTGAACTTAACTACATTGTTTTTGAACCGTTTTTGAACCAAATTGCACTGATTTTGAACTGAATTGCACTAATTTTGAACTAAATTGCACTATTTTTGAATCGAATTGCACTGATTTTGAATCAATTGCTCTATTTTTGAACTAAAAAATAGTTTACCTGAATTGAATTTAACTAAATATTATTTTGTTATATCTAACTGCATTGAACTGAAATGTACTTGCAATATGAATTAAACTGACTACTATATACCATATTTTTGAACCGAACTACACTAATTTTGAATCAAACTACAATATTTTTGAATCGAAATGATTGTGAACGGTTTTTGAGTTACTTAAATAACTTATTCAACTAAACATTGCATCTCAATTAAGAAACTAGGTAGTATTTACCCACTTCATTCATAATATAGGTTCTCGTAAACAAAAAAAAAAGACATAAAACTAAGTTAACAGTAAATAGGAAAAATTTATCTTTAATTAAAAATATAGATTTTCCTATAAAAAATTAAATCAAAAAATTAATACATCTCCAAATATCTTGTTTTTGATTATGTGGTTTGTGGATTATCATGAAACCATTTAAGCATAGCTTAGAGACATTAAACTAAAAAGTTGTGCAAAAAAAAACTATCAGTCACTTTCAAAAATGGTTTTTTTTAGTCAGAGTTCATGTATCCATCTCTTAAAGAGGAAAAATAAAATCTACCAACCAAAGTGTAAGGTGAGAAGTGTTTTTTTTTTTTTTAAGTATAGGCTTGAACTTCTCCACATCTACGAGACTATTGATTTCTATAAAGTTTTTTTAAAATAATTAAAATTAACTATTTGGTAAATTAATTTATGGAAATTTTATCAAGTTTTGAAAAGAAATAGTAGTGAAATTAAGTATCAATAAGTTATAAGAATGTTATCACATTTTTAACTCAAGATAATTAGTTTCGATTTTTTTTTTGTTCAACTTATACTGACACAAACAATTTTTTTCCATGTAATATTATATTTTAATTTTTAATTTACATATACATAATTTAGTTTATACATAAATTTCATTTTTCTTAAAAATCTTATGAAAAAAAAAACACGAAATGGGATGTAGGGTTAATAAGTTAAGGATAAATGATGCGTGGTTTTAACTTTTTATTTTGGCCTCTTTGAAAAAAAATTATGCTAACTCTCATATTTATGTCGTAGTACAGTGTGATCGAAAAAGAGATGGGATTGGTACCATAAAAGAGAAGAATAAAACACACAGTTCACACAATTAATTGCACTGAAATACAAGAAGTTCAGCTTTTTTAAACTAAACAACAAAATAATACAGTACAGTTTTCATTGACAATAGTTTAATTCTTTTAGTATAATATAGTACAGATAACTTATAGTTCAGTGCAATTAGAATAACTTTGCCCAGCCCTAACATTTGTGATAGTTTTAGGGTTCTATGAGTCAAGTGTTGACACAGTATTAATAGTATTATACTATAGTTATATGAATGAGTTCTTTAAATATTTGAAGGAGATAAAATTAATACATGATTTAACCAAAAAATTTTGATTGGTATCAGAATAATATTTTTTTTGTTTATTTAATATTGCTAATTTGTTATTTTTAGAATTGAATAGATTTAATGGGTATTAAATGTTGTGGACTGTTTTTATTTTTCGAAATGTTGATATATATATATTCTAAGCTACGAATCGGAAAAGTTTCAGATTTATGTATCTTCTATTTCGGCGTATATTAGTAGAAGCATGATCCATTATATGTACATAATAAATATATAAATATATACGAATATGTTTCTGTTATGTTTTATAGCATATATTAATGTTAGGGATGATAACTATATATATTGAAATGAATAAGAGTGAAATCCGTCAAACATAACTATCAAATAATATTATAATATTATTTAGAAATTTTAGGAAGTTTCGGTTATTTTTATTTTTTCATTCATAATATTATTATTAATAATATGATTACTAATAGTGATTAAATTAATAAATAAAATTGTGTATAAATTATATATATATATATATATATATATATATATATTACAATAATTAATTATTTAATTTAATAACTAATTATACAATTGTATAAATATTTGTATATAAATACTAATAATATGATTTTATACGATCAAATTCATGTTTTAAAATATTAATTTAATTTTTTACAGTTTCAAAATATTTTGTATAAAATTCATTCTAAAATTTATTTTTTAGGACGAAAAATTTATTTGTTAAGAGAATAAGAGATCAAAAAATTATAATAATTATAAAAATAAATAAATGAGATTAAATAAATATTTAAAGTAAAAGACAAAATGGTTTAAAATTTATTTAATTAAAATATATTAGATATATGTCGTTAAATATTATAAGATATTGTTAAAAGATGTTAAATATTTTTAAGTGACCACTAATTATTTAAAAAGTATTTATTTAGAAAGCTATTATAAGACACGTAATTGTTTAGTAATTTAAAAGATTTATTTTATTTAAATGATGTTTTAGGATATGAAAGATAAGAGATTATTTTGAAGGATATATAAAGTAATTATTGCACTATAAATGAGTTATAAATGATGATTATTTGTTAAATGGATTTATTGAAAAGATATATTGTTACGTGGGTGATATGGTTATATACATGAGATTTAAAAAGATTTCCTAAGAAATAGAAAAAGAAAGGTAGGAAAATATGTATAAGATATTTTAGAGTTATTAAAAAGACAACATAAATGCACACCTCTAGTGTAAGGCCTAATTATATCTGCCCATCTTATTGTAGAGGCTGCCCAATCTTTTGGGCCTAAATGGGGTTGGCCCAATTCAATTTCTGACCTAAGATACCCTAAAACCCTAACTTGTAACTACTCTTCGTAAAACAGATCCCACACATCTCTTAGAGCAGCTGTCGTCATCCTCTGCTAGGGTTTGGAGTCGTCATAGCTTAGCAAGCTCAGCCTCATTCTTCCGTTCTGTGTAAGTCCCTCCCAACTCAAGCTCTATGTTTATTTTGATTCTTCCGTATGTTCTCAGTTAGAGCTTTCTAATGAGCTCATTTTTGGAACTTGTCCCACTGTTTTTCAGCTCGCGAAACTGTCCCATGAGCTATTGTCCCTCACTGTTCGAGTATCAAAGCCTTAGCTAACGTTTCCAGGTACGGGAAGTGAGGGTTCGAGTTTAAGTTATGTTTTTATGCATGTTCTTGAGCTTGTGAATTGTTTGTATGGGTTAATCATTGTTCTTGGGACGTGAAATGCTTTGTATGATTGGCTGGGGTTGAAAGATCCATCTGCTGCAGGTGAGACCAGGGCAAGAACTGATAATCTCGCCCAGGCGAGTCGGACTAACCTAAGCGAGTCTGGCGGAGGCTCGCCCAAGTCCTTTTTCGTGAAAGGTCGCCCAAGCGACCAACTCATTATTTTGAGCGAGCGAACCACTCGCCCAGGCGAGAGGGGTCTCGCCTAAGCAAGATCGCGCGTTGGTTCCTGTTTCCTTTTCGAGCCCCCGCCTAGGCGAAGGGGGCTCGCCTGAGCGAGACTGTCTCACCTGAGTGAGACCCTTCAGCCTGAGCGAGGGATTGGGCGAGATAGTGCATGGTTTGGTTGTTTGGTTATCCTTGAATGATTTGTAATTGTTTGGGTATGCTTGATATGTTGAGATATATATATATATATATATATATATATATATATATATATATATATTTATATATATATATATGTATATGTATATATATATACATATATATATGTATATATATACATATATGTATATATATACATATATGTATATATATACATATATATATATATACATATATGTATATATATACATATATGTATATATATACATATATATATATATAATGGATTGCCATGTATGTGTGACATAATTCATGAATGGAATGATGGATATCGTGGAAGCTTGGCATGTGAAATTAATGAGTGAGTTGGAATTAATGTGACATAGTATTGATATAAGATGAGGCCTGATAGAGGTCGTACCCCACCAAATTAAAACATATTAAATGCAGTATCTGAAAGTGAACCAAGTCGTCTTCCAACGACCAATATTTTCATTCAAAGCTTCAATTTGTAGACGAACACAACAATACAACACAAAGGGGGCGGGGGTTGGCAGACAAATTCAGAATTCTAATCAACAGATTAATTGAATGCAAAGAGTGATTAAAACCGTATTGACATCCTAGATTGAAACCCAAATTCATTTATCATAGGCCACCAAATTAACACCTCTGCCTTCTCTCAATCCACTAGATAATAATCTACTAAGCGAAAATTACAATCTAGCTTCATTATGCAATTAAGCAAAGCACACATCCTTAAATTCGTGACAACCAAGTTACATAAATTAAGCATGAACATAACTTAACCAAAAAACATGCAATTACTCTGTAAATTAAGCACAAACAGATTCATCACAATGCATTCCCGAATTAGAACAAAGAGATATGGCAGATTTCACAAGTAAGCACAACCTCAAAGCTTCATTGCATTTTTTATCAAGGAGTCAATAAACGAAATTAGCTAGACATGGAAATGAGCAATTAGACACCACAATTCTGGAATCACAAAAACAGAATCAAAAACCTCTAACTTATGAAATATGAAAAACGCAAATTAAGAGCAAAAAGAGAGATTTCAAAGCTTCAATGGAATGCAAAACGGTGCTATCATATATAAATGCGAAAACCGCATTAATGGGTGCTGTTCCAAGTGTATAAAACCCACAAAACGAACTGCGCAAGCAAGAAAACGAATTCAAAACGTAAAATCCTCAATGGGTGCTGTTAAATATGCATAAAAACGGTAAAAATGAGCCAAAAATGTGAAAAACCGCAAGGGGCACGTCCATGGAAGCTTGAAGAACGAAAATGGAGGTTTTGAAGAGAGGTTGAAGATGATGGACCGGCTGGTCTTCCCCATGCAGACCAAATTTCGTGGTCATATCACCCCTGCCACTCAGAATTACGAAACTGCCATTATGAGCTGCAGAATTACAAAAATGCCACTCTGGGCCTCAAATGTTGACCCATTGACTTTGCTGACATGGAAATGATGTGGAAATGACATGGAAATGATGTGGAAATGATGTGGCGACTCTCTTCAACTGAATATTGACGTCCAAGCTCCAAATTGCTTCACCCAAATACCTAAAAATAATTAAAAACAAAAATTAGGCCAAATAATGTGAAATTAGTCCAAATTCGGAACAGTGGCCCAATAAAGCCCAATAGATGAAAAACACTCTAAAGATGAACAATTAAGCATTAATCAACTGTCTAATGGGTACCCAAAGGGTAGTGGAATGGAAGATAATAATGACTCATCAAGGCCCTATACTCATGGGGTGGTATTGACTAGTGGTATGGGTTCAACATGTGATACGAATGAGGTGTTATTTTTCAGAGGTTGACATGGAATTGTAAGCATGATTGGTATTCTCTTATTGTTGATTTATGATTGTTGGGTCCATGTCAATGTGTAATTATGTGGAGTCTCTAGGTTAGGCCTCCAAGGTTGCGCTTCAATGGTCGGGACGTAATTCCATGGCCCTTGTTAGTGGGTGTCCATGGTGGTGCCCCATCTGTATAACTAGGTAAGTATTCAAGGTAAGGTTGCATCCTGACACTCTAAGGAGTCAGTTAGTCTCACCTAGAGCGGACTGAATCCTGTGGTGAGAGTAGCAGGAGGCCGGAAATTCACTAAGGGCTAACCTTGTGGTGAGTGAAAATTGATCCATCATAACACTTGTAACACATAGCTCGGGGGTGAGCAGAGGTATCGACCACAAGTGCAAGCATCCGCTGAATCCGACCAAGTTATACGTATCCCGATGAGTCGAGCCGAGTCGTAGTGTATCGATTGAAAATTCATAACCTGCTTGGTTGTTGTATGGATATTGGATGGTGAAAGTATATTTGACTATATGATGAAAATGTTGTTGGCTCTAGCTTACCCTGTTTGTTGTATGGTTGTCTTGTATGTAGCTCTTCTTTCTTGCGATGATCATCAATTTGATTGATGGGAGCAGATGGGTGAGGTTCTCGTGGTTAGCAAGGAAATGGTGATTCCATTGCTTAGCCATCTAGGCTGGACTTTATGTTTCTTTTCTTCATGGGTTTTCTTTAGAGCTACGACCCATGTATTGCTCTATGCTTTACTATTCTACTCTCATTTTGTTAGACTTTTATCTGGTTTTCGTTGGCATCGTGGTGTGCCCAATTTGTAGGGGTTTTGTTAAGGACCCCAGGACTACTCTACATTACTATTTTGTGTGACGTGTCTTTTAATTTCGCTTAATAATTAAATGGGACGTTACATTTATGGTATCAGAGTGGTCATTCCTTAGGTCTGTGGACTTGGATGTCCGCTTAGCTTTCTCTGTGCCTTCTGAGTGTTTTTAGTTAAATTCTTGCCTTATTCGAGCCTAACCAAATGATTTTATGTGTGCCAGTGAACTATGGCACCTCCTCGTAGGACTTCACAATCGTCCCAAGGTGACTTGCCCGATATCGCCAGGGCAATAGAGGCGATGGTGGCTGCCATGACGCAGCAAAGCACAGCGATAATGCAACAACATGAGGCAGCGATGCAGCGACAGGCGGTGTCACTTAAGCAACAACAGGCAGTGATGCAGCAGATGGAGGTTGCACGTGTGGCTGCCGAGGATGCACATAGGCAGCATATGGAGGCCCTCCACCAGCTGGAAGAGAAAGGCGACTGCCCCTGTGTTTAGCCCGGAGCCACCACCACCAGTTAGGGAGTAGAGTCCGTAAGACTTCCTGAAACACCATCCCGTGAAGTGCAACGGGAAGACGAGCCCTGACGCAGCAGACCAGTGGCTGAAGGATCTAGAGAGGATCTTTGATGCAAAACCATGCTCAGCGGAGAATAGGTTAGCTGTCACAATATACATGCTCACCGCGGAGGCTGACCACTGGTGGACCAGTTCCAAATCCATCATGGAGGAGAGAGGCGAGCCGGTGACATGGGAGGCCTTTAGGGGGAAATTCCTCCCGGAATATTTCCCAAACAGCATTGGATATGGCAAGGAGGTGGAATTCCTCCAACTGACCCAGGGAGGGAAGACGATGACCGACTATGCTGAGAAGTTCAAGCACCTCAGTCGCTTTTGTACCTTGTCGTTGGATGAGGAGTGGAGATGCCGAAAATTCGAGAACGACATCAGGGGAGATATTCGCTTGATGGTAGCACCCTTATCCTTTAAGGATTTTTCCGCTCTGGTGGAGAAGGCCACGGTGATGGAGAAGACGAAGAATGAGGTAGAGGGTCAGCGGCCCCAACAGCCTCAGAGGATTGGTGGACCATTTGGGTCCAAGCCCGGACACGACGAGCGGAGGAAACCATATGATAGACCTCCCCATCAGCCTCAGGGGTCTAGAGGTCTTCCTCCCCAACAGGGTTGAGTGCAGTGTTACATATGTGGGGGCCCACACTTGAGGAGCGCTTGCCCTTGCATGGAGGGTTACCGCAGATGCAACAACTATGGCAAGGAGGGCCACTTCGGGAAGGATTGTCCCACTATTGCTAGGGCAGCGGCACGCCCTCCAGTTCAGACTCCTCACCAGCACCAGCGGAGAGATAAAGGCAACAAGCCTCAGGCGACGGGGAGAGTCTATGCCATGACCAGAGCAGAGGCGACAGGTTCAGGTAACCTCGTTATGCGTTATTGTGTGATTTCTGGGATTAGATGCTGCGTGTTATATGATTCTAGAGCAACACACTCCTTTTTGTCATATGCTTGTGTGAAAAAGTTGGGTCTGCCGGTGTGTGAGCTATAGTGTGAACTTGTGCTATCTACTTCGGCATCGGGTTTGGTCAGGACGTCTTCCTTGTGTGCTAGGTGTCCTGTGGAGGTGGAAGGACGCAAATATAGGGTGAATCTGATATGTCTGCCTCTCTAAGAGTTGGAAGTGATCCTAGGGATGGATTGACTCTCTACCAACCGCATCTTTATAGACTGTCGGGAGAAGAGGTTGTTGTTTCCCGATTCAGAGGAGCTCGAGTTAGTGTCTCCTTAGGGGGTGGTGAGGGAGATTCAGACTGGCGCGCAATGCTTCATAATCTTCGCCCGTATGGAAGTGGAGGAGAGAGAGGGACCATCAATTATACCTGTGGTGCATGAGTTTGAGGACGTGTATCCACATGAAGTACCTGGGTTACCTCCTAGTAGGGAGGTGGAGTTCTCTATTGACCTAGTACCGGGGATAAGTCCGATATCGATGGCTCCATACCGCATGGCTCCGGCGAAGTTGGTGGAACTTAAGAAACAGATAAAGATACTAATGGCGAAGCAGTTTATCCGGCCCAACACTTCGCCGTGGGGAGCACCAGTGTAGCTGGTAAAGAAGAAGGATGAGAGTTCACGCTTGTGTGTGGACTACAGGCAACTAAACAAGATGACGATCAAGAATAAGTATCCGCTCCCGAGAATTGATGACTTGATGGATCAGCTGCATGGGTCGTCAGTATTCTCGAAGATAGACCTGCGGTCGGGATACCATCAGATTTTGGTAAAGGCTGATGATTTGTAGAAGACGACCTTCTGATCCTGGTATGGACACTATGAGTACATGGTTATGCCTTTTGGTGTGACCAATGCGCCAGCAGTGTTCATGGACTACATGAACCAGATTTTCAGACCCTTCTTAGATAAGTTTGTCGTAGTCTTCATAGACGACATCCTTATCTATTCTAAGATTCAGGAGGAGCATGCAGAACACCTGAGGTTGGTGCTTGGTGTTCTGAGAGAGAAACAGTTGTATGCCAAGTTGTCCAAGTGCGAATTCTGGATGGATGAGGTTCAGTTTTTGGGGCATGTGATATCCGCCAAGGGGATTGCAGTGGACCCAATGAAGGTTGAGGCAGTGGTATAGTGGGAAAGTCCTAAGTCGGCCACAGAGATCAGGAGCTTTGTGGGGTTAGCGGGCTGCTATAGGAGGTTCATAGAGGGATTCTCCAAAATAGTGGCACCTTTGACACTGCTTACTCGGAAGGACCAACCCTTCACTTGGACAGATAAGTTCGAGGAAAGTTTCCAGGAGTTGAAGAGAAGATTGACTAGCGTTCCAATATTAGTGATCCCGGATGTCGGGAGGCCGTTCGAGGTCTACTGTGACGCCTCCCACCTCGGACTTGGTTGCATTTTGATGCAGGAGAAGAAGGCTGTGGCATATGCCTCGAGACAACTCAAGGTGCATGAGAGGAACTACCCCACTCATGACTTGGAGTTGGCGGCGATAGTCTTTGCCTTGAAGATTTGGAGGCATTATCTTTATGGTGCTCAGTTTCATGTGTTCAACGACCACAAAAGTTTAAAGTACTTGTTTGACCAGAAGGAGCTGAACATGAGGTCGAGGAGGTGGATGGAGTTCCTGAAAGATTATGACTTCGAGCTCCTATATCATCCGGGGAAGGCAAATGTGGTGGAAGATGCTCTGAGTAGGAAAACTGTACATACGGCACATCTCATGATAAAAGAGGTAGAATTGCTGGAGAAGTTCAGGGACATGAGGCTACAAGTGGAGTTGGGGTCTGAGTCCATTAAGTGTACTACCCTTACTATATCTAGTGACTTCTTGAGCTCAGTGAGAGAGAGGCAGTTATTAGATGCCAGCCTAAACAGAGTCAGAGAACAGCTTGGGTCAGATGAGACTAGAGATTTCACTTTGGGTAATGATGATATCTTGAGGTTCCAGGGCAGGATCTGTGTACCCAATGATGCTGGGGTAAAGAAGTTAATTCTTAAGGAAGGACATAAGAGTCGTCTTAGTTTGCATCCCGGCATGACTAAGATGTACCAAGATCTTAAGGAGACTTTCTGGTGGCAAGGGATGAAGAAGGATGTGGCTCAGTTCGTATCAGCATGTTTAACTTGTCAGAAGGCGAAGGTGGAGCAAAAGAGGCCCGGTGCGAACCTACAGCCCTTAGAAATACCAATGTCAATATGGAACAACTTCTCCATGGATTTTGTAACCCATTTGCCACGGACTTTTAGAGGACTTGACACCATCTGGGTGATAGTGGACCGGTTGACCAAGAGTGCCCACTTTTTGGCGATGAACTTGAGGATGTCTATGGCCAAGTTAGCCCAGTTGTAAATTAAGGAGATCGTGAGGTTGCATGGAGTACCTTTGAGCATAGTTTCTGACAGAGACCCACGGTTTACATCCCGATTCTAGCAAACCTTACAGGAGGCTTTGCGGACCAAGTTGACTATGAGCTTAGCTTATCACCCTCAAACCGATGGCCAGTCTGAGAGGATGGTTCAGTCATTAAAGGATTTGTTGAGGAAAGCCAAAAGCTTCAAGAATTGATCCAAGATCAATCTTCAACAACTGCAACACCTATGATCATGAAGGAAAGAGTTTCCACAAGTTTCCAGAACCAAATCGTGCTCTAAAATGATCAACTGACCTCTCTTTCCAAAATCACAACTTTTATAGTCAAACTATTACGAAATTCAATAGGTTGATTTTCAAATCAATCGGTTGATTTCACTTGACTTAAGCTGATACAACAGAAACTGAAAACAAAAAACAGATGCATAAAGCTGATACAATCAGCCGACTGAAATGAAAAACAACCAACTGAAACAAACAGAACTGAAATTGAAAAATCACAAACACAAGGATGCAATGCATGATCCTAAACAACCACCACACTCAGTCATCCTGAGGGTCATTTCTGGTCTGGAATGAGTGGAGCATATCATGGATATCATGGATTTGGCCATCCAATGCATTGAACCTCTCATTGCAATAGTTGTGATGTTCATGTTGAGACACATTAAGCTCATGCAACTGGTTCAGCACCATCCTCTCAAAATGTGAGTACACAGGGCCTCTATCCTTTGGAGGATTGTAGGGAATCAAGTCCATGGGTCCAGTAGTTGGTTCTTCCTCTTGATTTGCACCACTTGGACCGGCTTCATGGTCATGTGCACCACCAACAACAGCTCCAGCAGCTATCCATCCATTTCCCACCTTGATAAAGCCCATTTTGTGCAGATTTTGGTTAGAGGTATGGTTCAATAGTCCAGTTGACTCCTCTAGCTTATCCTCTACATCAATACCAAAGTATTCAATGAATTTAGACACCAAAACCATATATGGAAGCCTGAAATCCGTGAGTCTCTTGGCCTTGAGGATGTGATCACGAAACACATAGATCCAATCCACTTGAATGTTGTGTTGAATGCAGTACATAAGTATCAAATCTCCCTCATTCAATGTTGAATGGTTGCTACCACGTGGAACAAGGATTTTTGTGACAATCATACCAAGTATCCTTTGATCCACCTTGAGACCACCAACATGGAAGTGTTTGATTTCAACAATAGGATTTCTCAAGCATTGGCCATAGTATTGCATCTTGTTGAATTCTGGAACAGCCCCAGTTTCACCTTTTCTCACTTGCACACCCCTTGGTTTGAGTCCAACCACATCTTTCCAAGCTCTCTTGTTGATCTCCATTTGAACACCTTTGATGCTGGACAGTAGGACATCAGTTTTGAACTCCAAGTTGGTGAAAAACACCTTCACCAAGTCTGGATATATTTTCCCTAAAAGTTCAAGGAAGGACTTCAACTTTTGATGCTTTAGTTGTTGGAATAGGCTCTCAAGGCCTTCAGCTCTTAGCCATGAGAACCTCAGTACCTTAGGAATGTTGATCTGCTTCCTGTTCATCTCAATGAGGAACACTTGAATGTTGACCTCATGATCCTCAAACCATGCTTCAATTCTCCCATGGCTTTCATGATTTGGAGACCTTGGAGTAGGAGGAGTGGAGTGCTCATCATCAGATTGGGTAGCTCTTTGGGAACGACGAGGCATGATGAGTGTTGGTATGGATGTTTCTAAGAGATGTATGATGCAAATGCAGCAATACAAGTGCAGTATTTATAATTGAACAAATTAATTTTCAGAAACAGTTGATTAAATGGTGCAGATTTTTCTAATTAATTCGTTTTATGTTACCCAAATCAATTTAATGCAATCCAAAATAGTATCTCGTGCATTCATGATGTTTTCAATGTGTTTTTATGAGAGAGTCAATCAGTTCAGATCATGTGAGCTGCATGCACATTGGAATTGTACACTAGAATGCTTTTTGGTCAAACAATTCAGTAAAAGTAACACATGGCTGATGAAATGGGCAGTTAAGAGCAGATAGTACCTGACAAAAAGATGCTTGCTTTGACTGAGTCAGCTTAACAATTCAATTCGTGAGTAAAAGCACAGTTTAAGTGAAATCAACACGTTGAAAATAAAATCAGTCGACTAAAACAGCATCAAAGTATCAGAGATTACAAACAAAATCTGGTTAAGTGAAATCAGCTGACTGATTTTGAAAATCAATCGATTGAAAATTGTGAAATTGAACTTCATTTTTCCAAATTTAGTTTTAATGAAATCAACATACTGAATTATGAAAACAACAGATCAAAAATCATAGCAGATCAATTTTTCATCATCTAGTGGCAGTTTAAGTGAAATAAACATGTTGAAATACAGAAACAACAGGTTGACAGATCATGAATTTTGCAAACAGAGGCAGATTTAAGTGAAATCAACATGTTGAAATGCAAAATCAACAAGTTGACTATGACAGTTTTTAATTTTTGCATACTACAGCAGATTTTTATGAAACCAATGCATGAGTACATAAGAATAACATGCTACAAACACATCAAACCACATTCTTGATGTCTAAAATACCTAGTTCAGTTCTTAGCTTGTTAAACCTATCTCTAGCCAATGGTTTTGTAAATAAATCTGCTAATTGATTTTCAGTTTTAACAAATTTGATTTCATAATCTCCCTTTTGAACATGATCACGAATGAAATGATGCCTAATCTCAATATGCTTGGTTTTAGAATGTTGTATTGGATTCTTGGTTAAGTTGATTGCACTATTATTATCACAATACAAAGGTACCTTGCTTAGCCTTACACCATAGTCCAAAAGTTGATGTTTCAACCATATGATTTGTGCACAACCATGTCCAGCAGCAATATATTCAGCTTCAGCTGTGGAAAGTGCCACACAAGCTTGCTTTTTGCTATTCCATGAGATTAGACTTGATCTAAGCAAATGGCAAGTACCACTTGTGCTTTTCCTATCCAATTTGCACCCTGCATAGTCTGAATCTGAAAAACCACTAAGAGATATGTTAGAATCACATGGATACCATAAACCAACATTGGTTGTTCCTTTGAGGTACTTTAGAATCCTTTTTGCAGCCTTAAAGTGTGATTCCTTAGGATTTGCTTGAAATCTAGCACATAAGCATACTCCAAACTGAATGTCTGGCCTACTTGCTGCATCCATAAGGCAATTTGTTGCAATTGGAGTGGCAACTTCTTTACAATCCTCCATTTTGAACTTTTTCAACAAGTCAAAACAATATTTTGATTGATTTAAAAATGTTCCATGCTTGAGTTGCTTGACTTGCAACCCTAGAAAGTAGGCAAGCTCACCCATCATGGACATCTCAAACTTTCCCTGCATTGCTGCAACAAACTCTTCACCCAATGTGTTATTATTTGAACCAAAGATGATATCATCAACATACACTTGAACAAGTATAACATCATTATCATGTTTTCTAATGAAGAGTGTTTTATCCACTGCACCTTTAGCATAACCTTTTGATAAAAGAAAATTGCTTAGCCTTTCATACCATTGCCTTGGTGCTTGTTTTAAACCATATAAGGGCCTTTTTCAATTTGAAAACATGGTTAGGATAGAGATGATCCTTAAATCCAGGAGGTTGTGATACATACACTTCTTCATTTAGAAAACCATTCAAGAATGCACTTTTCACATCCATTTGATGCAATTTAAAGTTACACATGCAAGCATATGCTAAGAGTAATCTCACAACTTCTAGCCTAGCCACAGGTGCATAAGTTTCATCAAAACCAATGCCTTCTTCTTGATTATAACCTTTAGCAACTAGTCTAGCTTTGTTTCTTAGTATATTACCATCTTCATCCATTTTGTTTCTGAAAACCCGTTTGGTTCCAATTATATTCATATCATTAGTTTTAGGCATTAGAAACCACACATCATTTCTTGTGAATTGATTGAGTTCATCTTGCATAGCCACAATCCAATTACTATCATTCAAAGCATCATTCACATTCTTAGGTTCAATTTGAGATACAAATACAACATGTTCACAAAAAATAATCCTACGTCTAGTAGATACTCCCTGTTTGATATCACCTATGATGTTGTCCTTTGATAAACCTCTAGGCTGGATCCAATCCTTGGGCAATTTGCTGTCTGCAGCTTTTTCAGTCGACTGTTTTTCCTTTTCAGCCAATTGATTTCCTGTAGTAGTGGACTTTTCTGCAGCAGAAATCTGCTCCTGCAGTATATCTTCCTCATCTGCATTCTTTGACACTTGATCTTGCAATTTTGGGTTAGTTTCATCAAATACAACATGTATAGACTCTTCAACAGTCATCAATATCTTATTATAGACTCTATATGCATGACTTTGTGTAGCATAACCTAGAAAAACACCTTCATCTGCTTTTGCATCAAATTTGCCAAGACTTTCTTTGCCATTATTTAAGATAAAGCACTTACATCCAAATACTTTTAGGTGACTTAAAACAGGCCTTCTCCCTTTGCAAAGCTCATAAGGGGTTTTCTTCAAAATTGGCCTAATCAACACTCTATTTAAGACATAGCAAGCAGTGTTGACTGCATCAGCCCAAAAGTACTTAGGTAATGAGTTTTCATTCAACATAGTTCTAGCTAGGTCCTCAAGTGATTTATTTTTCCTCTCAACAACACCATTTTGTTGTGGTGTTCTTGGTGCAGAAAAATTATGGTTGATACCATGCTTTTCATAAAAGTGTTCAAACTTTTGGAATAGACACTATCTTGGAACTCTTTTCATTTTCAAGCATCTTGGCAAGTCTTTTGAAAGCATGAAAAGTGTCATTTTTGGCAGCTAAGAACAAAGTCCATGTGTACCTAGGGAAATCATCAACAATGACTAATGCATAAAGATTGCCACCAAGACTCATGGTTTGAGATGGACCAAATAGATCCATGTGAAGCATCTCTAAAGGTCTTTCGGTTGAAACAACATTTTTTTATTTAAAAGAGACCTTAGTTTGTTTTCCTTTTTGACATGCTTCACACACTCTATCCTTCTCAAACTTGAGTTTTGGTAGTCCTTCAACCAACTGTTTTCTATTCAGCCGATTGAAATGCTACATGTGTATGTGACAAAGTCTTCTATGCCATAACCAAGTATAATCCTCTTTTGTAAGCAAACAATGGATGCTAAATGATGCATGATGCAAGTCAAGTAGATATATATTATTGACTCTCTTGCCTATCAAAACAATACTACCATGTGCATCATATATCAAACAACTATTTGGTTCAAACATGACTTTAAAGCCTTTATCACATAGTTGACTTATAATTATCAAATTGTGTTTGAGTCCTTCAACCAGCAACATATTCTTGATGTTGAAAGGGGATCCATTGCCTATGACTCCATTTCCAAGGATTCTTCCTTTGTTGTTGTCTCCATAGGTTACAAACCCTTCCTCCTTCAACTCCAACTTTGCAAATTTGGTTTTATCTCCTGTCATATGTCTTGAACAGCCACTATCAAGGTACCACAAATCTTTCTTATCACCTTTCATGACCTGCAAAACAGATTTGGATTATTTGGTACCCTTTGATAGGTTGGGTCCATCATGGTTATATCTTTCTAGATCCTTTTGGGATCCATTTCATAATCCCTTTAGGAACATCATATTTTCTAGCATGATAGTTCTTAATGACATGACCTTTTTGCATACAATAGTTGCATGAAATTAATGGCATGTCACTTGGCATGCTTTTAGAAAAGAAACTAGAGAACTTCTTGGTTTTCTTTTGAAAAGAAGGATTGAAACCAAGTCCAGGTTTGCCAAACACACAATTTTGTGAACCAAGAACAGCCTCTAAGTTTGCTTCTCCTCTTGTGAACCTTGCACAGGTTTTTATAAGGTATTTCACTTGATTTTTCAAAACTGTGCAGTTTTCACAGGATCTTTCAGCTGATTGATTTCTAAAATAGTCGGTTGAATTACTGTAAATAATTTCTAAATGTTCAAAATCAGTTTTTAAATCAGCTGTTTCTTTTTCCAGTTGACTAACTTTGTTTTCTAGCCAATTGGCTAAGCCTTTCAACCGATTGTTTAATGCAAAAATTTTGTTTGCTTCATTATGCAACTCTTCAAAATCATGCAACAATTCATTATAGTCATTTAAGTCTATAGAACTTACTTGGCTTGAGGAAGATGACTCATAACCAGCCATGAGACACAAGTTGGCTTCTTCAGTCTCATCTTGTGAGGAGCTACTTGTTGTTGAATCATCATTGTCCTCCCATGCAATGTATGCACGTTTCTCCTTTGGCTTCTTCTCCTTTTTCCTATCAACACTCTTCTCCTTTTCTTTGTTAGCATTTGGACATTCAATCTTGATATGTCCTTGTTTTCCACAGTTATAACATGTAAAATTAGAAGAGTTTGATTCATTGTGTTTGGAAGTATACCTCTTGGGATTACCTTTGATACCTTTCCTTTTGAGATACTTACCAAACCTTTTGACAAGGAGATTCAAGTTCTCACTTTCACTTGATTCAGCCACCTCATCCTCAATTTCCTCATTTTTCTTGGTGCTAGTCTTCAAGGCTATGTTCTTGACCTTTTTCTCACTTGAATCAAGCTCATTAAGCCTTTGCATCTCAATCTCATGCTCCCTAAGCTTACCAAACAATGCGGCTGTAGTCAAAGTGGATAGATCTCTTGTTTCTTAGATAGTCATGACCTTTGGTTGCCAAGATCTATCAAGACACTTTAGCACCTTGATGTTTAACTCTTCCTTGTCAAATTCCTTACCCAAGCCTATGAGATGGTTGACTATGTGAGTGAATCTCTTTTGCACATCCGCTATGGATTCTCCTTGTTTCATCTTGAATAACTCATATTCTTGAATCAAGACATGCTTTCTAGCTCTCTTAACATCATTGGTTCCTTCATGAGTCACTTCAAGAACCTCCCACATTTTCTTGGCACTCTTGCATTGTGAAACACGAAAAAACTCATCCATGTTGAGAGATGAAGTGAGGATATTCTTTGCATTGCAATCATATTGGGCTCTCCTTCTTTCTTCCTCATTCCATTGAGTCCATGGCTTATTAACCTGCACATCATCAACAATATGTTTAGGAGTATATGGTCCATTTATGATTGCATCCCATATCCCTTGATCTATTGACTCAATAAAGATTTTCATCCTAATTTTCCAAAATTGGTAATTAATGCCACTAAACATAGGGGGTCTATGAATTGAGGCACCTTCACCAAAGGGTTTTCAGCCATTTCAAGTAGTTCAAAATAGATTTAGGACCTTACTTGATCAAATTTCAAGTACCTTGCTCTGATACCAATTGTTAGTTTAGAAATGGTTGAAAAGCCAAGAAGGGGGGGTTGAATTGGCTAGTTAAAACTTTAGGCTATTTTTGCAAGCTAAAAACCTACTTTAATTGAATCAAATAGATCACCAAGTTAGGATGCAAATAGTACTAAACTATACACTTTCAATCGATCAAAAACAGAGTTAACAAATTTATTTTACTAAACATATTCTGTTCTGGTATAATCAATCGATTGAAACTGAAAAACAGTCGACTGAAATACTTGGAAAAATGTAGAAATGTGAATTTGAATTTTAAACCAGAAACAATGCTCAAGATTGATCAAGATCAGTTCCAAATGATTATACAAACATGCTCAATGCTTCAGATGCTATGAAAACATGCAAGAACATGAAAAAGATGATTAAAGCACAAGTTCTTGAAACTTTAAAATGAAAATGCAAGAGAGAAAGGTTAGAGAAGAGAGGACACCACGAATTTTTATACTGGTTCACTCAAACTTGAGCTACATTCAGTTTGTCAAGGCAACCTGAGCTTTACTTTGCACTATTTCAAAAGTTTTACAAAGAATCCACCCTTACACTTCCAAAATATGCAAAAACACCACAAAAGACTCTTGAATCACACAAGAATCACACCAGCACAGCAAGAACCCTCTTGCAGACTTGGAAACCCACCAAGCACACACACAAAGCTTGAGAAAGATCAAACCTCAGTGGTAGCACAACCCTGCCTACCACAAACCACTTTCTCCAAGCTTCAAACCAAGCCAAAAGCTTCAAGAATTGATCCAAGATCAATCTTCAACAGCTGCAACACCTATGATCACGAAGGAGAGAGTTTCCACAAGTTTCCAGAACCAAATCGTGCTCTAAAATGATCAACTGACCTCTCTTTCCAAAATCACAACTTTTATAGTCAAACTGTTACGAAATTCAACAGGTTGATTTTCAAATCAATCGGTTGATTTCACTTGACTTAAGTTAAATCAGTCGATTAAAAACTAAATCAACTGATTGAATTTGTTGCAGTTTAAGACTACTGCAGCCAACCTTTTAACCTGTTAAAAAGTCATTCAACAGATTAAAAGAGACATTTTAACCTGTTGAAAAACCATTCAACAGATTAAAAACACACCAAAGACCAAACTACATCTAATTAATGCTTTAAGGTCTACAACATGAATTACAAACTACAAGTACACTTTCTTAATGATGTAACTACATGGAGAGCACATGTTTCATCCTTGATCACCACGAATATCATCAAATCTCCTTTCCTTCATCAATGTAGGCTTCATTCCAATGTTTATGGCTTCAAGATAGTTTAAAAGAGCTTCATTCAATCTTCATCAAATCTTCAAGAAGCAAACCACCTTGGCTTCTCATGTCAACACCTCCCAACTCAAGCTCTATGTTCATTTTGATTCTTCCGTATGTTCTCAGTTAGAGCTTTCTAATGAGCTCGTTTTCGGAACTTGTCCCACTGTTTTTCAGCTCGCGAAACTGTCCCGTGAGCTATTGTCCCTCACTGTTTGAGTATCAAAGCCTTAGCTAACGTTTCCAGGTACGGGAAGTTAGGGTTCAAGTTTAAGTTGTGTTTTTATGCCTGTTCTTGAGCTTGCGAATTGTTTGTATGGGTTAATCATTGTTCTTGGGACATGAAATGCTTTATGTGATTGGTTGGGTTGAAAAATACATCTGCTGCAGGTGAGACTAGGGCGAGAACTGATAATCTCGCCCAGGCGAGTCGGACTCGCCTAAGTGAGATCCCGCATTGGTTCTTGTTTCCTTTTCGAGCCTTCACCTAGGCGAAGGGGGCTCGCTTGAGCGAGACTGTCTCGCTTGAGCGAGACTATCTCGCTTGAGCGAGACCCTTCAGCCTGAGCGAGGGATTGGGCGAGATAGTGCATGGTTTGGTTGCTTGGTTGTCCTTGGATGATTTGTAATTGTTTGGGTATGCTTGATATGTTGATATATATATATATATATATATATATATATATATATATATATATATATATATATATATATATATATATATATATATATATATATATATATATATATATATATATATATATATAATGGATTGTCATGTGTGTGTGAAATAATTCAAGAATGGAATGATGGATATCGTGGAAGCTTGGCATGTGAAATTAATGAGTGAGTTGGAATTAATGGGACATGGTATTGATATGAGATGAGGCCCTATACTCATGGGGTGGTAATGACCAGTGGTTTGGGTTCAACATGTGATATGAATGAGGTGTTATTTTTCAGAGGTTGACAAGGAATTGTAAGCATGATTGGAATTCTCTTATTATTTATTTATGATAATTGGGTCCGTGTTAGTGTGTGATTCCTTGGGGTCTCTAGGTGAGGCCTCCGGGGTTGCGCTTCAGTGGTCGGGACGTAATTCCATGGCCCCTGTTAGTGGGTGTCCATGGTGGTGCCCCATCTGTATAACTAGATAAGGATTCAAGGTAAGGTTGCATCTTGACACTCTAAGGAGTCAGTTAGTCTCACCTAGAGCGGACAGACTCTTGTGGTGAGAGTACCAGAAGGCTTGAAATTCCCTAAGGGCTAACCTTGTGGTGAGGGAAAATTGATCCATCGTAACACTTGTAACACATAGCTCGGGGGTGAGCAGAGGTATCCACCACAAGTGCAAGTATCCGCTGAATCCGACCAGGTTATACGTATCCGGATGAGTCGAGTCGAGTCGAGTCGTAGTGTATCGATTGAAAAGTCATAACATGCTTGGTTGTTGTATGGATATTGGATGGTGAAAGTATATTTGACTATATGATGAAAATGTTGTTGGCTCTAGCTTACCCTGTTTGTTGTATGGTTGTCTTGTATATGGCTGTTCTTTCTTGCGATGATCATCAGTTTAATTGATGGGAGCAAATGGGCGAGGTTTCCGCGGTCAGCAAGGAAATGGCGATTCTGCTACTTAGCCATCGGGGCTAGACTTTATGTTTCTTTTCTTCATGGGTTTTCTTTAGGGCTACAACCCATGTATTGCTCTATGCCTTTCTATTCTACTCTCATTTTGTTAGACTTTTATCTGGTTTCCGTTGGCATCGTGGTGTGCCCAGTTTGTAGGGGTTGTGTTAAGGACCCCAAGACTATTCTATATTACTATTTTGTGTGACGTGTCTTTTAATTTCGCTTAATAATTAAATGGGACGTTACATTTATGTTATCAGAGCGATCATTCCTTGGGTCTGTGGACTTGGATGTCCGCTTAGCTTTCTCTGTGCCTTCTGAGTGTTCTTAGTTAAATTCTTGCCTTATTCGAGCCTAACCAAGTGATTTTCTATGTGCCAGTGAACTATGGCACCTCCTCGTAGGACTTCGCAATCGTCCCAGGGTGACTTGCCCGATATCCCCAGGGCAATAGAGGCGATGGTGGTTGCCATGACGCAGCAAAGCATAGCGATGATGCAACAGGATGAGGTAACGATGCAGCAACAGGCGGCGTCGCTTAAGCAACAACAGGCAGTGATGCAGCAGATGGAGGCTGCACGTGTGGCTGCCGAGGATGCACATAGGCAGCATATGGAGGCCCTCCGCCAGCTAGAAAAGAACAGGGCGACTGCCCCTGTGTTTTGCCCGGAGCCACCACCACCAGTTAGGGAGTAGAGTCCGTAAGACTTTCTGAAACACCATCCCGTGAAGTGCAACGGGAAGACGAGCCCTGACGCAGCAGACCAGTGGCTGAAGGATCTAGAGAGGATCTTTGATGCAAAAACATGCTCAGCGGAGAATAGGTTAGCTGTCACAATATACATGCTCACCGGAGAGGTTAAGTACTGGTGGACCACTACCAAATCCATCATGGAGGAGAGAGGCGAGTCGGTGACGTGGGAGGCCTTTAGGGGGAAATTCCTCTCAGAATATTTCCCAGACAGCATTCGATATGCCAAGCAGGTGGAATTCCTCCAACTGACCCAGGGAGGGAAGACGGTGACCGACTATGCTGAGAAGTTCAAGCACCTTAGCCGCTCGATGAGGAGTGGAGATGCCAGAAATTCGAGAACGACCTTAGGGGAGATATTCGCTTGATGGTAGCACCCTTATCCATTAAGGATTTTGCCGCTTTGGTGGAGAAGGCTAGGGTGATGGAGAAGATGAAGAGTGAGGTAGAGGGTCAGCGGCCCTAGCAGCCTTAGAGGATTGGTGGACCATCTAGGTCCAAGCCTAGACACAACGAGCGGAGGAGACCATATGACAAACCTCCCCATCAGCCTCAAGGGTCTAGGGGTCTTCCTCCCTAGTAGGGTCGAGTGTAGTGTTACATATGTGGGGGCCCACACCTAAGGAGCGCTTGCCCACGCATGGAGGGTTACCTGTCAACACCCAATTTCGTCCGGGTAAATAAATTTATTTTCAAAAAAATTTAAAAAAATAAAAAAACTGTGAAACATTATTTTCTTCAAAGATTTTCAAACTTTAATTTTACAAAAAAAAAAGAAAAAAAAGAGAAATGAAAAAAAAAAGAAAAAAAAAGGAATAAAGAGGGAAGAGGCCAATTTGTTATTAATTATCGCATTCCTTCTCATGAGCCCAACAACTCAACCTGCTTTCTACCTTTGTTCCTGGAAGAGAAATTAGTAATATTCTAATAATTAAAAGAAATATTTCTTCAAATGGTTATAATCAATATTACTAATTGAGATTGATTTTGTGCTCTGATTTGTTAATGGTTAGAATCAATATTAATAATTTGGGATTGATTTTGTGCTCTGATTTACTATGATTTGATTTCCATAATATGTTGTTATCATAACCAATTTCTTCCTTATATTGTTCATTACAATTAAGGCTGAGATTGTATTGATATTGCAAGGTGCGAGTATAAATACGCACTCTGTCATGACCGAAAGAAAAAGTTCTCTACACTTCTCTAATTCTTTCCCATCACCACTCCCACATACACACTTCTTCTTTAATCTCTCTAAAAAACATATTGAAGGAGGTAAAAAAAAAAGATTCTCTATACTCTCTTTTTCTCTCTCATTACCACCCACACAGACCCATCTCATTTTATCTCTCTTAAAAAAAACACAAAAATATTATAAAAGGAGGCAAGAAAAAAGAAAAGGCAGAAGGTACGTCATTGTTAGTTTTTTCTTTTAATTTATTTTTTTTATGTTCATTATTTTGTTTAAATCATTAAAAAAAATATTTCCTATTTCTTTGGTGTCTGCTTGACTGCTCGCGTTGCATGACACTCATTTTAACCTTCCTTTTTTTTGCTCTAAAAAATTATATATCAATCTAAGAATAAAAAATAGTTTTCTTTGTTTACTTTTTAATATCTATCTGGTTGCTCACGTCGTAGTGACATCCGCATCCACTTATAAATAACTTTAAAACAAATATGAAAAAATTATAAAAGATTAAAAAGATAAAAAGTCAAAGATTAAAAAAAAGAATTTATTTTCAATGTCTGTTCGGCCGCTCGCGTCGTGTGACATCAATATTAAAATAATACTAAAAATTTAAATGAAAAGGTTTTCAAAATTATTAAAAAAATTAAATCATTCTTCAAATATTTATCCAATTAGTTTTTCATAAAAGAACTACGTAACCCTGATTCTCCATTCACAGTGAGATACGTAGGAGCGAGGATTAATCCTCGTTGGGCCCAAAAAATCAAAAAAATAATTTTGTTGTTTTTTTTGTACATTCTTTTATTAACATTTTTTGGGAAAAATAAATATTTAGAAAAAACCACATAACTTTTTCACATTTAATTAAAGGTACCGTCTTAGGACGGGCGTTGTGGGGTGCTAATACCTTCCCCATGCGTAACCGACTCCCGGACCCAAAATCTAGTTTTTCGCAGACCTTGCTCTTTTTTACGGTTTTCCATAGTTTCCTATAATAACTATGGTGGCGACTCCAAACTCTGTTTTTACAAAATTTTAATTTTTTGGTTCGTCATCCCGTCGCGATTTCGGTTGTGACAGATGGCGACTTCACTAGGGATGCCTGAGAGTCAGACCAACTGAAGGATGGGAGTTCACGCCTGTGTGTGGACTACAGGCAACTGAGCAAGATGACGATCAAGAATAAGTATCCGCTCCCGAGAATTGATGACTTGCTGGATCAGTTGCATGGGTCGTCAGTATTCTCGAAGATAGACCTGCGGTCGGGATACCATCAGATTTTGGTAAAGGCTGATGATGTGCAAAAGACGGCCTTCCGATCCCGGTATGGACACTATGAGTACGTGGTTATGCCTTTTGGTGTGACCAATGCTCTAGTAGTGTTCATGGACTACATGAACCGGATTTTCAGACCCTTCTTAGATAAGTTTGTCGTAGTCTTCATAGACGACATCCTTATCTATTCTAAGACACAGGAAGAGCATGCAGAACACCTGAGGTTGGTGCTTGGTGTTCTGAGAGAGAAACAGTTGTATGCCAAGTTGTCCAAGTGTGAATTCTGGATGGATGAGGTTCAGTTTTTGGCGCATGTGATATTCAGCAAGGGGATTGCAGTGGACCCAGCGAAGGTTGAAGCAGTGGTAAAGTGGGAAAGTCCTAAGTCAGCCACAGAGATCAGGAGCTTTGTGGGGTTAGCGGGCTATTATAGGAGGTTCATAGAGGGATTCTCCAAAATAGTGGCACCCTTAACACTGCTTACTCGGAAGGACCAACCCTTCTCTTGGATAGATAAGTGCGAGGAAAGTTTCCAAGAGTTGAAGAGAAGATTGACTAGCGCTCCAATACTAGTGATCCCGGATGTCGGGAAGTCGTTCGAGGTCTACTGTGACGCCTCCCACCTCGGACTTGGTTGCATTTTGATGCAGGAGAAGAAGGTTGTGGCATATGCCTCGAGACAACTCAAGGTGCATGAGATGAACTACCCCACTCATGACTTGGAGTTGGCGGCGATAGTCTTTGCCATGAAGATTTGGAGGCATTATCTTTATGGTGCTCAGTTTCGTGTGTTCAGCGACCACAAAAGTTTAAAGTACTTGTTTGACCAGAAGGAGTTGAACATGAGGTAGAGGAGGTGGATGGAGTTCCTGAAAGATTATGACTTCGAGCTCCTATATCATCCCGGGAAGGCAAATGTGGTGGCAGATGCTCTGAGTAGGAAGACTGTACATACGGCACATCTCATGATAAAAGAGGTAGAGTTGCTGGAGAAGTTCAGGGACATGAGGCTACAGGTGGAGTTGGGTCTGAGTCCATTAGGTGTAATACCCTTACTATATCTAGTGATTTCTTGAGCTCAATGAGAGAGAGGTAGTTATTAGATGCCAGCTTGAACAGAGTCAGAGAACAGCTTGGGTCAGATGAGACAAGAGATTTCACTTTGGGTAATGATGATATCTTGAGGTTCCAGGGCAAGATCTGTGTACCCAATGATGCTGAGGTAAAGAAGTTAATTCTTGAGGAAGGGCATAAGAGTCGTCTTAGTTTGCATCGTGGCATGACTAAGATGTACCAAGATCTTAAGGAGACTTTCTGGTGACAAGGGATGAAGAGGGATGTGGCTTAGTTCGTATCAACATGTTTAACTTGTCAGAAAGCGAAGGTGGAACACCAAAGGCCCGGTGGGAACCTACAGCCCTTAGAAATATTAGTGTGGAAATGGGACAACATCTCCATGGATTTTGTAACCCATTTGTCACAGACTTTTAGAGGACATGACACTATCTGAGTGATAGTGGACCGGTTGACCAAGAGTGCCCACTTTTTGGCGATGAACTTGAGGATGTCTATGGCCAAGTTAGCCCAGTTGTACATTAAGGAGATCGTGAGGTTCATGGAGTACCTTCGAGCATAGTTTTTGACAGAGAATCACGGTTTAAATCTCGGTTCTGGAAAACCTTACAAGAGGCTTTGCGGACCAAGTTGACTATGAGCTCAGCTTATCACCCTCAAACCGATGGCCAGTCTGAGAGGATGATTCAGTCATTAGAGGATTTGTTGAGGACTTGCATATTGGATCATCTGGGTGCTTGGGATGAGGTATTACCTTTGATAGAGGTCACCTACAACAACAGTTTCCATGCGAGCATCGGCATGGCTCTTTATGGCAGGAGGTGTAGGACTCCTCTCTGTTGGTATCAGGATGGGGAAGCGGTGTTGGTTGGACCAGAATTGTTAGAGCTGACCATTAAGATAGTGAGAACGGTGAGGAACAAGATGCAGGCTTCTCAGAGTAGGCAGAAGGCCTATGTAGACCGTAGGAGGAGACCTCTAGAGTTCGCAACTGGTGATCATGTATTCCTGAGGGTGACCCGAACCATAGGCGTGGGAAGGGCTCTTCACTCAAGGAAGCTTTCGCCCAAGTTCCTTGGCCCCTATCAGATCACGAGAAGGATTGGGCCGGTGGCTTACGAGATAGCCTTACCCCCGCAGTTGGCGAACCTACATCCAGTGTTTCATGTCTCACAGTTGAGGAAGTACATGTTTACCCAGCGCATGTGTTGGAAGCCGAGGATATACAGATCAGGGAAGACCTCATAGTGGAAGTACCACCCGTCGCTCTAGAGGATAGCAAAGTTGAGGAACGCCGAGGAAAGGAAGTCCGCCTGGTTACAGTCATATGGGATTAGAGAACGAGTGACTCGACTTGGGAGTTAGAGGAGGATGTGAGGAAATCAGACCCACATCTTTTTGCCTGGTAAGCTTTCATTTTCGAGGTCGAAAATTTTTGTTGTTGGAGGGAATGTAAGGCTCAATTATTTCTGCCCATCTCATTGTAGAGGCTGCCTAATCTTTTGGGCCTAAATGGGGTTGGCCCAATTCAATTTCTAACCTAAGATACCCCAAAACCTTAACTTGTAACTACTCTTCGTAAAACAGATCCCACACATCTCTTAGAGCAACTGCCGTCATCCTTTGCTAGGGTTTGGAGTCGTCATAGCTTAGCAAGCTCAGCCTCATTCTTCCGTTCCGCGTAAGTCCCTCCCAACTCAAGCTCTATGTTCATTTTGATTCTTCCGTATGTGCTCAGTTAGAGTTTTCTAATGAGCTCGTTTTTGGAACTTGTCCCACTGTTTTTCAGCTCACGAAAATGTCCCGTGAGCTATTGTCCCTCACTGTTCGAGTATCAAAGCCTTAGCTAACGTTTCCAGGTACCGGAAGTTAGGGTTCGAGTTTAAGTTGTGTTTTTACGCCTGTTCTTGAGCTTGCGAATTGTTTGTATGGGTTAATCATTGTTCTTGGGACGTGAAATGCTTTGTGTGATTGGCTGGGTGTCAACACTCAATTTCGTCCGGATAAAAAATAAAAATAAAAAAAAATATTTAATTAAGCGTAAATACATATTTATATTTTTACTTATTTCAACTTTATGCTCATCTTGTTTTTGTTTTAAATTCGTTTTACTTTTATTCCATGGTTTTTTTTTTTACTTTTTTATTTTATTACTATTATTATTGTTATTATCTTATATTGTTTTTATATGCATTTTATCTTTTTATTTTGAGTATTGCCGGTGTGAGTGTGCTGGTTGTGGCCAGTACGGATGGGTCCAGATAGATTGCTCTCCTCAGTAGTTGGCCGACGAGTTTGGTAGTCTTGGGACGTTGCGAACTATGTTCGCATTTGGGAACTCCACCTAGCGCTACGGTGTATGATCTGTAGCAATGATTTCCTGCATGTGCTCTATCGGTTGTGGCCGATAGGTATAGCAGCAAGTCACCTCGAAGTAATCACTAGTAGATGTAGACACGAATAACATGGTAGTGGCCATGTGATGTGATATCAAAGGATGGAATTCCTTTGGTGTGTTTGTGTGATTGGTATATGTGTGCCATATATATATGTTTATTTTCTTAGCTCACCCTATCCGCTTGTGTTTGGCGATGATCATGTGCGTGGTACACGGGAGCAGATGATGATGCAGGTGGATCTGGTGAGGCTTAGCAGCGGAGCGAGGAAAACTCATGGGAACAGTTTTATAGAGTTTTATCATTTATGGTTTTGGAATAAAAATGTAATCTATTATGAGACTGTTTTGGTATTTTATTGAATTTTGAGAAGATTTGAACTTGGTGTTATCTTTACTATGAAATAAATTCTTTGAAATTCCCGCGTTTTTGGGAAATGGATTTATAATAAATGTGATTTTATATTCTTATTTTATATTATATTTTTAAACCCGTAATATCCGGTCGGGATGTTACATTTGGTATCAGAGCAATGGTTTTCAAAAGATTTTTGGGCCTTGGGGAGTGAGGTTGACGCGTTTCGGTTGTAATTGGTGTGTTGTGGTTAAGTTCTAATGCGTAACTCTATATGTCTAAGCTTAGTAACAATGTCCTTGCCGGGTTTGATTGAGCAGGCATGGAATGTTGTTTGTGAGGCTTAGGAAAAAGTGACGCTCTTACCGGGTTTTGGTGAACAGGTAAGGGTGGGGCTCTTGTCGGGTTTTGTTGAACAGACAGGAGTTGTGTTTGTGAGGCTCAAGGAAAATAACACTCCTACCGGGTTTTGGTGAGCAGGTACGGGGTGCACTCTTGCCGGGTTTTGGTGAGCAGGCAAGGGTTGTTATTGTGAGTCTTAGGGTAGGCAACGCTCTTACCGGGTTTTGGTGAACAGGTAAGGGTGATACTCTTGCTGGGTTTTGATGAGTAGGCAAGAGTTGTTGCTTACGGGTCTTAGTAGAAGTAACGCTCTTACTAGGTTTTGGTGAGCAGGTAGGAGTGGTACTCTTGTTGGGTTTTGGTGAGCAGGCAAGGGTAGTTGCTTATAAGACCTAAGGAAAGTAATGCTCTTACTGGGTTTTGGCGGTCAGGTAAGGGGTATTACTTGTCTTTCCCAATGCGTTGGTGCGCAAGGGGAGAGGTTCTTTCCAAGAAGCATTGGTGCACCGGAAAGGAACTTGTGAACTAGAAGTATTAAGAACAGAAAATGTCTTGGTAGAATGATGAGGGTGCACACTCATGACTATATCTGAGATAGTTTCCTTTCTTAATTCTAAAGGTTTTGGTAAAAGAGAGAGAGTTTATAGGTTGAGTTTCTTTTCTATACCTTTTTGGTTATGTTTGTGTTTTTTTTCTTATATGTGTGTGTTATCCGTAGTGGTTGACTATAGAATCAAGATCAAACTTGATCTGTTTGTTTTGCAAGAGTTGGGTAGGGCCTTTGAGAAAATCTCTTTATCGAAGATGCGATTATGCATAAGGATATCTCGGTAGGCAAGGAAGCTAAGTTGGTTTGATGAGCCTAAGAGCGACGTTAGGACCCAAAAGCAACGCGTTAGGCAAGGGGATCTTCAAGAATGAGTTCTTGGGACTAATACCTCAAGTTTTGCGAGAGAAATTGAATTCAAGGGTGAGAATAAGGAGAGGTGTTCAAACATCTATTGATGTCGCGAAGTTGGGAAGTTAAATTGGTACTACTCTCTAGCATAGATCTAAAGTTGGAGGTAGTAAGTGGTGGAAAGTACGAAGCGAAGGTTCAAAAAAAAGGGTAGAGACCATGAGGGATAATCTCAAGTTAAAGGTAAGTTGAGGCAGAGCTCGAATGATTAAATCAAAACGGGAAGACCAATCTGGTGGTGAGAATACAGTTTCTTCAAGGTTTTATACCTGGGTAACTCATAGGAGGTAGTTGAAATTTGCCAACAAGGACCGCGATTCAGGTCAAGAGTAGAAGGGACATCATAATGGGAGTGGCTCGCAAGAGAGACAAGTTTGAGTTGGGACATGAGATGAACAGATTATCGCATCAAAAGAAGAGCTACAACATAAGTCGTTCTTAAGGGAAGCAGGATGATTAACGATGATGGACTGATTGAAGCAAACAAGCACATTCAAGGATACAAAGTATAAAAGTAGTACCTGAGAGGTGAATTTTGTGTTAATGGAGATCGTATACTTTGGGTTGTGCTATAAGAGATTTGGGTTCTGATAGTCTGCAAAGGGAGTTAGTAGTGAGAGGTTGGTTTTTTTCAACTATAGTTACGGCCAAGGGAGAAGTATTCTCGTATGGTGGTCTATTGGGGATCAAAGGATTCAAAACTCGATATTAATTGGAATCGACTCCTTTGGAAGATTGGGGCAAAAACGCCAGGAAAATTAGTTATTCCCTTCTTTCATTCCCTGAGCGAGGGAATACCAACAAAGTGGTGTAGATGACACAAAGGAGATCAATCGATCATGGAGTACTATTTGTTGATCAAGAGGAAAGAATAGGGCATAACATCATGGCAATCCGAGTAGGCTAAAAAAGATGGATGAATTATAAAGGCAAGGGATTGTAGTTGCGAAAGATCTCTTAAACGCGTTTCCAGAACAAGTGCTAGAATTTTTATCTAAGAGCGATGGGGTTCACTACGACGTTAATGTGTGAAGCAAAACCAAGAGAAATTGTCTCTAATGAGATAGTTTGTACTAAGGGTGTAAAATTAAAGAAGCAGGTAGAGGAGTTATAGGAGAGGTAGCGAGGTAGACTCAGTGAAATCATCAGAATAACAAGTTTAATAGATCTTGCAAGGGAGGTAGTGATATGTTAAACCATCCTAGTGTATGTCTGGATAAGGAGGAGCGCAGAGTTGAACAAGACAAAATGAACAGGAGAAGAAAGAGAAGTGGGTGAAACAAGATCTCGAAGACATAATGTTAAGGACTCAATGTAAACACCAGAAGGATTGCAAGTTTTAGAGGATCGCTAAGAAGAAGCTAGTGAGTTAAACCACTTAAGAGAAGTATTAATCAAAATCAAAATCAAACTATATGAAGCGGTGGGTGGTAAAAGAGGCAAAATATAGATGTGTGAATATCAGGATTGTGAGTTGGCGATTATTAGACTGAGTTGTAGTAACAGACCACGGAGAAATCTCGTTTAATCCAAGATTAGATGAACGCGCCACATAGCAGACAAAAGCTGTATGCAAATATGAGGAGAAGGCAGTTTTAGGCTGGAGAGAATGTGATTCTCAAGATTACTCCAATTACTGGCAACGAAAGAATGATCAAACTAAGGAAGTAGACTCGGAAATTCATTTGCACCTTAGTAGATAACACGAAAGATAGGTCCAGTACCCTATGAGATTGTTTTACCACCGCACTTGGCAAACTTGTATATGGGATTTACAGTTAAGGAAGTACATTGCAAGTCTTATACTTGTGTAAGAGGAGGACGACATTCAGGTACGTGAGGATCTAATAGTGGGAGTTGGATCAATGAGAATCTTGGATTCTCAAGTCAAGCCACTTAGAAGGAAGGAGATCCGGACTGTGAAAGTCCTTTGGGACGAAGCAACCCAATGGATGACTTGAGTGATGGAAGACCTCACGAGGCAATCCTATCCACACTTGTTCCCGGGTAAGTCTAATTTTCGAGGACGAAAATCCTTTAAGGTGGGGGGAATGTAAGACCCAAGAAATTTAAATAATTATTGAATAAATGTGGGTAGTAGGAGCCTTTGAGGGATTTAATGTGGATTGCTATGATGTGGAAAAGTACTAGTTCAAGTGGTTGAGAGTACTTAAATGTGTGAGAGGACTTAGGTTCAAGTCTTATATATGTCATTTGTGTGTTATTTAATTATTATTGTTTTTAATAATATGCTAGAGCATGTTGAGTGATAATATAATCATAAAATTATATTAATCATCATGAAACATGAATTGGTTAAATGGTTGAACATTGATTTGGCTTTGGCATGGTGAGGGGTTCAAATCTTGGTGAACCTAAATTAAACTTTATTTTTTTGCCAAAATGTTCTTTGGCATGAAGGTGAAAGGGCAAGGAAACTCTAGCAGCCAAGGGAGGGCTGGAAAACCATCATAAGACAACAAATTGAATGGCATTAACCTTAGTTTAATTGTAATTTTCGTTTTGCATCATTAATCCCACATTAAGACACCAATTATTGGCCAATTAAGGGAAAAAGAGAGAGGTTTTGTGGCTGGTTTTGTTGGATGGGTAGAGGAATACGAAAATCAGAGTAAGGTGAGTGTTTGAGTGAGGCATTGAAGCTAAGTTGAGGAGAACTAAGGAAGGCTATTGGAAGTAAGAGAGAATCAATGGCTGCTCAAGTTTTAAGCAAAGGAAACCAGGTTAGGAGAGCTTATTAACGTCGTTTAAATTGGTTAATAATTAAATGTATGTTGTATCGTATGTTATTGCATGATCAATGTCTATTTTTGTTGAATTTCCCGTTTCTGGGAATTTTTCCAGAAACGGCCTGGCGGGTGATAAACTATCGCCAGGCGACACATGCATTTTGCGTATTTTTTCTGGGTTCCTAATAGGAGCCGCCTGGCGGTGAGCTTAGTGCCGCCAGGTGACGCAAGCCCCGCCACCCAGTTTTCTGGGTTGATCATGAACTGCCTGGCGGTGCAGAACACCCGTCAGGCGATGCTTTTCATTTTGATTCAATTTTCGGGTTCTGCATGTTTTGGGTTGCTTTGGTTCGGTGGAAAAGGAATTTTAACAACATTTGGACCAAAAGGAAGGGATTAATTGTGAAAAGTCATCGTAGTGCGAAGGAATCAAATGAGATTGGCTATGAATGAATATTAGGGTGGAAGAATTGGGGTTTTCGGAAATTGTATAACAAATTGCTTAATAAACTACAAAGTTATTGGATGAATTGTGATCCTAAACCTTTGAGTGGTGAGTATTGAGTCGAAACTGAAGGAAATCGGATGGTTGAGGTTCGTAGGCGCAAAGGAAGGGTTGCTGGGTTCCTAGAACACCGAATTGGCCGCTAGGCACCACACCAGAGCTGCGTGGTGTGTTGATTCACGAAAAGCGCTGTTTTTCATACTTTTCACGCAACAGTAACCGCCGGGCGGTAGCTTAGTCCCGCCGAGCGCCGGTCGTCTGATTTTGGGCGCTAGGTGCCACCAATTTTTCTGGTTCGCGCAGTTTTCGTAAAACTGCATTTCCCGGTTCGTTAACCATCCGATTTAGGTGAAATTTTGACAGGTGGTTCATAACATGTGGTTCTTCACTTTGAACGGTGGAGATTGGATTTGGACATCAGTAGCTAGAGATATACATTACTTAATATTGCTGATTTTGGAGTTTGTAAAATACATGAATAAGCCCTTGATTAGTTCAAGTAACTTCTAATGAAGCATAATTGGGTTATGTGGTAAGTCTCTATCAATTTGAATGTTCCTTTGGGTTAGTCACATGTGCAGAATTGGTTTGGTGAAGACATGGGTGTCAATATTAAATTTGTGCATAAGATCATGTGCTTAAAATTGTTAGAGTGTGTGCTTGAACCTGAACTAAAATCAGTAATGTGAAAGTATTGGTGTAGCGACTGACGGTACGTGTCCCCCGCCAGGCGATTTTGCTGTAGCAGATTGGTGTTATGCTTGCTATGATGTGCGTGATCTACAAGGCTTCTAGGATATCTTAAAGGTCAGCTTGCTAGTTGCTAGTGTTCCTTGAGTTATGGCTCAGAGCGTATCCCTTGAGTTGTGGCTCGGGATAGGGCTTAAGCACATGGTATTCCTTGAGTTGTGGCTCGGAATAGCATCTCTTGAGTTGTGGCTCGGGATGGCGGATGAACACGAGGAACCCTTGAGTTGTGGCTCGGGTTGGCGAGTGTTGCTATAACACCCCTCCAACTGAGAGCATGTCAGGTCTGCAGCCCAATACACCCCAACCCCTCACCCCGGGATTCCCTCACCGCAGGTGGGTTGTTGCCAGTGGGAATCGAACCCCAAACCTGACCTTTAACACCCTCCCAACTGGAGAGATGTCACCAGTTGCGCTGCAGCATAACTGGTGACATCTCTCCAGTTGGGAGGGTGTTAAAGGTCAGGTTTGGGCTTCGATTCCCACTGGCAACAACCCACCTGCGATGAGGGAATCCCAGGGTGAGGGGTTGAGGTGTATTGGGCTGCAGACCTGACATGCTCTCAATTGGAGGGATGTTATAAAAAAAGAGAGAGATGTCACCAATTGTGCTGCAGTACAACTGGTGACATCTCTCAGTTGGAGGGGTGTTATAGTTGCCGGTGTGAGTGTGCTGGTTGTGGCCAGTACGGATGGGTGATGAGTCATTATTTTCTTCTATTCCACTAGCCTTTGTGCACCCATTAGACAGTTGATTAGTGCTTAATTGTTCATCATTAGAGTGTTTTTCATCTGTTGGGCTTTATTGGGCCACTGTTCTGAATTTGGACTAATTTCACATTATTTGGCCTAATTTTTGTTTTTAATTATTTTTAGGTATTTGGGTGAAGCAATTTTGGAGCTTGGACATTAATATTTAGTTGACGAAACTTTCCACATCATTGCCACATCATTTCCATGTCATTTCCACGTCAGCAAAGTCAATGGGTCAACATTTGAGGCCCAAAGTGGCATTTTTGTAATTCTGCGGCTCATAATGGTAGTTTTGTAATTCTTAGTGGCAGGGGGTGATATGACCACGAATTAGGTCTGCATGAAAGGAGGCCAGCCGCTCCATCATCTTCAACCTCTCTTCAAAACCTCCATTTTCGTTCTCCAAGTTTCCATGGACGTCCCCCTTGCGGTTTTTCACGTTTTTGGCTCATTTTTACCGTTTTTATGCATATTTGACAGCACCCATTGAGGGTTTTACGTTTGGAATTCGTTTTCTTGCTTGGGCAGTTCGTTTTGTGGGTTTTATTGACTTGGAACAATACCCATTCATGGGGTTTTCTCATTTATATATGATAATACCGTTTTGCATTCCATTTAAGCTTTGAAATCTCTATTTTTGCTCTTAAATTGCGTTTTCAGATTTGATAAGTTAGGGTTCTTGGTTCTGATTTTTGTGATTTCAGTTTTGAAGTGTTTAATTACTCATTTCCATGTCTAGCTAAATTCGTGTATTGACTCCTTGATGAAAAATGCAATGAAGTTTTGAGGTTGTGCTTGTTTTGTGAAATCTGCCATGTTTTTGTTCTGAATTCGTGGAATGCATGTGGTGAATCTGTCAATGCTTAATTTGCAGAGTAATTGCATGTGTTTTGTTTAAGATACGTTCATGCTTAATGTATGTAGCTTGGCTGTCACGAATTTAAGGATGTGCGCATTGCTTAATTGCATAATGAAGTTAGATTGTAATTTTCGCTTAGTGAATTATTATCTAGTGGATTGAGACAAGGCAGGGTTGGTGTTAATTTGGTGGCCTATGATAAGTGAAATTGCATTTGAATCAGGGATGTCAATACGGTTTTAGTCACTGTAGCATTTAAATTAATCTATTGATTAGCATTCCGAATCTGTCTGCCAACCCCCCCCCTGTGTTTTATTGTTGTGTTCATCTGGAAAATTCGCTTTGAATGAAAATATTGGTCGTTGGGAGACGACTTGGTTCACTTCCATGTACTGCATTTAATATGTTTTAATTTGGTGGGGTACGACCTCTATCAATGGGTCCAGATAGATTGCCCTCCTTAGTAGTTGGCTGACGAGTTTGGTAGTCTTGGGACGTTACGAACTATGTTCGGATTTGGGAACTCCACCTAGCGCTACAGTGTATGATCCGTAGCAATGATTTCCCGCACGTGCTCTATCGGTTGTGGCCGACAGGTATGACAGCAAGTCACCACGAAGTAATCACTAGAAGATGTAGACACGAATAACATGGTGGTGGCCATGTAATGTGATATCAAAGGATGGAATTCCTTTGATGTAGACACGAATAACATGGTGGTGCCATATATATATGTTTATTTTCTTAGCTCACCCTATTTGCTTGTGTTTGGCGATGATCGTGCACGCAGTACAGGGAGCAGATGATGTTGCAGGTGGATCTGGTAACAACGAGAAGGAGTTTCGCCGATGCGGATCATGTGTGAACTAGTGTTAGGGTTCAGCCATGTTGATGTGAAGAAAGAGAGAGCCAAACTTGTATCTCCAGCGGTGTCCCCGGTTCGCGGCAACGACGGTACGATGGCAGTCTTAGTCGCGGTGGTCTGAGAGAAAACTAGGGAGGCGATCAATGTTGTCAACGGTGGTCCTGGGTGCTGCAGCGGAGGCCGCTCGAGCCACGCTTGAGAAGAGAGGGAGCAAAGGTCTAACATTCTTGGTTCTCGACGTCGATGTCCCTAGTGGAAGTTGGTATCGTCGGTGATGTCTCTGACGGCAGGAACGCGGTGCTGTGGCCACAGGTGTGGCGGTTCTTAAGGAGCAGACGTATGACGACGGCTCCTAGCGCGGGCGTCGATCTCGCGAGAGAGAAGGAGAGAAGGGGTGGCTTCCGGCGTCGACAGTGACGGCTCCGGTGGCTAGAGCGGCATGGTGAGCGACGACGGGATTATTACGTGGATTTTAAAGAACACGTTACTATAGAGGGAGGAAATGCCATTTTGAGGGGAGAAAAGGAGAAGATTCACTGTAATAGGATCTTCTCACAATTTTCGTCCAAAAAAGTTCATCCTCATATCAACATTAATTTACTCATCTCCATTTGAATTCAATTGAGAGCCATAACCCAGAAAAAAGATTCAAAGGTGTATATCAGACAATTCAACGACAACGATAATTAAAGAACAAACAAAAGGGAACGAAAAAGATTTGCGCATAGCAGGTTACACAATTTTTGCTCAATTTCGTTTATTTTGGTAATATTATTTTCATCTCCAACTTTGAAGTTAATAACCACAATCAAAACTGAAATTGGACCGGAAAGGAAGGGGTTTGAATAGAGAGAAAAAGGGTCACGGTGATGTGTGGTGTTGTGGAGTTGATGGTCTTTGGCGGCACATTCTGATGATGGATGTCTACGGCAATGGCTTGATAACATCGCAGTAGCACGATGTTGACCAGGCGGAGGAGAGACGCAAACATGGAGGCCATGTTGTGGTGCTCCAGGCATTTGAGAGAGGCGAAGCCGCCGTCACTAGAAGAACGATGATGGAGGCCGACGCCGTTGTTGGCCGCGTCGCCGGCGACTTGGCAGTGAGTAGCGTCTATGGTTGGTGCAACGTGAGGTAGAAGATGAAGTTGGGGAAGAAGAGTTTTAGGTGATGTGCTTTCTGGAAGAATAATTTGATTTAGGTTTAGGGTATTAGGCAGATTCTTTAATTCTTCGTGCACCCCCATAACTTAATTCACACACCTATGCAAATATGTTTTATAATTGGACCATTTGTTTTTATTTTCTTTACTTCATGCACTCCAAAATGTAATAACCCCACATCCGGTACATTTAGTTTTATTTCACCTTATGTACCCGCGTTTTCACTAAGCACACACCCCACTCTTAAATTTCCTTTTTTAGGCTAGGATGTGTTTACTTTATGCACCATGTATTTCTTCTATGTGCACCTCATTCCTATGTGTGGAGTTTTTCTCATTGCACCCACATATTTACTTATGCACTTTCATTTTCTATTTCCAATTTTACCTTTTTACTTTATTAAATATCACATCTCAATCATATAATTTTCAAAAATAATAAAAAATATTTTAAATTGAAATAAAAATTAAAATAATTTTCAAAATTAATAAAAATAAGATTAAATAAAATTTAAAATTATTTTATTTATTTTTTCTTTTAGTGTCTAATCGACCGTTCGCATCGCACGATACTTCTTTTCAAAAACAAGAATTATAAAAATAGTTTTAGTGTCTAATCGACATCTCGCGTCGCACGATACTTTTTTTTAAAATACAATTATAAAAAAAATAAATTTGGTGTTTAATCGATCGTCCGCGTCGCACGACACTCCTTTTTAAAATGAAAAATTATTAAAATGATTTTGGTGTCTAATCAACTGCTTGCGCACGACACTCCTTTTTCAAATACAAAATTATTAAAATGATTTTGGTGTCTACTCGACCGCTCGCGTCGTACGACATTCCTTTTCAAAATATAAAAATCATAGAAATATTTTGGTGTCAACCTGGCCGCACGCGTCGCTTGACACTTATTTTCAAAAATGTCAAAAGACAACTTTAAGAATTAAATATTTTAATCAAGTTTTATCAAGAACTACGTGATCCTTGATTCTCCATTGTGAATGGAGAGACGTAGGAGCAGGGCAAGTCCTCGTCAGGTTCACTTTCCAAAAATCAAAAGGTTTTCCAAATCATTTTCAAATAGTTTTATAAAGAATTACGTAGCCCTGATTTCTCATTTTTAATGAGAATATGTACGACCAAGGTTTTAACCCTTGTCGGGGTCACTTTCACTCAAAAAATGATTTTGTTAAATATTTTCTTATTTATGGGAAAAATAAATATTTAACTAAACACATCTCTTTTGCAAATTTAATTAAAGGTATCGCCTTTGGGTGAGTGCTGTAGGGTGCTAATACCTTCCCTAAGCGTAACCGACTCTCGGACCCTAAATTTGGTTTTCGTTTATTCTTATGGTTTTCCATAGTTTTCCAGAATAAACTATGGTGGCGACTTCTAATCTCTTTTTCCAAATCCTTTATTTTTTAGTTCGTCATCCCGTCGCAATTTAGGTTGCGACAACAGCATTACCAAAATCATTAGTATTTTTATTAGAATCCTCTAGCAACTTAGAGTCATCTTCCTCCTCTAGCAAGCCCAAATTCCTTTTACGAGCCTGAAACAAGTAATGAATAGTAAGTTCCTAACTGCAAGGAAAATAGAAATCACAAAGGACTGTTTTTCTTCGTAGCAACAGTCAATCTTCACTGATACAATAATACAAAAACATTTTAATATACCAACAGTCCATGAATAACTTTCTACAAGAACAAGGTTTACATAAAACTTCTACCGACATTTTTTATTTATTCATTCATTTAGCTGATCATGTAACATAACAAATCATAATAAACATAATCAACCAACAATAGAAATAATTCATGAAATGGGAGTTGAATAATGATAAAACAATTACCCTCTCCTTGCGTTCGGCTTTGTTTTGCTCCAATTCCTCAATGGCCTTCGTTCTTCAAGCTTCATGGGCTTTGAGTTCCTGTTAAGGAACAGGCCAATTGTTGGGAATACCAGGATCCTTCTCAAACTTATTTTTCCCACTCAGCCTAAGCTTCCTTCGGTTTTTTGTTGTTGTGCTCATTCACCTTCTGTATCACCTTGTACTTCTTCTTCAACGAAACCCTCTTACTCTTACTCTCTGCAACCCAAAAATTTCAACACAATAATAAAAAAATAAACAATTAAAATCGTTGCACACTACTGATATCAAAGAACAAGGATTGGGTTTGCTTACTCTTGCTCTTCATCACCATTTTGTGTTCTCTACCTTCACAAGAGAAAAAGAGATGAGAACGATAATCCACATCAAAAGTAGAAGAAAATGGAGAGAAGAACGGAAAGGATTTGAAGAGGCCTTGGAGCGAGCAAATAGAGAAGAGGATGAAGGAGTTTGTTGTATATTGTTATCAAATTTTATAAGGTAAAATTAGATAATCAACATATTAAATTTGGTATTCAATAAAATTTGTTTTAGTATTCTAAAACAAATTTTTTATATCCTCATCTTTTAATTTGATATACTAAAATAATGAATTTTAATATGCTAGATTTTTTTATAAGAAAATATAATTACTTAAATATATTATAAAAAAACTATAATGTAACAAAAAATTTAGGAGGGGTTTTCTTAGGCTAACTTAAGCTGAATTTGTTAATATTTTGAGCTTAAATAACACGTGTTTTTTGATAAATACTAGTTAGTAGTAAGGTTTCAATTTTTAAAGTTTTTATTGTTATAATTTAGTACATATTTAGCTTCTACAATTTAATTTTATTAAAATATAAAGTAATATATATCCAAAACTAAGATATCTAAACTAGCCTAAAAAGTGTGGGCAATCCAAAAGCGTATTTAAACCTAAAAATTGTATATATCCAACCTCTCTGACTACACTGCTTGAAAAAACACAAATTTCAAATTGCTCCCTCAGTTCAGGCGAACTGAAATGCACTGTTTTTTTTTCTAATAAACTGAATTGAACTGAACTGCACTATAATATGAACTGAACTGTTATAAATTGAACTGTTTTATGAACTGAACTACATTTGAGCTGAGCTGCACTATTTTTGAACTGAACTACACTATTTTTTAACTGAACTGCACTACTTTTGAACTTAACTACATTGTTTTTGAACCGTTTTTCAACCAAATTGCACTGATTTTGAACTGAATTGCACTAATTTTGAATTGAATTGCACTATTTTTGAACCGAATTGCACTAATTTTGAATCAATTGCTTTATTTTTGAACTAAAAAATAGTTTACCTGATCTAATTGCACTGAATTGAATTGTACTTGCAATATGAATTGAACTGACTACTATATACCATATCATATTTTTGAACTGTACTATTTTTGAACTGAACTACACTAATTTTGAATCGAACTACAATATTTTTGAATCGAAATGATTGTGAACGGTTTTTGAGTTACTTAAATAACTTATTCAACTAAACATTGCATCTCAATTAAGAAACTAGGTAGTATTTACCTACTTCATTCATAATATAGGTTCTCGTAAACAAAAAAAAAGACATAAAACTAAGTAAATAGTAAATAGGAAAAATTTATCTTTACTTAAAAATATAGATTTTCCTATAAACAACAAAATCAAAAAATTAATACATCTCCAAATTTCTTGTTTGTGATTATGTGGTTTGTGGATTATCACGAAACCATTAAAGCATAGCTTAGAGACATTAAACTAAAAAGTTGTGCAAAAAAAAATATCAGTCACTTCCAAAAATGGATTTTTTTAGTCAGAGTTCATGTATCCATCTCTTAAAGAGGAAAAATAAAATCTACCAACCAAAGTGTAAGGTGAGAAGCGTTTTTTTTTAAGTATAGACTTGAACTTCTCAACATCTACGACACTATTGATTTCTATAAAGTTTTTTTAAAATAATTAAAATTAACTATTTTGTAAATTAATTTATGAAAATTTTATCAAGTTTTGAAAAGAAATAGTAGTGAAATTAAGTATCAATAAGTTATAAGAATGTTATCACATTTTTAACTCAAGATAATTAGTTTCGATTTTTTTTGTTCAAGAACTTATACTGACATAAACAATTTTTTTCCATGTAATATTATATTTTAATTTTTAATTTACATATACATAATTTAGTTTATATATAAATTTCATTTTTCTTAAAAATCTTATGAAAAAAAACACGAAATGGGATGTAGGGTTAATAAGTTAACGATAAATGATGCGTGGTTTTAACTTTTTATTTTGGCCTCTTTGAAAAAAAAAATATGCTAACTCTCATATTTGTGTCGTAGTACAGTGATGATCGAAAAAGAGATGGGATTGGTACCATAAAAAAGAAGAATAAAACACACAGTTCACACAATTAATTGCATTGAAATACAAGAAGTTCAGTTTTTTTAAACTAAACTACAAAATAATATAGTACAGTTTTCATTGACAATAGTTTAATTCTTTTAGTATAATATAGTACAGATAACTTATAGTTCAGTGCAATTAGAATAACTTTGCTCAGCCCTAACATTTGTGATAGTTTTAGGGTTCTATGAGTCCAGTGTTGACACAATATTAATAGTATTATACTGTAGTTATATGAATGAGTTCTTCAAATATTTGAAGGAGATAAAATTAATACATGATTTAACCAAAAAATTTCCATTGGTATCAGAATAATATTTTTTTTTGTTTATTTAATATTGCTGATTTGTTATTATTTTTAGAATTGAATAGATTTAGTGGGTATTAAATGTTGTGGACTGTTTTTATTTTTTGAAATGTTGATATATATATATATATATATATATATATATATATATATATATATATATTCTAAGCTGTGAATCGGAAAAGTTTCAGATTTATGTATCTTCTATTTCGGAGTATATTAGTAGAAGGATGATTCATTATATGTACATAATAAATATATAAAAATATACGAATATGTTTCTGTTATGTTTTATAGCATATATTTCATGTTAGGGATGATAACTATATATACTAAAATCACTATATATACTAAAATCACTGAGAGTGAAATCCGTCAAACATAACTATCAAATAATATTATAATATTATTTGGAAATTTTAGGAAGTTTCGGTTATTTTTATTTTTTCATTCATAATATTATTATAATAATAATATGATTACTAATAGTGATTAAATTAATAAATAAAATTGTGTATAAATTATATATATATATATATATATATATATTACAATAATTAATTATTTAATTTAAAAACTAATTATACAATTGTATAAATATTTATATATAAATACTAATAATATGATTTTATACGATCAAATTCATGTTTTAAAATATTAATTTAATTTTGTACAATTTTAAAATATTTTTTATAAAATTCATTCTAAAAATTTATTTTTTAGGACGAAAAATTTATTTGTTAAGAGAATATGAAATTCAAAAAATTATAATAATTAGAAAAATAAGTGAACGAGATTAAATAAATATTTAAAGTAAAAAACAAAACGCACTACAAGAATCACTCAATTTAGCTTCCATTGAGCTGCGTCGGATTAGAGGTGAACATCGTTAGAGTCGGTTAAAAAGCTTTTTGGTTGGCTTAACCGACACATGTTATATGAGTTTTATTTTATTGAATAAAAATGTTACGTGAGTGTGAAACAGCTAATATATGATGCGGCGTTTAACTTTCTACATCTAAAGCATCGGTTTTAGGGACTCCATTATATATTTTAATATTTAATATTTAAGGAAAACGAAAATATTGATTGAAAAAAACAGTATATTTGTAAAACTTGAGGTTACAAGGAGGTTTCATTGTCTTAGCCATTTCACACCGTCCAATTGCTAACCTTAACACATTTTGTTTAGTGCCAGAATTCGACTGAAGCTAAATAGCTTCATGAATCAACCTCTAAAATTTGGTGTTGGCCCCTGATGTACTATCGATAAAAATCCCTAATGTGCCCGGACATTGAAGGTTGGGAGTTAGTAACTCTGCTCATTCCAAAAGGCAGGTTTCGCTCTGCTCCGCTTCTTTTTTTTCCCTTTTTTTCTCCAACCCTTTTTCTGTTTCCCATTTCCCATTTCTTTCCAACCCTGATTTCAATTTCCTCTGCCACAACGATGACTCCCAATGTAAAGCCCTAATTTTAGCTCCCTTTGTCACCGGTGACTCCCAAAGCGGAGATGTGGTAAGTGTACCGTACCTAGCCAAACTCGACCAAATAAGTAAACAATGTGCATATCGAGACCGCCAAGTATCCAGCCTAGGCCGAGTTAGCCTAACTTGTACCGGTTTTAACCTAAACCAAATGTCTAAGAGGACAACCTGCACCTCATATCACCAACTTAAGCCATCAAGGCAAGTAGTCGGTCTAGACCGGCTACTTGAGCATATATGGTAAGGTTACAGCCTAAGCCGACCACTTCAATACACTCAGTATGATGAAACCCCCGCATTCAATAAATCTTAAGGGCCTGGGTTTGGGCCCTGACCCACTCGCAAGCCCCACCTAGAGCCCAAGTCAAGGCCCAGCCCATGAAATGGTCAAACGTCATTAATGCTCTATAAATACGCATGGACCCCATCATTTAAAGGTACGCATTCATTAATCACTGATTTGACTCTGAGAGCTTTGACTTACTTGAGCTTCGAAGACTCTTCTGCAGGTAACCCCTCCTGGGTTCAAGCTGACATGTATCAACCGGGAAGAGGCCAACTAAGGAGATAGCGGACTACGTGGTAAGGTGACGCTTGTGCCTAACCTATCTTATTTGTTCTCTGCAGGAATAATTGGCGCCCACCGTGGGGCACGAGACGAACACCTTTAGTACCTGTTTTTTCTCTGAAGATGGTTTCTACCCGCAGCAGAGCTGGAGCGAACAAGCAAGCGAACGCTGGTCCCTCTGGACCTCCCAGCATCACCCCTGACTTGGCCGCCATCCTAGACGGCCAGGCAAAGATGCAACAAGAACTCGTAGACCTGAAGAAGCGCAGTGCTGAAGAAATGGAGGCGCTGAGACAAGAGAACTCTTGCCTCAGGCGAAGGATCGAGGCGGATCCCAACCGTAAGGGAAAAGCCAAAGAAACCTCTGAAGCTGTGAAGTCTCCGGCTTTCCAGCCTACAGAGGAAGAAAGTGAATACAATCCCACCCCCCACACCTTCACCACCACCCAACAGACACCCATTACCTCTACACATCCCCATCACTTTCCATCCGATCAACTGGGGCTCACCGTACCCCAACTCCCGCCCCCACCATCCCCACCACCCACGCCCCCTACGTCATACCCACCGCCCTCCATACCACACATATCCCACCTTATAACCCACAATATCTTCCCACAACTCACATTCCTCCTCACAACATCACCTCCACCTTTCCTGCTATTATCAACCACCCACCCCCACCCCACATGCCCCCCCTCACCAGCCCAGACGCCGCCACCCATTCACGGATTTTATCTCCAACACCCCTCTCCCGGCCCAGTGGGAACCATTTAACCTGGATCGCTATACCGGTGAAACCGACCCTGACGAACACCTGAAAGTCTACATCACCCATGTCGCCCTGTACACATCCCAAGACGCAGTCTTTTGCAAAGCTTTCCCCACCACCCTCAAAGGCCCTGCCCTAGAATGGTTCACCACCCTCCCGCCCTACTCAATTGATAGTTTCGACATCCTCTCCCACATGTTTTCCACCCATTTCACTGGAAGTCGCCCACATCAAACCACCACCATATCCCTACTGGGTATCAGACAGGAACCCAATGAACCACTCAGAACGTTCATCGGTCGCTTCAGTAAAGTTGCCCTTCGTACACCACACCTCAACCAGGAGATGATACTCCAATGTATGACTCTTACCCTACAGCCCGGCCCCTTCGCCAACAACGTCTACCTCCACCCACCCACCTCCATGCACGAACTCAAGCTACGTGCAGTCGACTACGTCCGCATGGAGGAAATGCAAACCCTTCACACCAAATTCTGCAACGACTATGCAGCCAACACCTCCAACCCCACCTCCAACCCCACCCCACAACCTCACCCACGCCCTGATACCCGCCCACGCGAACCCCGCCAACCTCGCTTCACCAGATACGCCCCCCACAGTAGCCCGCTCCCGCATCCTAGACGAGGCCCTCCAAGCTGACCTCCTCCCCCCACCATGCAAGACAACCACACCTCCCAACGCCGACATGACCAAATATTACCGGTACCATCGCAACCATGGTCACACTACGGAAGAATGCAAAGCGCTCCAGGATAAAATAGAAGAACTAGTCTGTGCTGGCCACTTTCGCCGCTTCATCCGTAGGGATGACCATTCCTCCTCCTCACGATCCCGCCACCCCCCGCGATCTGACCACAGACGCCAACCAAACGACGCCCGTCACAATAGCCACCCCAACCAACCCAACAACCAATAGCCAAAGCCCGCCCGCACCGACATCACCCCTGCCGACCCCCCCTTACGAGGCACCATTAACACCATCTCTGGTGGCTTCGCAAGTGGAGGCTCCACCTCGTCTGCCAGAAAGAGACACCTTCGCCATATACATTCGGCGACATCCTGACCATACACTGTGACCAACGCTTGGCACGCGAGTGCTATATGGCAAGCTTCAGACCACAACTCCCAATCCAACAAACCAACCATATCGAACGACCCCCTGATTCCCGCATAGCCCTATCCGGCGAGGACCTTGACCCCAGAATAGGCCAGGATGTCCGCCTTGAACCAGTCGAGGACACCACTCCTCTAGAGCTCCCCAATGGCTACTCAATTAACTTAGGCACCGGTTTAAACTCGGATGAGCGTGCCACAATCACACCCATCCTCATCAATAACACAGATCTTTTCTCCTGGTCAGCCGCCGACCTCCCTAGAGTAGACCCCCAGGTGGCATCCCACAAGCTCTCCATATATAAAGAAGCCCGCTACGTATCCCAGAAAAAGCGCAAGCTTGGGGAAGAACGCCGACAAGCGGCCAAGGTGGAGGCCGACAAGTTATTGAGCGTAGGGTTTATAGAAGAAGCTCAATACACCACTTGGCTTTCTAACGTTGTCTTGGTAAAGAAAGCCAATGGCAAATGGCGGATGTGCGTAGACTACACAGACTTGAATAAGGCGTGCCTTCGCGACGCCTACCCCTTGCCCAACATCGATCGACTCGTAGACGGCGCGACAGGAAACAAGGTGCTTAGCTTTTTAGATGCATATTCAGGATATAACCAAATCCCCATGGCCACAGCAGATATGCACAAGACCGCCTTCATCACAGACGATGCCAACTACTTCTATAGGGTCATGCCCTTTGGGCTAAAAAACGCCGGGGCAACTTACCAGCGACTAATGGACAAAGTCTTCAGCCATCTAGCAGGACACTGTGTCGAAGTCTACGTCGATGACATGGTTGTCAAGTCCCCAAGCCATCATCAACACGCTAAAGACTTGGAGGCAGTGTTCTCCGCGCTACGCCAATATAACCTCCGCCTAAATCCCGATAAATGCGTATTCGGCGTCGACCGGGGTAAATTCCTTGGTTTCATGCTAACCCAACGCGGCATAGAGGCTAACCCTGAAAAATGCAAGGCTATCATCGAAATGTGCAGCCCCACTACTGCCAAAGAAGTCCAACGCCTAATCGGCCGCCACACGGCCATTTCTCGCTTCCTACCCAAACTAGCGGAACAAACTCAACCCATAATCCAGCTCCTAAAGAAATCCACCTGGTTCACGTGGACTGATGATTGTGAACAGATCTTCCAAAAACTCAAAACAACCCTAACCTCACCCCCCATCCTCCACAAACCAGACACCAGCCAACCCCTGCTGGTATATATCACGGCCACCGACTATACCGTCAGCGCAACCCTTGTTCAAGAAGTAGAAGGCACACAACATCCTGTGTATTTTGTGAGCAGAACACTACAAGATCCTGAAACCAGGTATCAGATGGTAAAGAAATTAGCCCTATCCTTGTTCCACGCAGCACGCCGCCTACGCCCATATTTCCAAAACCACACCATAACCGTCAAGACCGATTACCCGATCCAAAAAATATTACAAAAGCCGGATCTAGCCGGATGCATGTCATCATGGGCCGTGGAATTGTCAGAATTCAACATCCGCTATGAACCCCACGGCCCCATCAAAGCCCAGTGTCTCTTAGACTTCGTCAATGACCTACAACAAACACCTGTTGAGGACCAGTGGACGCTTCATGTAGATGGCTCCTCAAACCCAAGGGGTGCCGGCGCTGGCATCGTCTTAGAAGGCCCCAATGACATCCTCATCGAGAAATCCCTTCACTTTGCTTTCAAAACATCAAATAACCAAGCCGAGTACAAAGCTATCCTCGCCGGCCTTTCCCTTGCTCGTGAAGTCGGCGTCAAGAAGTTAACATGCAAAACCAACTCCAAACTCACTGTAGGTCATCTAAATGATGAATTCCAAATCAAAGACCCCATCCTCCAACAGTATTACCATCTGGTCCGTGCGATTATTCAATCCGCCTTCGAACAAGTCCGCGTCGAACACATCTCGAGAATCGACAACGTTAGGGCCGACATCCTTTCCAAATTAGCCAGCACCAAAGTCGGAAACCGTAATCGATCCCTACTACAGCAAACACTCTCCACACCTTCCATTACACACACTTGCCAAACATTAACCCACACCCTAGCAAACAACGTCACCCCCTCCCAAACCCAAGACTGGACCACCCCCTATATTCAATACCTTAAAACCGGCAACCCCCCCTTCGATGCAGACAAAACTTGGCTGGCTAAAGCCGCCAGGTACACCATGGTAGGCGATGACCTCTACAAACGTGGATACGGCCAACCCCTACTTAAATGTGTCACGGCATAGCAAGCCCAATATATCATCAAAGAACTACACGAAGGAATTTGTGGTTATCATTCAGGCGCACGCACCATGGCTACAAGAGTTCTCAGAGCCGGATACTTCTGGCCCACTATAGAAGCGGACTGCCAGGATCATGTCAAGAAGTGCAAGCCATGCCAGAAGCACGACAACCTTATTCATCAGAAACAGGAACAACTACACCACATACTATCCCCATGGCCATTCGCTAAGTGGGGAATGGACATCCTCGGCCCCTTCTCACCCGGCAAGGGGTAAGTAAAATTCCTCATAGTAGTCGTTGATTATTTTACCAAATAGATCGAGGCCAAGCCGCAAACCACCATCATGACCCAGCAAGTCCAGCAGTTCATGTGGAAGGACATTATATGCAGATATGGTGTACCACATACCATTATAACATACAATGGCCGATAATTTATCAACAAAGAGTTAGCCAAATTCTACACCGGCCTAGGCATCAAGCACATAACAAGCTCTGTAGAGCATCTACAAACCAATGGCCAAGCAGAGGCAGCAAATAAAGCTATCCTCGTGGAGCTGCGCAAGAGGTTGGATACCGCAAAAGGCCGATGGCCTGAAAAGTTAATAGAAGTACTATGGGCTTACAGATGCACCCCCCAATCATCAACAAACGAATCCCCATTCAGCCTATTCTACGGCGCAGACGCCATGATACCGGTAGAAATTGGCGAACCATCCCTGCGCCGAGAACTATACGACCCAACCCACAACAACCAAATCATGGCCTTACATCTCGACCTCCTACCCGAACTCAGAGAAAAAGCCCAAATACGCAATCAAGCTGCCAAACAACGAGCTGCAAGGAAATATAACGCAAATCTACACCCACGATCATTTGTCGTCGGGGACCTAGTATGGAGAATGGCCAGCAGTGCTAGAAAGAAGGATGGCAAGTTCTTCGCCAATTGGGACAACCCGTACCGCATACGAGAGGATGCAGGAGGAGGGGCTTATCGCCTAGAACAATTATCTAGGGAAGAGATTCCTAACACATGGAATGTATCCCACCTCAAATTCTACTACAACTAAATGTGTATTGTAATTGAACCAATACTTGTAATCCTAGGTGTACTCTTTTTCCTCACTTGGTCTTTTTTCCCTAAGGAGGGTTTTGGCCAAGGAGGTTTTAACGAGGCACCCCTATTCAATAAATAAAAAGAAGGGTTCCCTACTTTATGACTCTATGTCTTTACTCTTGCTTAATTCGTTTAAGTTCCCCACCCTTACCCCAAGGAAGCGGCTTGGGTCAAACACCTTTATCTCATGTTTAATTCGTTTAAGTTCCCCACCCTTACCCCAAGTAAGCGGCCTGGGTCGAACACCCTTATCTCTTGGTTAATTCGTTTAAGTTCCCCACCCTTACCCCAACTAAGCGGCCTGGGTCGAACACCCTTATCTCTTGGTTAATTCGTTTAAGCTCCCCACCCTTACCCCAAGTAAGCGGCCTGGGTCGAACACCCTTATCTCATTCTTAGTTCGTTTAAGTTCCCCACCCTTACCCCAAGTAAGCGGCATGGGTCGAACACCCTTATCTCTTGGTTAATTCGTTTAAGTTCCCCACCCTTACCCCAAGTAAGCGGCCTAGGTCGAACACCCTTATCTCTTGGTTAATTCGTTTAAGTTCCCCACCCTTACCCCAAGTAAGCGGCCTGGGTCGAACACCCTTATCTCGTGGTTAATTCGTTTAAGTTCCCCACCCTTACCCCAAGTAAGCGGCCTGGGTCGAACACCCTTATCTCATGCTTAATTCGTTTAAGTTCCCCACTCTTACCCCAAGTAAGCGGCCTGGGTCGAACACCTTTATCTCATGCTTAATTCATTTAAGTTCCCCACCCTTACCCTAAGTAAGCGGCCTGGGTCGAACACCCTTATCTCTTGGTTAATTCGTTCAAGTTCCCCACCTTACCCCAAGTAAGTAGCCTGGGTCGAACACCCTTTAATCTTTGTTAATTCGTTCAAGTTCCCCACCCTTACCCCAAGTAAGCGGCCTGGGTGGAACACCCTTACTCATGGTTAATTCGTTTCCCACACTTACCATAAATAAAACGATCAGGGTCGAATACCCTCAATAAAAAATCGAATTCGCCAAACATCACATACATCAAAACACCCGCTCATAATTATACCATCCGCTAACGCACCACTCTCACGCAAGTTATCAGCATCCAATAAAAAACATAACATACACAAAGCATTCATCATATTAAAGGCAAAGTAAAATAGTGTACGGATTATTACAGACATAGAATTCCAGTTTCAAATTATAAAAAATAAAGGTCCTACGTCGCCTTGTTATCATCACCCTCCACGGCAGCTTCCGCATCCTTCTCCTCCTCGGCCGCTTTCTCCTCCACCTCCTCAGCATCCCCCTCATCCTCCCTCACCAACTTCCCATCAACTATGTCCTTATCTACGTCAAATCTTGAATCCGAGACATCCACATCCGGATGGAAGAAGGCCGCCTGCCGCAACCCCTTCTCGAAACCATTAATATGCTCTTGGATGACGCTGTTCTTCAGATCATCAAGTTCCCCAACAGCCCCATCATACTTATCCTTCAAATCCTCACAGTCTTCCTCCAACTCCCCTATACGCTTGTTTAGTTTTTCCTCAGAGTCAAAGCAAGGCACCTTCCATGTCGCCAGCCTTTTCCTTTCCGCTTCCCAGCCTTCTTTCTCCTTTTCTAAAGTCGCCTTCTCCTCCTCAAGCTTATCCACTTTACCCTGCAACTCCCCCACCTCCTTTACTTCCCTTCTGTAAAGAGACCCTACACGACGGCTCAGGACCAAGGCCTTGCTTCCAAACTCTACCATTGTTCTCACAATATGATCCACCTCCATATTATCAATAGAGTTAACAACAGTATCCGGAAGGTCGATCGAGATATCCTTCCTAACGGATATCTCCGGCAACTCGATCAACCCAGCTTCAGGCACCTTCTCCCCACTAGCCGACCCCGCCCCGCTAGCCGTTCCAAGAAGAGCTGCCCTTATCTTCTTCACATCTTTGCCCTTCCCGGGTCGAGGCGGAAGCTCAGCTTTCCTTTTCGTCTCGCCATGTACATGCACCTCCACAACTGATTCCTACAGGTTGGGAACATCAGCTTTCCCAGCCGCCTTGGCCTTAGCGGCCATTTCCTTCCTCAATGATTGAAAGAGCGCCAGATTCTTCTTGCCAGATTGCGCCATATGCCCTGCAATAACATATCACGACTCGGATCAAAACAACTTAGCATTATTAACACAACTTAAGTAATAAACAAATACCTTCAATATCTATTATCGGATGCACCGAATTATAAACCCTAACTAGGCCCTTAGTGGGCAACTTATCCACAAACTTCAACAACATCCCCACCACCTCCTTGTCACCAGCCGACAACTCCTCCACTCCCATGTCTTTATATCGAGAAGGATTGTTGGTCCAGCTAAAGGGAAACTTGGTACTCCCATCCGCATTCAAAAAATGAGATTTACCCCCTTCCTTTACGATGACTTCAAAGTACCCGTCTTTGAAATGCTTGAAAGACTGGGAGAAAGCATCTAGTCTGCTGATGCTGGGGCGACTGATTAAAGAGAGCCAAGTAGCCGGCCTCTGGGGTTTGGTGTCATAAAAATATAAGAAAGCATAGGGAGTAGGCTCTAAATATAAGGACTCGCACAGAATGCGGAAGGCCTGCAAGTAGGCTCAGCTATTAGGATGTAGCTGAGTAGGTGCCATATTCAACGCCCACAGCACACCCATAGTGAAATCGTCTAAGGGCAGTCGCACATGAAGCTGAGAAAAGTGGCACATATACATGTAGAAGAATTTTTCGGTAGCCCCCTCCTGCCCGTGGCATACCTGGTCGACGGCACTCACCCTCTCCAGCGAAATAATGTCTCCACTGACACCCTTGGACATGACGGGTGTGCAGTTCAGCCAAGAGTTCAACAAACGAGACCACCTGAATAAAGATGATTGATCACGAACATCAGCAGCAACCCACCCATAGCTGCCTTTCGCCGGCCAGTTGCTCTCCTCCAACTCTTCGGGGGGATCCTCTCAAACCTCCCTCACAACCTCTATCGGCATCCCGCTCGTAACAACTCCAGAACTCGTACCCTCTCCGCCGAGTCGCCTATCCTTACTTTTATCTGACTCAGTACTTTCACTACTACTAGACGAAGACACGCTACCACTACTGGACATACCTGATTTCGTTTTTTACGAGAAGATGTCGGTCGAAATTGAGGACTAGTCGGACACTTTTACGCGCACAAGGTCTCTAGATTCAGAATTCACAAATGAAACAAGTAACCCCTCATCTGTTTGCACACCCATATTTATAGTCCATAATCCCAAACGACGAACCTCTTCCCGCCAAAACCATACCACAGACCAATCGACACCATGATTGCAAAAGATATGACACTTCAAAACGGCGATGCTAAAACTCTTCGATTTGACCACTGATGCCCCTTCACCTACCCTCTGACGGTTATCACTTTTTTAGCCTTAACATTGTTCACCACACTTAAAGGCTGGGGGACTGGTGTATCACACCTAGCCGGTTCCGCTAGCTTATCAGCACATATCATCCTTGACGACAACCCATATCGGACAAGGCTGGGGGACTGGTGTACCGTACCTAGCCAAACTCGACCAAATAAGTAAACAATGTGCATATCGAGACCGCCAAGTATCCAGCCTAGGCCGAGTTAACCTAACTTGTAACGGTTTTAACCTAAACCAAATGTCTAAGAGGACAACCTGCACCTCATATCACCAATTTAAGCCATCAAGGCAAGTAGTCGGTCTAGACCGGCTACTCGAGCATATCTGGTAAGGTTACAGCCTAAGCCGACCACTTCAATACACTCAGTATGATGAAACCCCCGCATTCAATAAATCTTAAGGGCCTGGGTTTGGGCCCTGGCCCACTCGCAAGCCCCACCTAGAGCCCAAGTCAAGGCCCAGCCCATGAAATGGTCAAACGTCATTAATGCTCTATAAATACGCGTGGACCCCATCATTTAAAGGTACGCATTCATTAATCACTGATTTGACTCTAAGAGCTTTGACTTACTTGAGCTTCGGAGACTCTTCTGCAGGTAACCCCTCCTGGGTTCAAGCTGACATGTATCAACCGGGAAGAGGCCAACTAAGGAGATAGCGGACTACGTGGTAAGGTGACGCTTGTGCCTAACCTATCTTATTTGTTCTCTGCAGGAACAATAAGCAACATCTCTAAAGTTAAGCAAGTCATGTGCTTTTATTACTTTCCCCTTCCATGTCTCTCGCTCTCTCACCTGAACTTGTCGTTTTTATTTCTGGTTTCGACGATTTTAACAGAATGAAGAAGGACTCATAGGAGCATTTCGCGTTTTGAAGTCAGCGAGACCTTGATACCATTGTTTTGAGAGGTATGTCGTCGTCGTTCATTAAACCCATTCTAAACATTTACTATATCCTGCCTTTTTCTGGCTTGGCAGTTTTAGATTTTGTAGATTGGTCCTAGATTTCTCTACCCTTTTGAAAAGAAGTATGCCCTTTAAATTTATGGTTTATGTAGTTAGTTTTCCTTCTCTTGTTTGTGTAGTTTACATTTCATTATCATCAAAAGAATTGGATTATTTCAAATTCAGAGGACATATAATTATACCCTATCATTGTTCTGGTTCCTATTGTTAAGTGATTCTATCATTCAGAGTCTTAGTACTTTAAGAAAGTAATGAAGTTCTTTCATTGTAATTTTGTAAATGGCTCCTTGCATTTCTGATTAGTTCACATTTAGCACTATAAACATCCATCAACATACGTAAATTTGACAAGTGGGAATTAGAATGTTTAAAGCATTGATGTTAATCTATTTTTTTTCTTTTCTACATTCGCAATTAAAGGATATGGTATTGATATTTTCAGGTTCTTACAAGTAGAGCAGACCTTGCACAGGCTCCAGTACCTACAAGAAAGGGTAAAGGCCATATCCTGACTTTGACACCATTTCAAAAGGGTTTTTATACCCCTTATATTGGAGGAGCAAGCTCAACTTCAACCTTTGCTTGCAACTTCCCAAGCTCCTATTTCCTTTGGTGGTAAATTCGATCAAAGATTTATTGGGGGCGGGGGGTTATGGTGATAGAACCTCTATAAGGCCTGAGTCAGCACCAGCATGTGATGTAGTTGTTGAGGAAGAGAATGAAACCAAGGAGTGGATGGGTGGAACTAGGGGTTCATATTACCTTTGTGTTTCTTACAAATGGGAGAATTGATCTCAAAAGAATTCGCTTCAGGTATGTTAAGAAATCACCAGCCTTGATATGAATTATACAAAGAATATATACCTATTATGAGGACTTATTATTATACAAAGAACACTTTGTGCATTGTATTTATTCTAATTATTTCTATTATTTTTGCAGGTAATATAATTCTATCTTCCTGTGTTGTTCTGTCTAAGAGAATCCACTTTTAAAATATGTTGTTTTTTTCTTTTTTTTCATGTAATATTTATTAACACTTTTTGTTAGGTTTCATGCACTTTTCTGTCATTTTGAGATTTGTAATGACACTTGTTCTTATATGTTGTTTTGTCATTTTGGTTAGGTTTTTATACACTTTTGAAGTGCAATGTTACTGGTATTTTGGTTCCTATGTTGCTAGTATATTTTAGTTTATAACTTGGAATTGCACTTCCTAAATATATATGTTAATTATAAATGAAAATATAATTTGCTTGGATATTAATTTATGTTTAAAATGACTTGAGATTCTATTATTATTAATTTGTATTTAGAATGATTAATTCTAATTGTGGCAATTGGTAATCAACTTCCACCAGTAGATTTGATAATAAATTTAATAAGAGAGGGTCCAACCTAAGTTCAAATAAATTATTTAAAAAAAAAGGTTAGAACTCACGCTATTGACAACACAAACATTTAAATATTAAATTGGAAGTGAGGGCCAGACCCACGCTACTAGCAACATAGGTAAATGTGTCAAAAAATGAAAGAGTCATTTTTCAATGGCATTGGCCGTCTCTTTTTTGAGTACGCTCTTATTCGCACGCAAATTTTGGATAGCGTCCATTTTTGGATTTTGCAAGGGTTTTATTGGGACTCTAATCACTTGATTTCTTGTAGTGATGGTTTAAAAATTATTTAATTAAAAAGATATTAGATATATGTCATTAAATATTATTAGATATTGTTAAAAGATGTTAAATATTTTTAAGTGACCATTAATTATTTAAAAAGTATTTATTTAGAAAGTTATTATAAGAAACGTAATGGTTTATTATGTTAAAAGATTTATTTTATTTAAATGATGTTTTAGAATATGAAAGATAAGAGATTATTTTGAAGGATATATAAAGTAATTATTGCACTATAAATGAGTTATAAATGATGATTATTTGTTAAATGGATTTATTGAAAAGATATATTGTTACGTGGGTGAATATGGTTATATATATGAGATTTAAAAAGATTTCCTAAGAAATAGAAAAATAAAGGTAGGAAAATATGTATATGATATTTTAGAGTTATTAGAAAGACAACATAAATACACACCTCTGGTGTAAGGCCCAATTATTTCTACCATTCTTATTGTAGAGGCTGCCCAATCTTTTGGGCCTAAATGGGGTTGGCCCAATTCAATTTCTGACCTAAGATACCCCAAAACCCTAACTTGTAACTACTCTTCGTAAAATAGATCCCACACATCTCTTAGAGCAGTTGCCGTCATCCTCTGGTAGGGTTTGGAGTCGTCATAACTTAGCAAGCTCAGCCTCATTCTTCTGTTCCACGTAAGTCCCTCCAAACTCAAGCTCTATGTTCATTTTGATTCTTCCGTATGTTCTCAGTTAGAGGTTTCTAATGAGCTCGTTTTTGGAACATGTCCCACTATTTTTCAGCTTGCGAAACTGTTCCGTGAGCTATTGTCCCTCACTGTTCGAGTAGCAAAGCCTTAGTTAACGTTTCCAGGTACGGAAAGTTAGGATTCGAGTTTAAGTTCTGTTTTTATGCCTGTTCTTGAGCTTGCGAATTGTTTGTATGGGTTAATCATTGTTTTTGGGACGTGAAATGCTTTGTGTGATTGGCTGGGGTTGAAAGATACATCTGCTGCAAGTGAGACTAGGGCGAGAACTAATAATCTCGCCCAGGCGAGTCGGACTCGCCTAAGCGAGTCTGGCAGAGGCTCGCCCAAATCCTTTTTCGCGAAAGCTCGACCAGGCGACCAGCTCATTATTTTGAGCAAGCGAACCACTCGCCCAGGCGAGAGGGGTCTCCCCTAAGCGAGATCCTGCGTTGGTTCCTGTTTCCTTTTCGAGCCCCCACCTAGGCGAAGGGGGCCCGCCTGAGCGAGACCCTTCAGCCTGAGCGAGGGATTGGGCGAGACAGTGCGTGGTTTGGTTGCTTGGTTGTCCTTGGATGATTTGTAATTGTTTGGGTATGCTTGATATGTTGAGATATATATATATATATATATATATATATATATATATATATATATATATATATATATATATATATATATAATGGATTGCCATGTGTGTGACACATAATTCATGAATGGAATGATGGATATCGTGGAAGCTTGGCATGTGAAATTAACGAGTGAGTTGGAATTAATGGGACATGGTATTGATATGAGATGAGGCCTTGTACTCATGGGGTGGTAATGACCAGTGGTATGGGTTCAACATGTGATACGAATGAGGTGTTATTTTTTAGAGGTTGACATGAAATTGTAACATTTGTGATAGTTTTGGGGTTCTATGAGTCAAGTATTGACAGTATTAATATTATTATACTGTAGTTATATTGAAGGAGATAAAACTAATACATGATTTAACCAAAAAATTTCGATTGGTATCAGAATAATATTTGTTTTTGTTTATTTAATGTTGCTGATTTGTTTTTATTTTTAGAATTGAATAGATTTAATGGGTATTAAATGCTGTGGACTGTTTTTATTTTTGGAAATGTTGATATATATATATATATATATATATATATATATATATATATATATATTCTAAGCTGTGAATCGGAAAAGTTTCAGATTTATGTATCTTGTATTTCGGCGTATATTAGTAGAAGCATGATCCATTATATGTACATAATAAATATATAAATATATACGAATATGTTTCTTTTATGTTTTATAGCATATATTTAATGTTAGGGATGATAACTATATATACTGAAATGACTGGGAGTGAAATCCGTCAAATGTAACTATCAAATAATATTATAATATTATTTGGAAATTTTAGGAAGTTTCGATTAATTTTATTTTTTCATTCATAATATTATTATTAATAATATGATTACTAATTGTGATTAAATTAAAATATAAAATTATGTATAAATTATATATATATATATATATATATATATTACAATAATTAATTATTTAATTTAATAACTAATTATAGAATTGTATAAATATTTATATATAAATACTAATAATATGATTTTATACGATCAAATTCATGTTTTAAAATATTAATTTAATTTTGTACAATTTTAAAATATTTTGTATAAAATTCATTCGTAAATTTATTTTTTAGGACGAAAAATTTATTTGTTAAGAGAATATGAAATCCAAAAAAATATAATAATTAGAATAATAAATAAACGATATTAAATAAATATTTAAAGTAAAAAACAAAATGCACTACAAGAATCATAGAATTTAGCTTCCGTTGAGCTGCGTCGGATTAGAGGTGAACATCATTAGAGTCGGTTAAAAAGCTTTTTAGTTGGCTTAACCGACACATGTTATATGAGTTTTATTTTATTGAATAAAAATGTTACATGAGTGGGAAACAGCTAATATATGATGCGGCGTTTAACTTTCTACATCTAAAGCGTCGGTTTTAGGGACTCCATTATATATTTTAATATTTAATATTTAAGGAAAATGAAAATATTGATTAAAAAAATAGTATATTTGTAAAACTTGAGGTTACAAGGAGGTTTCATTGTCTTAGCCATTTCACACCGTCCAATTGCTAACCCTAACCGATTTCATTCAGTGCCAGAATTTGACTGAAGCTAAATAGCTTCATGAATCAACCTCTAAAATTTGGTGTTGGCCCCTGATGTGCTACCACTAAAAATCCCTAATGTGCCCGGGACATTGAAGGTTGGGAGCTAGTAACTCTGCTCATTCAAAAAGGCAGGTTTCGCTCTGCTCCGCTTCTTTTTTTCCCTTTTTTTCTCCAACCCTTTTTCTGTTTCCCATTTCCCCTTTCTTTCCAACCCTGATTTCAATTTCCTTTGCCATAATGATGACTCCAAATGTAAAGCCCTAATTTTAGCTTCCTTTGTCACCAATGACTCCCAAAGCGGAGGTGTGGTAAGCAACATCTCTAAAGTTAAGCAAGTCATGTGCTTTTATTACTTTCCCCTTCCATGTCTCTCGCTCTCTGACCCAAACTTGTCATTTTTGTTTCTGGTTTTGACGATTTTAACAGAATGAAGAAGGACTTATAGGAGCATTTCGCATTTTTAAGTCAGCAAGAGCCTGATACCATTGTTCTGAGAGGTATGTCGTCGTCGTTCACTGAACCCATTCTAAACATTTACTATATCCTGCCTTTTTCTGGATTGGCAGTTTTAGATTTTGTAGATTGGTCCTAGATTTCTCTACCCTTTTAAAAAGAAGTATGCCCTTTAAATTTATGGTTTATTTACTTAGTTTTCCTTCCCTTGTTTGTGTAGTTTACATTTCATTCTCATCAAAAGAATTGGATTATTTCCAATTCTGAGGATATATAATTATACCCTGTCATTGTTCGGATTCCTATTGTTAAGTGATTCTATCATTTTGAGTCTTAGTACTTTAAGAAAGTAACGAAGTTATTTCATTGTAATTTTGTAAATGGCTCGTTGCATTTCTGATTAATTCACATTTAGAACTATAAACATCCATCAACATACGTAAATTTGACAAGTGGGAAATAGAATGTTTAAAGCATTGATGTTAATCTATTTTTTTTTTCTTTTCTACATTCGCAATTAAAGGATATGGTACTGATGTTTTCAGGTTCTTACACGTAGAGCAGACCTTGCACAGGCTCCAATACCTACAAGAAAGGACAAAGGCCATATCCTGACTTTGACACCATTTCAAAAGGGGTTTTATACCCCTTATATTGGAGGAGCAAGCTCAACTTCAACCTCTGCTTGGAACTTCCCAAGCTCCTATTTCCCTTGGTGGTAAATCCGATCAAAGATTTATTGGGGGCGAGGGGTTATGGTGATAGAACCTCTATAAGGCCTGAGTCAGCACCAGCATGTGATGTAGTTGTTGAGGAAGAAAATGAAACCAAGGAGTGGATGGGTGTGATGAGTACATATTTTTGCCCTCATTTAATGTTTAATTCTGGGTATTTAATTGAATTTATGTGCCTAAAGAGTGATTTAATTGATAATTTTGATAATTAGGTTGTTTGAGCTTGTGTGATAAAAATGTCTTAAAAAGTGATTTTTAGCTGCATAAATTATTTTTGGATATTTTAACGTTTGTTGATGCAGCTGAAGTTAAGTTTTAAGCTTATTTAGAGGTGTGGAAATAAATTGATTAAAGCTTCATGACACCTTAAAGATAAATCAAAGAATAAGAAATTATCAAAAGCACAAAAATTCAGGCCAAGCATTACATGAAGACGGCAAGAAAAACTTGAAAAAGTGAAGAAGTTTGGCTAAACCAAGAAGAGAGGAAAGAAAAATTGGACCTTGCGGTTTTCTTTATCTTTATGATAGAAGATAATTTGGGAAAATATATCTTTAGATATTTTATTTGATATTTTTAAATAATTATCTTATTTAATTATATCATAAAATATTAAAAGATAATAACTACCAAATCTTTTTAAATATGACAAGATCTTCTTGAATCTTTTTAGTTCCACAACAAACAAATATATCTTGAAGATATTGGATTATTTAGAAGATAATTTAAGGAGATTGCAAAGGGTTGATTTGGAAAATTAATACAAATATTAATTGGTGATAAGTTATCATATATCTTTAAGTAATTAATTAATTTAATTATATTAGATATTGATATTATCAACCAATTATATTTGTCAAATAGTCTATATCTCTCCAAGTATTTTTAAATATTTATATTTATCTTTATTTTAAAAGATATTTAAGAGATTTTAGCAACAGAAAAGCCCAGTCCAATTCCTATATAAAGAGACCAAGGGAGAAGCAGAAAACAAGCTCGGGACTTCGGAGTTTAGGAACCTTCAGGGGGGCCTAATTTCGTTTCCTTTCTCTCTCTATTCTTCTTTTATTTCTATTTTGTATTTCATGGAGTGCTAAACTTCTTGGGTTGATTCCATTGTAATTTCATTATGGATTCTGAGGTTAGAATGAATTAATTTCTTTGTTCTTTTTATTATTGTTGAGGTTTTAATTCATCTATGTCTTTTATCTTTGAATCACGTAAAAAGTAATGATTTTAAATCTATATGCATGTTGATCATATGAGTTCAAGGGTTTTTAAATTTAATTGAGACTTTACTTTGATTTTATTTAGAAACTTTCATATGATTAAATGAGTTTTTACCAATAATTGAGACTTTACTTTGGTTAAAGGTATTTACTCTAACTACAATTAATTGAGACTTTACTTTGATTAGTTAAGCTTTTTATTTGGTGAGAAGATAAAAGAATAGACATGATTAGGCATAGTAAAATTTGATTGAGACTGTACTTTGGTTGAATTTACTGTGGATAATCTAAAAGTTCTCACTTTTGATTGAGACTGTACTTTGGTTAAAAGTGAGAACGCCAACAAATTAATTGAGACTTTACATTGATTAATTTGTAAATCTATAACAATAATTAATTGAGCAATAATCTTTAGATAACCGATGATGAATTTATTTTGAAAAAGCAATGGAATCAATCTATTTTCTTTACTATTGTTTTTATTTCTTTTTATCTTTTAAATTTTATTTCTATCTTTGTTTATCTGAATCCCCTATATTTTTTATTTTGTTTGACTAACCGCTTTGTATAGTTTTATAAGAACTAATTTGTTAAAAATCAATTCTGTGTTCGTAGGGAGACGACTTTGGGTTACTTTACCCTTACTATTTTGTTGACTACTTTCTTAACAATACTGAAGTTGTTATAGATAAGTAGTATTAATTTGAACGCGTCAACGACAGCGTTATCAAATTTGGCGCCGTTGCCGGGGAACACGGTTAGAATTTTTATCATTTTAGTTCTTATTTCTATTTTTATTCTTTTGATTTTATTTTTTATTTTTTATTTTTTTATTTTTTTATTTTTTTGTTTATCACTAACATTTTCTTTTCTCAATTTTTGTTCTAACATTTTTTTTTTCTTTAGTTATTTTATTTTATTTTATTTAGTTATTTTTTTAAGCGTAATTTTTGTTTGAGGAATTTTGTTGGGAAATTTGTGAAACTAGTTGGGAAAAACTTTGGCTAAGGAAAGATAAGGTACTTAAGTTGTCCATTGAGACACACCTCTCTTTCCTAGAAGTCTACTCAACAAGCTTTCAACTTATCTCTTTTCAGAAAACCTCTTTCAAAAATGCAAAATAATTTTTCATATGAAAATAATCAACTGTGTGATTTTCAAGTGAATTATGATTACTATCCACAGCAACCACGTGATTTTCAGCAACAAATTGTCACACCTACTTCTGCACCTGATATAAGTGGGTTAACTTTACGTAAATTTAATGATCTATATCCTAGATCATCTTTTTTGGGATATGAGCAACAACCATATTCTGAGTGTCCACCTCAGCAACCATATGTTCCAAATAGTGTTCAGCAACAATATGTACCACCACAGCAAGTTGAAGCAATCAATGGACCATCCTACAGGGAAGTTATGATATTAATGGGTGAAGTTATAGAGAAATTAGAGTCCATGGATGAAAGGTTGCGAGTTGATCAACGATGTAGAAATATTGAGCAAGAGTGGTACGAAAATAAGCAAATATTGTCTGATATGTTGAGGGATGCAAGTAAGAACAACTTCATAGAATTACTTGTAACTGTTAATACTACCCCTCAACCCCATCCAAGATTTCCTGAAAATCCAGATTTTAACAAACTTCGTCATAAAATCAAAGATGTGCTTCTGAAGTTGGCCATCAGAGCTGAACAAATGTCTGAAGATTTGAGTCAGCTAATGAATGATGCAGTGAGAAAGGTCACTTTGGAAGATATGATGAAAATGATGACTGAAATGATGAAGATGGATCAGACAGATCAGAAAGAGATGATGAATGCTGCGACACAAAGCTTACAAAATCAGTCTGAAAAACCAATAGCGGAATCACATCACATTGATATATCTACTGATGGATATAATCATTTTCATAGTAATATGTCTACTGATGGACATATCAATTTTGCTAAAGATGTTGCTGATGAAGTAATTGAAGATTCTCACACAAACATATCTACTGATGGATATGTTGATGATGCTCAATGTGAATATAAAGTTGTACCCATTGATGAGGATATGAGTACAAATGATTATTTTCAAGAGCAAAGTTGTGAGAACAATACAATGGAGGAACCAAGTGTAGTTGAAGAGTCTACACTATTCGAAGATGCAGCTGAAGCATCTACTATTGCAACTGACTTGGTTAATGATGAAGCAGCAGAGTCAACAACACCAGGTGAAAATTTTTGCTCAGAAGATGAGATTATGAGGATTACTGATGATCCGCTTAACCATCTGAATTCACCTGATGATGCTCAAGTTGAGTTGAAGCCACACACTCCACACATCAAGTTTGTTGATGTGAATGATGCAAATAAGTTTTCAGTGGTTATCTTTGTTGACATGGCTGTAGAAAAAGAAGAAAGGTTGCTACAACAGGTAAAAAGCTTAGATTCAAATTCTTTTGAAATCATTGTTGATAGAAAATTTAATTTGCATGCATGTTTGTTTTTTGTTTCTGTTTTTAATTTTAAAAATATTAAAAAATTTTCAAAAATATGTGTTTTTGTTTTCTTTAATAAAATTGTACAAGCTGACTTGTACTTTATAAAATTAAAGAAAATAAATTTTGACATATGGCCAGATTGAGCCAATAGTCACAAATTTTTTCGTTTCCTCCCCAAAATAAGTCCATCAAGGACATTTTTTTGAAATAAGTGTGGGGGAGACAAACTGTAGGTAGGATTTTTTTTTTGTTTTGTTTTTGTTTTCATTTAAAAAGAAAAAAAAATTGTGATTTCTTTTTGAGAAAATTGTGAAAGTATTAACTTTTTACTAAGTGAAACTTTTAAACAATATGTCTCATAAGAAATCCACCAAAAATATTTCCCTACTTTCAATAAAACATATTGACATTGGATTTTGGGATTTGATTCAATAATTGGGATGATCATAATTCTAGAAAAATAAAAGTCATGTTGGTATGAGTGGACTGTTTCTATGATTTGCTAATTAAGTTGATTTAAGAATTTCTTGATTAAATCTTTTGTGAAAGAATTTGACCTTGTGAGTCTTGAGCCTTAATGTAAAGGATGAACTGCCATATGTCATTCCTATTTTTTTCTTGAGTGACTTGCTCATGTTTGTTTATACTCAAATGTTTAGCTTGAGTCTTTTGTTTTGCATCTTAGGTGAATATGCATGATTTGATATGACAGAGGCATTTCTTGTTTTTAGCTACTTGGCCAAATAAGCCCACCTTGATATTAATCCGTTGGTAGCCCCTTTGAGCTTTAAACCTCTTTTTCTTGTTTTAAGCCTATTGCATAACCTTGAAAAGAAAAAGACCATATTCTACCTTAGGAAGAAAGAAGGAGCTAATGGATTATGTTCAGGAATGGTTGAGGAATAAAGTGTGTGGGTGAGTACCTCACCCACAAATTAATAAAAATGGCAAAAGGAAAAATTGTTGATGAAAAAGTGTTGAAATAATTGCTTTCTAAAAAAAAGAGAGAGCAACAAAGCAATAAACGAAAAAGAGTTGTTTTTGAAATTATGCTCCATTATTCTTTCTATATTTTAATTTCAAAAACCCAAAAATCTTAAAATTTTTCCTACCTTTGCCTTAGCCCCATTATAACCTGTGAAAAGTCCTCATGATCTTTGAATGCATATTTTCTGAAAGTTTGTGAATATTAGAGTCTTGTTAAGTATTATGAGAGTTTACTTACATGAGTATTTTGAGTGAAAACACAAGCCAAAACACTTGAGAGAATTTTGGTGAGAAAATACACATTTAACTTGAGTGCTTTCTTTCATAATTGATTGTCTTGTGAATTCAAAAGATTAACTTATGTGTAAAAAATAGAACATTTCTGTTTGTATATACATGATAATTTGATCTCTAGAGTATTGATTTGTCTCCAGTGATGTTCATTCCTTTGATCCAATGTTGATGTGAAATAAAATACCTCAGATTAAGTTTTGAAATTGTTTGATTTTGCCCAGGAGTGCAAAAGGATAAGTGTGTGGGTATGATGAGTACATATTTTTGCCCTCATTTAATGTTTAATTCTGGGTATTTAATTGAATTTATGTGCCTAAAGAGTGATTTAATTGATAATTTTGATAATTAGGTTGTTTGAGCTTGTGTGATAAAAATGTCTTAAAAAGTGATTTTTAGCTGCATAAATTATTTTTGGATATTTTAACGTTTGTTGATGCAGCTGAAGTTAAGTTTTAAGCTTATTTAGAGGTGTGGAAATAAATTGATTAAAGCTTCATGACACCTTAAAGATAAATCAAAGAATAAGAAATTATCAAAAGCACAAAAATTCAGGCCAAGCATTACAAGAAGACGGCAAGAAAAACTTGAAAAAGTGAAGAAGTTTGGCTAAACCAAGAAGAGAGGAAAGAAAAATTGGACCTTGCGGTTTTCTTTATCTTTATGATAGAAGATAATTTGGGAAAATATATCTTTAGATATTTTATTTGATATTTTTAAATAATTATCTTATTTAATTATATCATAAAATATTAAAAGATAATAACTACCAAATCTTTTTAAATATGACAAGATCTTCTTGAATCTTTTTAGTTCCACAACAAACAAATATATCTTGAAGATATTGGATTATTTAGAAGATAATTTAAGGAGATTGCAAAGGGTTGATTTGGAAAATTAATACAAATATTAATTGGTGATAAGTTATCATATATCTTTAAGTAATTAATTAATTTAATTATATTAGATATTGATATTATCAACCAATTATATTTGTCAAATAGTCTATATCTCTCCAAGTATTTTTAAATATTTATATTTATCTTTATTTTAAAAGATATTTAAGAGATTTTAGCAACAGAAAAGCCCAGTCCAATTCCTATATAAAGAGACCAAGGGAGAAGCAGAAAACAAGCTCGGGACTTCGGAGTTTAGGAACCTTCAGGGGGGCCTAATTTCGTTTCCTTTCTCTCTCTATTCTTCTTTTATTTCTATTTTGTATTTCATGGAGTGCTAAACTTCTTGGGTTGATTCCATTGTAATTTCATTATGGATTCTGAGGTTAGAATGAATTAATTTCTTTGTTCTTTTTATTATTGTTGAGGTTTTAATTCATCTATGTCTTTTATCTTTGAATCACGTAAAAAGTAATGATTTTAAATCTATATGCATGTTGATCATATGAGTTCAAGGGTTTTTAAATTTAATTGAGACTTTACTTTGATTTTATTTAGAAACTTTCATATGATTAAATGAGTTTTTACCAATAATTGAGACTTTACTTTGGTTAAAGGTATTTACTCTAACTACAATTAATTGAGACTTTACTTTGATTAGTTAAGCTTTTTATTTGGTGAGAAGATAAAAGAATAGACATGATTAGGCATAGTAAAATTTGATTGAGACTGTACTTTGGTTGAATTTACTGTGGATAATCTAAAAGTTCTCACTTTTGATTGAGACTGTACTTTGGTTAAAAGTGAGAACGCCAACAAATTAATTGAGACTTTACATTGATTAATTTGTAAATCTATAACAATAATTAATTGAGCAATAATCTTTAGATAACCGATGATGAATTTATTTTGAAAAAGCAATGGAATCAATCTATTTTCTTTACTATTGTTTTTATTTCTTTTTATCTTTTAAATTTTATTTCTATCTGCGTTTATCTTAATCCCCATATTTTTATTATTTTATTTGACTAACTCTTTTGTATAGAATTTATAAGAACTAATTTGTTAAAAATCAATTCCGTGTTCGTTGGGAGACGACTTTGGGTTACTTTACCCTTACTATTTTGTTGACTATTTTCTTAACAATACTGAAGTTGTTATAGATAAGTAGTATTAATTTGATCGCGTCAACGACAGCGTTATCAGGGTGGAACTAGGAGTGCATATTACCTTTGTGTCTCTTACTAATGGGAGAATTGATCTCAAAAGAATTCGCTTCAGGTATGTTAAGAAATCACTAGCCTTGATATGAATTATACAAAGAATATATACCTATTATGAGGACTTATTATTATACAAAGAACACTTTGTGCATTGTATTTATTCTAATTATTTCTATTGTTTTTGCAGGTAATATAATTCTATCTTCCTGTGTTGTTCTGTCCAAGAGAATCTACTTTTAAAATATGTTATTTTTTTCTCTTTTTTCATGTAATATTTATTAACACTTTTGGTTAGGTTTCATGCACTTTTCTGTCATTTTGAGATTTGTAATGGCACTTGTTCTTATATGTTGTTCTATCCTTTTGGTTAGGTTTTTATACACTTTTGAAGTGCAATGTTGCTATTATTTTGGTTCCTATATTGCTGGAATATTTTAGTTTATAACTTGGAATTGCACTTCCGTATGTTCTAAGTTAGAGCTTTCTAATGAGATCATTTTTAGAACTTGTCTCACTATTTTTCAGCTCGCGAAACTGTCCCATGAGCTATCGTCCCTCACTGTTCGAGTGTCAAAGCCTTAACTAACGTTTCCAGGTACAGGAAGTTAGGGTTCAAGTTTAAGTTGTGTTTTTATGCCTATTCTTTAGCTTGTGTTGCAGGTGAGACCAGGGCGAGAACTGATAGTCTCGCCCAGGCGAGTCGGTCTCGCCCAGGCGAGTCGGACTCGCCCAGGCGAGTCGGACTCGCCTAAGCGAGTCTGGCGGTGGACCGCCCAAATCATTTTTCGTGAAAGGTCGCCCAGGCGACCAGCTCATTATTTTGAGCGAGCAAACCACTCGCCCAGGCGAGAGGGGTCTCACCTAAGCGAGATCCCGCGTTGGTTCTTGTTTCCTTTTCGAGCCCCCGCCTAGGCGAAGGGAGCTCGCCTGAGCGAGACTGTCTCACCTGAGCGAGACCCTTCAGCCAGAGCGAGGGATTGGGCGAGACAGTGCGTGGTTTGGTTGCTGGTTGTCCTTGGATGATTTGTAATTGTTGGGGTATGCTTGATATGTTGATATATATATATATATACATATATATATATATATATATATATATATATATATATATATATATATATATAATGGATTGCCATGTATGTGTGACATAATTCATGAATGGAATGATGGATATCATGGAAGCTTGGCATGTGAAATTAATGAGTGATTTGGAATTAATGGGACATGGTATTGATATAAGATGACGCCTGATAGAGGCCGTAGCCCACCAAATTAAAACATATTAAATGCAGTATGTGAAAGTGAACCAAGTCGTCTCCCAATGACTAATATTTTCATTCAAAGCTTTAATTTGATACGATCCTATCCAGGAAAGAGTATGATCGTTTCTGAATTTCAATCCTCAAGAGGCAGGACACAAATAAATCAGAGAAGAACGCGGAATAAGATAGAGATGGAGGACGCCACAATCTAGCAGATTGATAAGTCAAGTGAAGATTCGCCACAAAGATGTTAATCTTAGGCCTAAGCCAAGAACAAAGAGAACCCTTTCTTTAATGAAAATCAAATTCAATATATGACTAAAAGTGTCTACAATAGTTTTTGATACCTCTATATATAGGTACATGAGTTTAAGAAAACCTAAGAACCCGAGAAGAAGGCCCAAACCAAAACATAAACTAATTTATAAAAGAAAGACCAAAGCCCAAATACATAACTTATTTTCTAAAAGAAAACCCAAAGTTTAAAAATATAAATTAATTTCCTAATAATTATCCTTCACGAGTGCTCCAAGCCATGATCTTCATATCCTTTGAATTTCCACTTGTAGTTGCTTGTAGTATCAAGAGTCTTGAATAAATGTGATTTTTCAATCTCTTACTCCTTGCCCTTCTCATAGGTCCTTTGAATTGTAGATGTTCATCTTTAAGTTCTTCTTGTATGGAATCTTGGGATAGTGCTCTATCATTCCCTGCTTCTTAAAGAGAATTTGTCCTCACATTTGTCTCACTTGAAGATTCTTTATCATTCTCTCATGTTTGGAGAGAATTCGACCTGAATTCTAGAAGGTCCTATGCACAAACACAAACATAAATCAAAGACACAAATCGAAAATAAAATAATAGAAATTCTACTAAAATGAAATTTGGATTCTAAAAGAGGTCAATCTCTTATTATAAAAGATTTGGAGTTCTACCTCCAGGGTCAAATACCCACCTGCACCAATCATCAAACCATTTTAAATTAAAGATAAAATGCTCAAAGAAAAGAAAAGTGATATTGCTCAAACAAACAACCCAATTATAGGTATGACTTTGATCACCCGTAGGTTTGTTAGAAATGGGTAAACAAGCTAACTCATGAGCGTATATTTCTAAGCTTGTGTCTTTTTTTATCATCATTTCGTCTTCCCATTGTTGATCTCCTTGTTGCTTGATGAATAGCTCTTCCCTAAGTATCCTTTCGTCTTTCCATTGTTGATGCCATTGCTCTTTGATGAATAAATCGTCCATAGGCAATAAAACAATAAGAGGAAAGTTAGTACATTTTTTCATTGACAATTCATAATGCTCTCTTATTTCTTTTTCTCTCTTTTCTTCCTTCTCTCTTTTTCTACTCTCTTCTTTCTTTACTTTTTCTCGCTCTTCTTTCTCTTTTCTCTCTCCTTCTTCTTTCTCCTCTCTCACGCTCTCTTCTTTTTCTCTCTTTTCTTCCTTCTCTCTTTTCCTACTCTCTTCTTTCTTTACTTTTTCTCGCTCTTTGTTCTCTTTTCTCTCTCCTTCTTCTTTCTCCTCTCTCTCGCTCTTTTCTTTCCCTACTTTTTCTCTCTTTTCTTTCTCGTCTCTTTCTTTCTTTTCCTTTGCTTCATTTTCTATAAGTGTTTCCTTCTCATGGACTCTTTTTAGCTTTCGCTCTTGCCTTCTTTTCAATACATCTAATTTTTGCATTGTCCTTTCTTCCTCCTCTCTCAAGTATGAAATGTAGTTCTTGAGGTCTTCATGAGTCATGGGACTTGCATCCCCATTAGGACATTGATGAGTTTCACGCCCATAGCCTTCACATTTGGAACATCTTAGTGTACTTGTCTTTGGCAATGATTTTCTATCAGGATTGTGCTTCCGTTTAATACTAGCAATCTTTCCAATTAGCTTTATAATTCTGGACTCCAAGGCATAACGTCTGCTACCAATACCTCATAAACACTAGGTGTATCTCTACATGTCAGTCTCTTGGTACGTTCACGTCCTTGAACCAAATGATCTTGGTTAGGAGTAGGATAATTTAAACCATATGTTAAACTAGTTCCAGAAGGATGCCTCTGTGGAAACATTTTGCATTACTCAATATTTGCTAATTCCTGCAAGAAAATGTTAGTATAATAAAATATCTTTAGGACCTCACCACTCCACTAAGTGTTTCACTCAATTTTCCACTCGTGTATCACACATATAGGATTTTTCTTGAATGTACTCTCTTGCCTTTTACCACTCAAATTCCCTTTAGTGCTTGGCGAAGAACTCTAGTAGCTTAAGGAAAGAGTGAACAAACAATGTGAAGAAAGTTGCGAGATCTAAATCTTGACTTAAGAGGACAAAGAAGATTCAAAACACTAGACAAAACTTCAAGGAATTGTAAAGACACAAAACAAGAAAATTAAAATTAGAAAATAATAGGACTACCAAAGAGATTTAAATGAGACAACACGGAGACTCTAAGAGAAAGACTGATTGCAAGTAAATATCAATAAACCACAAATAAAATTGCAATAAAAGTTGTGTTAAACTCCCCCCCCCTTTTTTCTTGGATCCTTCTTTGTCTACTTCTTTTTTCCAATATATATTTGTTTCCTTTTGACTTGATCCACAAAATTTTTTTTTGTTGTATTTATATTTTTTTTTTTGCAATTCAACACAAAAACAAATTAAACAATTGATCCTTCAAACCCTCAAACTCATGTAAATCAAAGTAAGGGCACTTGCAAATCCCAAACACAATAACAAATAATTTCCACTAATCAAATGTAGAAATACACAATTTAAACAGAGAACAAAAAAGAAAAAAATAAATAAATACGCCAAATAAAAAAAATAAAAAATTCAACCAAATTGGAAACAACCTTAGGGATTTCACTCCTTACAAAGGAAACAAACAAAATTTAAAACAAAATATAGAACAAACAGACATTAAAATTTGTAATTAATTTTTTTTTTGTTTCATATGACAAAAAATAACATAGAAGAGGAAATTCAAACCAGAACCTTGCTCTAAATACCAGATTATACGATCCTATCCAGGAAAGAGTATGATCGTTTCTGAATTTGAATCCTCAAGAGGCACGACACGAATAAATCAGAGAAGAACGCGGAATAAGACAGAGATGGAGGACGCCACAATCTAGCAGATTGATAAGTAAAGTGAAGATTCGCCACAAAGATGTTAATCTTTGATAAGAACCAGAGGCCTAAGCCAAGAACAAAGAGAACCCTCTCTTTAATGAAAATCAAATTCAATATATGACTAAAAGTGTCTTCAATAGTTTTTTATACTTCTATATATAGGTACATGAGTTTAAGAAAACTTAAGAACCCTACAAGAAGGCCCAAACCAAAACATAAACTAATTTATAAAAGAAAGCCCAAAGCCCAAAAACATAACTTATTTTCTAAAAGAAAACCCAAAGTTTAAAAATATAAATTAATTTCCTAATAATTATCCTTCAAGAGTGCTCCAAGCCATGATCTTCATATCCTTTGAATTTCCACTTGTAGTTGCTTGTAGTATCGAGAGTCTTGAATAAATGTGATTTTTTAATCTCTTACTCCTTGCCCTTGTCATAGGTCCTTTGAATTGTAAATGTTCATCTTTAAGTTCTTCTTGTATGGAATCTTGGGATAGTGCTCTATCACAATTTCCAGACGAACACAACAATACAACACAAGGGGGGGAGGGGTTGGCAGACAAATTCAGAATTCTAATCAACAGATTAAATTGAATGCAAAGAGTGATTAAAACTGTATTGACATCCTTGATTGAAACACAAATTCACTTATCATAGGCCACCAAATTAACACCTCTGCCTTCTCTCAATCCACTGGATAATAATCTACTAAGCGAAAATTACAATCTAGCTTCATTATGCAATTAAGCAAAGCACACATCCTTAAATTCGTGGCAGCCAAGTTACATAAATTAAGCATGAACATAACTTAACCAAAACACATGCAATTACTCTATAAATTAAGCACAAACAGATTCATCACAATGCATTCCTGAATTAGAACAAAGAGATATGGCAGATTTCACAAGTAAGCACAACCTGAAAGCTTTATTGCATTTTTTATCAAGGAGTCAATACACGAAATTAGCTAGACATGGAAATGAGCAATTAGACACCACAATTCTGGAATCACAAAACCAGAATCAAAAACCCCTAACTTATGAAATCTGAAAAACGCAAATTAAGAGAAAAAAGAGAGATTTCAAAGCTTTAATGGAATGCAAAACGGTGCTATCATATATAAATGCGAAAACCCCATTAATGGGTGTTGTTCTAAGTGTATAAAACCCACAAAACGAACTGCCCAAGCAAGAAAACGAATTCAAAATGTAAAACCCTCAATGGGTGCTGTCAAATATGCATAAAAACGGTAAAAATGAGCCAAAAACGTTAAAAACTGCAAGGGGCACGTCCATGGAAGCTTGGAGAACGAAAATGGAGGTTTTGAAGAGAGGTTGAAGATGATGGAGTGGCTGGTCTTCCCCATGCAGACCTAATTTCGTGGTTATATCACCCCTGCCACTCAGAAATACGAAACTGCCATTATGAGCTGCAGAATTACAAAAATGCCACTCTAGGCCTCAAATGTTGACCCATTGACTTTGCTGACGTGGAAATGACATGGAAATGATGTGGAAATGATGTGGCGACTCTCTTCAACTGAATATTGACGTCCAAGCTCCAAAATTGCTTCACCCAAATACCTAAAAATAATTAAAAATAAAAATTAGGCCAAATAATGTAAAATTAGTCCAAATTCGGAACAGTGGCCCAATAAAGCCCAACACATGAAAAACACTCTAAAGATGAAAAATTAAGCACTAATCAACTGTCTAATGGGTACACAAAGGCTAGTGGAATGGAAGATAATAATGACTCATTAAGGCCATATACTCATGGGGTGGTAATGACCAGCGGTATGGGTTCAACATGTGATACGAATGAGGTGTTATTTTTCAGAGGTTGACATGGAATTGTAACATTTGTGATAGTTTTAGGGTTCTATGAGTCAAGTGTTGACACAGTATTAATATTATTATACTGTAGTTATATGAATGAGTTCTTCAAATATTTGAAGGAGATAAAATTAATATATGATTTAACCAAAAAATTTCGATTGGTATCAGAATATTTTTTTTGTTTATTTAATATTGCTGATTTGTTATTATTTTTAGAATTGAATATATTTATTGGGTATTAAATGCTGTGGACTGTTTTTATTTTTCGAAATGTTGATATATATATTCTAAGTTGTGAATCGGAAAAGTTTGAGATTTATGTATATTCTATTTTGGCGTATATTAGTAGAAGCATGATCCATTATATGTACATAATAAATATATAAATATATACAAATATGTTTTTGTTATGTTTTATAGCATATATTTAATGTTAGGGATGATAACTATATATACTAAAATGATTGGGAGTGAAATCCGTTAAACATAACTATCAAATAATATTATAATATTATTTGAAAATTTTAGGAAGTTTCGGTTATTTTTATTTTTTCATTCATAATATTATTATTAATAATATGATTACTAATAGTGATTAAATTAATAAATAAAATTGTGTATAAATTATATATATATATATATATATATATATATATATATATTACAATAATTAATTATTTAATTTAATAACTAATTATACAATTGTATAAATATTTATATATAAATACTAATAATATGATTTTTTACGATCAAATTCATGTTTTAAAATATTAATTTAATTTTGTACAGTTTTAAAATATTTTGTATAAAATTCATTCTAAAAATTTATTTTTTAGGACGAAAAATTTATTTGTTAAGAGAATATGAAATCCAAAAAATTATAATAATTAGAAAAATAAATAAACGAGATTAAATAAATATTTAAAGTAAAAAACAAAATGCACTACAAGAATCACACAATTTAGCTTCTGTTGAGCTGTGTCGGATTAGAGGTGAACATCCTTAGAGTCGGTTAAAAAGCTTTTTAGTTGGCTTAACCGACACATGTTATATGAGTTTTATTTTATTGAATAAAAATGTTACGTGAGTCGGAAACAACTAATATATGATGCGGAGTTTAACTTTCTACATCTAAAGCGTCGATTTTAGGGACTCCATTATATATTTTAATATTTAATATTTAAGGAAAATGAAAATATTGATTAAAAAAATAGTATATTTGTAAAACTTGAGGTTACAAGGAGGTTTCATTGTCTTAGCCATTTCACACCGTCCAATTGCTAACCTTAACCCATTTCGTTCAGTGCCAGAATTCGACTGAAGCTAAATAGCTTCATGAATCAACCTTTAAAATTTGGTGTTGGCCCCTGATGTGCTACCAATAAAAATCCCTAATGTGCCCGAGACATTGAAGGTTGGGAGCTAGTAACTCTGCTCATTCAAAAAGGCAGGTTTTGCTCTGCTCCACTTCTTTTTTTTCCCTTTTTTTCTCCAACCCTTTTTCTGTTTCCCATTTCCCCTTTCTTTCCAACCCTAATTTCAATTTCCTTTGCCACAACGATGACTCCCAATGTAAAGCCCTAATTTTAGCTCCCTTTGTCACCGGTGACTCCCAAAGCGGAGGTGTCGTAAGCAACATCTCTAAAGTTAAGCAAGTCATGTGCTTTTATTACTTTCCCCTTTCCATGTCTCTCGCTCTATCACCCAAACTTGTCATTTTTGTTTTTGGTTTCGACGATTTTAACAGAATGAAGAAGGACTCATAGGAGCATTTCGCGTTTTGAAGTTAGCGAGAGCCTGATACCATTGTTCTGAGACGTATGTCATCGTCGTTCATTGAACCCATTCTAAACATTTACTATATCCTGCCTTTTTCTGGCTTGGCAGTTTTAGATTTTGTAGATTGGTCCTAGATTTCTCTACCCTTTTAAAAAGAAGTATGCCCTTTAAATTTATGGTTTATGTAGTTAGTTTTCCTTCTCTTGTTTGTGTAGTTTACATTTCATTATCATCAAAAGAATTGGATTATTTCCAATTCTGAGGATATATAATTATACCCTGTCATTGTTCTGGTTCCTATTGTTAAGTGATTCTATCATTTTGCGTCTTAGTACTTTAAGAAAGTAACAAAGTTATTTCATTGTAATTTTGTAAATGGCTCCTTGTATTTCTGATTAGTTCACATTTAGCACTATAAACATCCATCAACATATGTAAATTTGACAAGTGGGAATTAGAATGTTTAAAGCATTGATGTTAATCTAATTTTTTTTTCTTTTCTACATTCACAATTAAAGGATATGGTAATGATGTTTTCAGGTTCTTACAAGTAGAGCAAACCTTGCACAGGCTCCAGTACCTACAAGAATGGACAAAGGCCATATCCTGACTTTGACACCATTTCAAAAGGGGTTTTATACCCCTTATATTGGAGGAGCAAGCTCAACTTCAACCTCTGCTTGGAACTTCCCAAGCTCCTATTTCCCTTGGTGGTAAATCTGATCAAAGATTTATTGGGGGCGGGGGGTTATGGTGATAGAACCTCTATAAGGCCTAAGTCAGCACCAGCATGTGATGTAGTTGTTGAGGAAGAGAATGAAACCAAGGAGTGGATGGGTGGAACTAGGGGTTGATATTACCTTTGCGTCTCTTACTAATGGGAGAATTAATCTCAAAAGAATTTGCTTCAGGTATGTTAAGAAATCACCAGCCTTGATATGAATTATACAAAGAATATATACCTATTATGAGGACTTATTATTATACAAAGAACACTTTGTGCATTGTATTTATTCTAATTATTTCTATTGTTTTTGCAGGTAATATAATTCTATCTTTCTGTGTTGTTCTGTCCAAGAGAATCTACTTTTAAAATATGTTGTTTTTTTCTCGTTTTTCATGTAATATTTATTAACACTTTTGGTTAGGTTTCATGCACTTTTCTGTCATTTTGAGATTTGTAATGGCACTTGTTCTTATATGTTGTTCTGTCATTTTGGTTAGGTTTTTATACACTTTTGAAGTCCAATGTTGCTGGTATTTTGGTTCCTATGTTGCCAGTATATTTTAGTTTATAACTTGGAATTGCACTTCCTAAATATATATCTTAATTATAAATGAAAATATAATTTGGTTGGATATTAATTTATGTTTAAAATGACTTGAGATTCTATTATTATTAATTTGTATTTAGAATGATTAATTCTAATTGAGGCAATTGGTAATCAACGTCCACCAGTAGATTTGATAATAAATTTAATAAGAGAGGGTCCAACCTAAGTTCAAATAAATTATTAAAAAAAAGGTTAGAACTCACGCTATTGACAACACAAACATTTAAATATTAAATTGGAAGTGAGGGTCAGACCCACGCTACTGGCAACATAGGTAAATGTGTCAAAAAATGAAAGAGTCACTTTTCAATGGGATAGACCGTCTCTTTTTTGAGTCCGCTCTTATTCGCACGCAAATTTTGGATAGAGTCCGTTGTTGGATTTTGGAAGGGTTTTATTGGGACTCTTCAATTGATTTCTTGAAGTGATGGTTTAAAAATTATTTAATTAAAAAGATATTAGATATATGTCATTAAATATTATGAGATATTGTTAAAAGATGTTAAATATTTTTAAGTGACCATTAATTATTTAAAAAGTATTTATTTAGAAAGTTATTATAAGAAACGTAACGGTTTATTATTTTAAAAGATTTATTTTATTTAAATGATGTTTTAGAATATGAAAGATAAGAGATTATTTTGAAGGATATATAAAGTAATTATTGCACTATAAATGAGTTATATATGATGATTATTTGTTAAATGGATTTATTGAAAAGATATACGATTTCTTACGTGGGTGAATATGGTTATATACATGAGATTTAAAAAGATTTCCTAAGAAATAGAAAAAGGTAGGAAAATATGTATATGATATTTTAGAGTTATTAGAAAGACAACACAAATGCACACCTCTGGTCTTTGCAGCATTACCAAAATCATTAGTATTTTTATTAGAATCCTCTAGCAACTTAGAGTCATATTCCTCCTCTAGCAAGCCCAATTTTCTTGTACGAGTCTGAAACAAGTAATGAATAGTAAGTTCCTAACTACAAGGAAAACAGAAATCATAAAGGACTGTTTTCTTCATAGCAAGAGTCAATCTTCACTAATACAATAATACAAAAACATTTTAATATACCAATAGTCAAGCATCCTCATTATCTTCTATCATATATCTTTCTTCCTGTCCATGAAGAACTTTCTACAGGAAAAAGGTTTACATAAAACTTCTACCGACATTTTTTATTTATCCATTCATTTAGCTGATCATGTAACATAACAAATCATAATAAACATAATCAACCAACGATAGAAATAATTCATGAAATGGGAGTTGAATAATGATAAAACAATTACCCTCTACTTGCGTTCGGCTTTCTTTTGCTCCAATTCCTCAATTGCCTTCGCCCTTCGAGCTTCAAGGGCTTTGAGTTCCTGTTCCTTAAAAGGCCAATTGTTGGGAATACAAGGATCCTTCTTAACCTTATTTTTCCCACCCAGCCTAAGCTTTTTCGCTTCCTTCGCTTTTTTTTCTGTTGTGCTCTTTCACCTTCTGTATCACCTTGTACTTCTTCTTCAACGAAACCCTCTTACTCTTACTCTCTACAACCCAAAAAGTTCACAAAAATAATAAAAAAATAAACAATTAAAATCATTGCACACTACTGATATCAAAAAACATGGATTGGGTTTTCTTACTCTTGCTCTTCATCACCATTTTGTGTTCTCTACCTTCACAAGAGAAAAAGAGATGAGAACGATAATCTGCATCAAAAGTAGTAGAAAACAGAGAGAAGAACGGAAAAGATTTGAAGAGGCTCTGGAGCGAGCAAATAGAGAAGAGGGTGAAGGAGTATGTTGTATATTGTTATCAAATTTTAGAAGGTAAAATTAGATAATCAACATATTAAATTTGATATTCAATAAAATTTGTTTTAGTATTCTAAAACAATTTTTTTATATCCTCATCTTTTAATTTGATATACTAAAATAATGAATTTTAATATGCCTAGATTTTTTTATAAGAAAATATAGTTACTTAAATATATTATAAAAAAACTATAATGTAACAAAAAATTTAGGAGGGGTTTTCTTAGGCTAACTTAAGCTGAATTTGTTAGTATTTTGAGCTTAAATAACACGTGTTTTTTGATAAATACTAGTTAGTAGTAAGGTTTCATTTTATAAAGTTTTTATTGTTATAATTTAGTACATATTTAGCTTCTACAATTTAATTTTATTAAAATATAAAGTAATTTATATCCAAAACTAAGATATCTAAACAAGCCTAAAAAGTGTGGGCAATCCAAAGGCATATTTAAACCTAAAAATTGTATATATCCAACCTCTTTGACTACACTGCTTGAAAAAACACAAATTTCAAATTGCTCCCTCAGTTCAGGCGAACTGAACTACACTATTTTTTTTCTAATAAATTGAACTGCACTACATTTGAGTTGAGCTGCACTATTTTTGAACTGAACTACACTATTTTTTAACTGAACTGCACTACTTTTGAACTTAACTACATTGTTTTTGAACCAAATTGCACTGATTTTGAACTGAATTGCACCATTTTTTGAACCGAATTGCACTGATTTTGAATCAATTGCTCTATTTTTGAACTAAAAAATAATTTACCTAAACTGAATTTAACTAAATATTATTTTTTTATATCTAACTGCACTGAACTGAATTGGACTTGCAATATGAATTAAACTGACTACTATATACCATATCATATTTTTGAACTGTACTATTTTTGAACTGAACTACACTAAATTTGAATTGAACTACACTATTTTTGAATCGAAATGATTGTGAACGGTTTTTGAGTTACTTAAATAACTTCATTCATAATATAGGTTCTCGTAAACAAAAAAAGAAGACATAAAACTAAGTAAATAGTAAATAGGAAAAATTTATCTTTACTTAAAAATATAGATTTTCCTATAAACAAAAAAATCAAAAAATTAATACATCTCCAAATATCTTGTTTGTGATTATGTGGTTTGTGGATTATCACGAAACCATTAAAGCATAGCTTAGAGACATTAAACTAAAAAGTTGTACACAAAAAAAATATAAGTCACTTCCAAAAATGGTTTTTTTTTAGTCAGAGTTCATGTATCCATCTCTTAAAGAGGAAAAATAAAATCTACCAACCAAAGTGTAAGGTGAGAAGTGTTTTTCTTTTTTAAAGTATAGGCTTGAACTTCTCCACATCTACGAGACTATTAATTTCTATAAAGATTTTTTAAAATAATTAAAATTAACTATTTTGTAAATTAATTTATGAAAATTTTATCAAGTTTTGAAAAGAAATAGGAGTGAAATTAAGTATCAATAAGTTATAAGAATGTTATCACATTTTTAACTCAAGATAATTAGTTTCGATTTTTTTTTGTTCAACAACTTATACTGACACAAATAATTTTTTTCCATGTAATATTATATTTAAATTTTTAATTTACATATACATAATTTAGTTTATACATAAATTTCATTTTTCTTAAAAATCTTATGAAAAAAAAACACGAAATGGGATGTAGGGTTAATAAGTTAAGGATAAATGATGTGTGGTTTTAACTTTTTATTTTGGCCTCTTTGAAAAAAAATTATGCTAACTCTCATATTTGTGTCGTAGTACAGTGATGATCGAAAAAGAGATGGGATTGGTACCATAAAAAAGAAGAATAAAACACACAGTTCACACAATTAATTGCACGGAAATACAAGAAGTTCAGTTTTTTTAAACTAAACTACAAAATAATATAGTACAGTTTTCATTGACAATAGTTTAATTCTTTTAGTATAATATAATGCAGATAACTTATAGTTCAGTGCAATTAGAATAACTTTGCCCAACCCTAACATTTGTGATAGTTTTAGGGTTCTATGAGTCAAGTGTTGACACAATATTAATAGTATTATACTGTAGTTATATGAATGAGTTCTTCAAATATTTAAAGAAGATAAAATTAATACATGATTTAACCAAAAAATTTCGATTGGTATCAGAATAATATTTTTTTTTGTTTATTTAATATTGCTAATTTGTTATTATTTTTAGAATTGAATAGATTTAATGGGTATTAAATGTTGTGCACTGTTTTTATTTTTCGAAATGTTGATATATATATATATATATATATATATATATATATATATATATATATATATATATATATATATATATATATATATATATATATATATATATATATATTTATATATATTCTAAGCTGTGAATCAGAAAAGTTTCAGATTTATGTATCTTCAATTTCGGGATATATTAGTAGAAGCATGATCCATTATATGTACATAATAAATATATAAATATATACGAATATGTTTCTATTATGTTCTATTATGTTTTATAGCATATATTTAATGTTAGGGATTATTGTAACATCCCTAAGGAATATTACTTAAAAAAAATAATAAAAGAAATAAATTATATCAAAAGACGCATTAATAATAATCCCAATGCAGGAAAATTTAAATTTATGAAAACACGCGCCAAAACTTATAACATAAATAATTAAGCGTTACAAGTTCTCAATATTCGTGTTCAGAAATAAAAACATAATGAAATACATATGAGAAAAAAATCCTAGCTCTAATCCCAAGCTAGCCCTCACTTCGTCGCTTGGACATCCTCAGCACCACCTGTATCAACATCTGCTCCTGTGCAATGAATCACACGATCATCGCCATACACAAACAGAAAGGGTGAGCTGAGAAAAATAAAATAACAGGTATATAAAACACAAGATAAATCATATACCCATCTTATTCATCCTACATAGTTCTTGGCCAAGACCTTAACCCCAAGGCTTTAAAGCCTTAAAATCCCACAAATGGTTAGCCTTGGACTCGAAAATATGATGCTCCCACGAACCTACCCGCTCGTGGTCCTGCCTCTACGAACCTCCCCGCTCGTAGTCCTGCTCTACGAACCTCCCCGCTCGTAGTCCTGCCCTACGGACCTGCCTGCCCGTAGTCCAACACATGTGATCCACCAGCCCCGTACCTCCCCGCACGTGGCATCTCTCAACGTGAGCACGGAACATACGAACCTACCTCGCTCGTATCCCCATGTGAGAGTAACTGGATATGAACCTCCCCGCTCATATCATCACATGTCAACACCATCCATGAACCTACCCGCTCATGGCACAACATCTCCTGATCCAAGCAAAGCATCATTGTCAGTTAAAACAACACACACAACTCGTGACTTGATGCACGACCGCCTGGCGCATCAGCCAGCACCGCTTGGCGAAACAGGCCCAGACTGCCTGGCGGTATTTGCCCGCCGCCAAGCGCCAACGCCCTTCTAGCGCCATTGTTTTTCCAACACCGCCTGGCGGAGCACACCCTTGCCGCCAGGCGCCGCACAGTGCGGGAACATTTGACGCTAGTCCAATCGCCTGGCGCACTCACTCGTGCCGCCAGGCGCTACACCAGTGGTCTGCACACTGTCAAATTTTCTCTCACGGGTCTGAGTACATGGACTTATAGAACTTGGTGTAATCTTGATCTCTTATTCCTCACCCTCAACTTGGTGTAATCTTGTCACACTACACATGATCCATGATCTTTAATTCACTTCCTAAGTGGCTCTAGTCATAACTTGGCCTTTAGCATCCATAATGTCACCCTCTCTAAAGATTTGTTTAGCTTAACATCACCATTGCTCGATCCAGCACCTCCATTACACTATAAATTTGGTATTTCTATACAATGTTACATAATCCAACATCATCCATCACCCACTTAAGTCACAAATGATACCTAAACCAATAAGTCCTGATCACAATTATCCAACCACATATGCAAAAATATACTTCCAGAACCCAAATTGTTAAATACAATTACTCTTCGCTCTTCATTCCATAAACATTCCTACCAACATACCATATCATATTCCCTTTGCGTAATTTTATCCTTCTTCCAAAAGTACCCTTATCCCATCAATCTTTCTCTCTTCACTCACCAACAATTCTGTATAATTTAAATACCACAACTCCCTCATGGCCAACTACACATTGTACTTAATAATTAATTAATTAATAAATGCGGGAGGAAGGTGTCTTTATGACATTAATTGTTGTTTAATGTGATGTGGAAAGGTACTAGCTTAAATGGTTGAGAGTACTTTGGTTTGTGTGAGAGGACTTGGGTTCGAGTCCTATGTATGCCAAATTTTGTGTTGATGTTTTATTATTGGTTTTAAAGATATGTATGATGATGTGATTGGTATTGTAAATTTATGTTGATTTGTGAGTATCACTAAATGGGATTTGGTATAGTGGTTGTGCTTTGGCCTTATGAGTGGAAAGTCATGGGTTCAAACCTTGGTGGGCAAAGAATAAGCTTTATTTTTGCTAACTAATAGTTGTGGTATGAATGTGAAGGGGTAAAGAAAAGCCTAGCAGAATGGGGCAGCCAAGGGGGCTGGGAAATTACCAAATAAGTAACATTGAAGAGGAATTAAAAGCCCAAACTCGTTTTATTTTTAAAACCTATTTTAAAGACACCTATAAAAGGCCATTTTAAAGGAAAAAGAAGGGTTTTTGGCAGTGCTGTGAATTGACTTTTGAGAGGAGCACGAGTTCTGAGATTGAGGGAAGAGAATTAGGGGCTGAATTGAGAGGGTTTTGGAAGAAAGGAGTGGGCAACAAAGGAGCATTTTCGTTTTCCCAAACTGAATCAAGAAGTCCAGGTTAGGGGAGTTTGTTTTGCGTATGTATATATATATATATATATATATATATATATATATATATATATATATATATATATATATGTATGTATGTATGTATGTATATGTCGTTCGTGCTTTTCTGGACTGAATGGAATGTGTAAATTGATTATTCACTGTCTTTCTACGTTTTTTTCTAGAAATTTCCAGAAACCCCCTGGCGGCGTTGAAGGCCCGCCAGGCGGCTCATGCTCATAATATGTTTTCTGGGTTTTTCTGCTATGCACCGCCTGGCAGCTATGCATTGCCCGCCAGGTGACACCCATTCGGCTTATCAGTTTTTGTGAATCGCGATGTGTTTATGTTGTGGAAAATGCTGGGAGGTAATTCATAAGATAGGAAAATCCTTGATTACGTGAATTGTTATCTCTAAATGGCTAAATTGGAGAAATTGGATGATCTGTGTTTGAATTTGGGTTTTCGGGTTCATGTGTTGATCGGGGATGAATCACATAATATGGGATAGGAGAATTGTGTTTGGTTGCGTGTAATTGTTAGTGAAATGATTAGGTTTTAAACCCTGGATATGGTGAGTACGTGAAATTGTGTCTGTTCTAAGGTATACATTAATGTTGGAGGGTTGGATAATTCTGCTGCGTGCGGGAGGAATCTGGGCAGAAGCAAACTTTTCACGCACCGCCTGGCGGCACTGAGGCTACCGCCAGGCGGCTCATCAGTAGTAGAATAGCAGTATGGAGTGACCTCGTGATTTAAGAGTGGGTGATTGGGATACCTTTGGAACATGTTGTAGATTGCAACATCTTGTGTTTTTTTTTTTTGTGTATGTCATTTATTGATAATCAAGAGAAATAGGTGCGTACGTTGGGTGGGTTAAGTGTTCCATATCCAATGGTTTCTGTAGTGTTGATTTATTTTAGCAATAATAGATGCAATCTCAGATAAGTTATGATGGCAGGAGTAATATGAAGAAATTGAAGTAAGAGAGAATGAGGATTGGTGTACTTGGTGAATAAGAAAGAGGTATGAGGTAATAATAGGGGAAGTGTAGGTGCACGATTAAATTGATTTGGTACGATTTGGGATTGTAGCTGTGGTGTAATAGAGTATTGTGAATGGTCCCACAGTTGTGCAGATGCCAAAATGTGGATATCATAAGGAGCATTTCTTGACCTCTTTATAAATGAATAAGATAACTCAGGATAGAGCTTGTTAAAATCTAATGTTGAGCATGAGTTAATTATACTTGTTGTGATTAGAAATTTGATGTGTCTTAAATATTGTAATTGATGCGTGAAGACTGAATTAGGTGTTTGAGGTCTCTTGAGACCTGTAAAAAGTGCCAAAAACCAGTCGCATTGCGCTACTTGTATGGTGCCTAGCGGCGCGGGGTGAACCGTCGGGCGGTAGAATGTAAAACAGTGGCAGTGGCCACTGTTACCGTGAGGCGCCTGGCGGCAAGGACGTGTCCGCCAGGCGGTGACAGAGCAATGTGGTTCTGTTGCTTCAGCAGCGCCTGGCGGTGGAATGGGACCGCCGGGCGGTATTCTGGCAGTGTCCGCCTAGCGGTGTCTAGGTGGTACCAGGCGGTTTGCGTTGCTGTATAATTGTCTTCCTTTGCTTGATTAGTGGACTTGAAGGACTAAGTTCGCTTCTTTTGTGCTTGGGCTTGATGGACTAAGTCCAATAGGGGTTTGGGACGTGCTTGAGTGGTTGAACGCATGATGGGCATGGAGCTAGTTGAGTTCCCGTCGACTACTATTGGGCGAGGAGTCCTTAGTATGGTGATTGCATGCGTTGGGCGCACGATGGGCAAGGAACTATGATGTTCCAGTTGGCTAATATTGGGCGAGGAGTCCATAGTATGGTGATTGCGTGCGTGCCAGGGTCCAAGCTGAGTAAGCTTGGATGTGATACTACAGGAGAGGAGTCTGTAGGGTTGGACTATGAGCAGAATTGGCTTGTAGGGTTGGACCACGAATGAGTTAGTTTCGTGGGAGCACAGGGAAGTCCCAAGACCTAGTTCATGCATATGACTCATGAAGGACTATGAGGTCATGGTTTGGGTAATTTTGGAAATTATGGAGTTAATTATGTTATTTTGGGTTGGGAAATATACTCATAAGTATGTTTATTTCACATACATCTGTTTATATTTTGTTGTGCATAGCTCACCCTATCTGTGTGTGTGTGGCGATGATCGGATATCTTGTTATCCGGGAGCAGATGATGTGACAGGTGGGCCAGGAGATGCATAGACTCGGAGCGAGGGCTAGCATGGGATGTTTTGTATATACATATAGTATATGATGATGATTTTGTTTTGAGAACCTCATGTAAATTTGGCGGGAGCCATTGTTTTAATTCCATTTCATGAAATTTTGTATTCTTGGTTTACAACTTTATATCTATTAAAATTTTAAATTTCCCGTGCTTTTGGGAAATAGTTTATATTAAATGTGGACTTTATTGTAATTCCGTTTTTGTTTACTTATTATCAAGTAATATTCCTTAGGGATGTTACACTCACGTCCTCGCCTGGCGGCTAACAAGGAGTCGCCAGGCGCTACACCAGAACCAGACCACGTTATACGCGTTCTTGCATCTCTTGTGAGCCCTACTCACTCTACTTTTTTCCAGTGACCAGCACACACTATAAATTCAGTAATAACATGATTCCTTGATACTAATCCACTCCAAAACAGTATACTGATTTAATTAAGGCATCCCTAACCTCCAAATTCCAAGGATTTGAATCACACCCTTGCGTAATTGAACTCTTAAGGGTTATAATCACAATCTAATTTATAACATCACAACGAAGTCATTCAAGTACAATTATACATTCAAATAGGATAAATGTCCCAATGGAACCTCAACACAAGGTAAAAGTCACGAAATCACGGCAAAATAGCGACAACCAGAATGCACCGCCTAGCAGAATTCAACCCACCGCCAAGCAACTCATACAAAACCCAGAAATAGGGTTACACTGATGTGCCTCCTGGCGGCACATACATGCCCGCCAGGCGGTTTCTGGCGAGAACCCAAAATTTTCTTGGAACAGCGTCAGAGAGAAAGGGAAACTCATGCATTTATACAAAACAACACATAACCAATCAAGCACGAAACAAAAACACAATAAGCAACTCCCCTAACCTCTGATACTCGCTCCAAACCCGAATTGGTGAGTGTGCTTTGAAGCAAAACCTCCTCCTCACTTGATTTGCACCCATCACACGGTTCTTCCCTTCCAACTCCTCTGTACAGTACGCCCACACCAACCGTTCTCCCCCTAACGCTCACACTCCTGTCTCAATACCTCTTCTCTTGCTAATTTTCTTTCTTTTCTTGAATCACTACCTTTCTAATTACCCCTTTTTATCACTAAAACGAAAATTAAATAAAAGAAGGCTTAATGGTTAATTAAGTTCCCTCACATGATGTATCCAGCCCTCTGAATTACCTATTCATTGGCTGCTAGGGTTCTTAAACCCCTTCGTATTCATGCTAACGAAATTTTGGCAAAAAGAAAAATGGGTTAGTTCTCAACAAGGTTCGAACCTACAACCCCTCACTCACCAAGTTAATTTCACAACCATTAAACCAATTCATCTTTCATGATAACTCCTAAAATTTTAGGAATCTATCATCACTCCACGCATTCTATATATAATCAAACAAAAATATATAATTTAATTAACATTCAAGTGGCACACATAGGACTTGAACCCAAGTCCTCACACACAATAAAGCACTCTCAACCACTTGAGCTAGCACTTTTCCACGTCATAGTTCCTCACATTAATTGCTTTAAATGTTTCTATTTCCTGTCATAATTAAATAATTAATTAAATAACTATTTAATTTTCTCGGGTCTTACAGTGCTTGTGTGCTAGGTGTCCTGTGGAGGTGGAAGGACGCAAATATAGGGTGAATTTGATATGTCTGCCTCTCCAAGAGTTGGAAGTGATCCTAGGGATGGATTGACTCTCTGCCAACCGCATCCTTATAGACTGCCGGGAGAAGAGGTTGTTGTTTCCCGATTCAGAGTAGCTCGAGTTGGTGTCTCCTCAGGGGGTGGTGAGGGAGATTTAGAGTGGCGCGCAATGCTTCATAATCTTCTCCCGTATGGAAGAGAAGGAGAGAGAGGGACCATCAATTATACCTATGGTGCATGAGTTTGAGGACGTGTTTCCGGATGAAGTACCTGGGTTACCTCCAAGTAGGGAGGTGGAGTTCTCTATTGACCTAGTACCGGGGACAGGTCCAGTATCGATGGCTCCATACCGCATGGCTCCGGCAGAGTTGGTGGAACTTAAGAAACAGATAGAGGAACTAATAGCGAAACAGTTTATCCGACCCAGTACTTCGCCATGGGGAGCACCAATGTTGCTGGTAAAGAAGAAGGATGGGAGTTCACGCCTGTGTGTGGACTATAGGCAACTGAACAAGATGACGATCAAGAATAAGTATCCGCTCCCGAGAATTGATGACTTGATGGATCAGTTGCATGTGTCGTCAATATTCTCGAAGATAGACTTGTTGTCGAGATAGCATCAGATTTTGGTAAAGGCTAATAATGTGCAGAAGACGACATTCCGATCCCGGTATGGAAACTATGAGTACGTGGTTATGCCTTTTGGTGTGACCAATGCTCCGGGAGTGTTCATGGACTACATGAACCGGATTTTCAGAACCTTCTTAGATAAGTTTGCCGTAGTCTTCATAGACGACATCCTTATCTATTCTAAGACTCAGGAGGAGCATGCAGAACACCTGAGGTTGGTGCTTGGTCTTCTGAGAGAGAAACAATTGTATACCAAGTTGTCCAAGTTCGAATTCTGGATGGATGAGGTTCAGTTTTTGGGGCATGTGATAGCCGCTAAGGGGATTGCAGTGGACCCAGCGAAGGTTGAGGCAATGGTAAAGTGGGAAAGTCCTAAGTCGGCCACAGAGATCAGGAGCTTTGTGGGGTTAGCGGGCTACTATAGGAGGTTCATAGAGGGATTCTCCAAAATAGTGGCACCCTTGACACTGCTTACTCGCAAGGACCAACCCTTCACTTGGACAGATAAGTGCGAGGAAAGTTTCCAGGAGTTTAAGAGATGATTGACTAGCGCTCCGATACTAGTGATCCCGAATGTCGAGAAGTCGTTCGAGGTCTACTGTGACGCCTCCCACCTCGGACTTGGTTGCGTTTTGACGCAGGAGAAGAAGGTTGTGGCATATGCCTCGAGACAACTCAAGGTGCATGAGAGGAACTACCCCACTCATGACTTGGAGTTGGCGACGATAGTCTTTGCCTTGAAGATTTGGAGGCATTATCTTTATGGTGCTCAGTTTCGTGTGTTCAGTGACCACAAAGGTTTAAAGTACTTGTTTGACCAGAAGGAGCTGAACATGAGGTAGAGGAGGTGGATGGAGTTCCTGAAAGATTATGACTTCGAGCTCCTATATCATCCGGGGAAGGCAAATGTGGTGGCAGATGCTCTGAGTAGGAAGACTGTACATACGGCACATTTCATGATAAAAGAGGTAGAATTGCTGGAGAATTTCAGGGACATGAGGCTATAGGTGGAGTTGGGGTTCCAGTCCATTAGGTGTAGTACCCTTACTATATCTAGTGACTTCTTAAGCTCAGTGAGAGAGAGCCAATTATTAGATGCCAGCCTGAACAGAGTCAGAGAATAGCTTGGGTCAGATGAGACTAGAGATTTCACTTTGGGTAATGATGATATCTTAAGGTTCCAAGGCAGGATCTGTGTACCCAAGGTAAAGAAGTTAATTCTTGAGGAAGGACATAAGAGTCGTCTTAGTTTGCATCCTGGCATGACTAAGATGTACCAAGATCTTAAGGAGAATTTCTGGTGGCAAGGGATGAAGAGGGATGTGGCTCAATTCGTATCAGCATGTTTAACTTGTCAGAAGGCGAAGGTGGAGCACCAAAGGCCCAGTGGGAACCTACAACCCTTAGAAATACCAGTGTGGAAATGGGACAACATCTCCATGGATTTTGTAACCCATTTGCCACGGACTTTTAGAGGACATGACACCATCTGGGTGATAGTGGACCGGTTGACCAAGAGTGCCCACTTTTTGGCGATGAACTTGAGGATGTCTATGGCCAAGTTAGCCTAGTTGTACATTAAGGAGATCGTGAGGTTTCATGGAGTACCTTCGAGCATAGTTTCTGACAGAGACCCACGGTTTACATCCCGGTTTTGGCAAACCTTACAGGAGGCTTTGGGGACCAAGTTGACTATGAGCTCAGCTTATCACCCTCAAACCGATGGCCAGTCTGAGAGGACGATTTAGTCATTAGAGGATTTGTTGAGGACTTGCATATTGGATCATCTGGGTGCTTGGGATGAGGTATTACCTTTGATAGAGTTCACCTACAACAACAATTTCCATGCGAGCATCGGCATGGCGCCATACGAGGCTTTTTGTGGCAGGAGGTGTAGGACTCCTCTCTATTGGTATCAGGATGGGGAAGCGGTGTTGGTTGGACCAGAATTGTTAGAGCAGACCACTGAGAAAGTGAGAACGGTGAGGAATAGATGCAGGCTTCTTAGTGTAGGCAGAAGGCCTATGTAGACTGTAGGAGGAGACCTCTGGACTTCGCAGTTGGTGATCATGAATTCTTGAGGGTGACCCGAACCACGGGCGTGGGAAGGGATCTTCGCTCAAGGAAGCTTTCGCCCAAGTTCCTTGGCCCCTATCAGATCACGAGGAGGATTAGGCCGGTGGCTTACGAGATAGCCTTACTCCCGCAATTGGCGAACCTTCATCCAGTGTTTCATGTCTCACAGTTGAGGAAGTACGTGTTTGACCCAACGCATGTGTTGGAAGCCGAGGATATAAAGATCAGGGGAGACCTCACAGTGGAAGTACCACCCGTCGCTCTTGAGGATAGCAAAGTTGAGGAGCGCCGAGGAAATGAAGTTCGCCTGGTTACAGTCATCTCGGATCAGAGAACGAGTGACTCGACTTGGGAGTTGGAGCAAGATATGAGGAAATCACACCCACATCTTTTTGCCTGGTGTCACAACCTAAATCGCGATGGGACGACGAACTAAAAATAAATTAATTTGGAAAAAGAGTTTAGACGTCGCCACCATAGTTTATTCTGGAAAACTATGGAAAACCATAAAAATAAAATAAAGTATGCGAAAACCAAATTTAGGGTCCGGGAGTCGGTTACGTGTAGGGAAGGTATTAGCACCCTACAGCGCCTGCCCAAAGGCAGTACCTTTAATTAACTTTGCAAAAGAGATGTGTTTTTTTTTATATATTTATTTTTCCCAAAAAGAAAAAATATTGAACAAAATTATATTTGGAGAGAAAGGGACCCGACAAGGGTTAAAACCTTGGTCTTACGTATTCTCATTAAAAAAAAGAAATCAGGGCTACGTAGTTCTTTATAAAACTATTTGAAAAACCTTTAAATTTTTGGAAAGGGAACTTGACAAGGATTTGCCCTGCTCCTACGTATCTCCATTCACAATGGAGAATCAAGGACCACGTAGTTCTTGATAAAACTTGATTAGAATATTTAATTTTTAAAGTTGTCTTTTGACATTTTTGAAAATAAGTGTCATGCAATGCGTGCGGTCGGGTTAACATCAAAAACAATTTTTATATTTTGTATTTATGAAAGGGAGTGTCGTGCGACCCGAGCGGTCGATTAGACACCAAAACTATTTTATGATTTTTATATTTTGAAAAAGAGTGTCGTGAGACGCGAACGGTCGATTAGACAACAAAACAATTTTATAATTTTTTATTTTGAAAGGAAGTGTCGTGCGACGCGAACGGGATTAGACACTAAATTAAATAAATAAATAAAGAAAGAAAATAATTATTAACTTTTATTAATCATTTTTAAAAACTATTTTAATTTTTATTTCAATTGAAAATATTTTTATTATTTTTGAAAATGATGTGATTTAAATGTAATATTTAATTAGAAAAAGGTAAAATTGGAAATAGAAAATAAAAGTGCATAAGTAAATATGTGGGTGCAATGAGAAAAACTACATACATAGGAATGGGGTGCACATAGAGAAAATGCATGGTGCATAAAGTAAACTCATCCTAGCCTAAAAAAAGAAATTAAAGGAGTGGGGTGTGTGCTTAGTGAACACGCGGGTACATAAGATAAAATAAAACTAAATGTACGAGGTGTGGGGTTATTATATTTGGGAGTGCATGAAGTAAATAAAACAAAAACAAATGGTCCAATTATGAAACAAATCTGCATAAGTGTGAGAATTAAGTCATGGGGGTGCACGAAGAATTAAATGAATCTGCCAAAACCTTAAACCTAAATCAAATCCAGAACGCACATCACTTAAACTCTTCTTCCCCAACTTCATCTTCTACCTCCCACACAAGGCCACCACGCAAACACCATTACTACTACTCACTGCCAAGCCGCTAGCGACATTGCTCAAGGCGGCACTACCCACGACGACACCAACAACCATCTATGCCACCACAACATCATGTGTGTTCACCAATCACGTTCAAAACATAACCATGCTCGAGGCAAGGCCGCCAACGGTGACGACAACCACTCTCGGAGGTTTGTAAACGTCAGCACAGACACTGCTCGCCAGTGTACCGCATATAGTCGTGGGAAACACTGCCGCACCGTCTCCTCTGCTCGCGTCTTCTTCAAGCCACCAAGACCGCCGCAGCTGCCATTCCGTCAAAGAGATCGCCGCCAATTACATCGTCATCTTCGCTCTCTGTTTCTCGAAGCCTATTCAACCCTTCCCCTTTCTTCATAGTGACTTATTGATTCTTTGTTTTGATTTGTTTCTGAAGAATGGTTTGGATGAAAGTGCGTGAAAAATGGGTGCAGAGGATGGTTGATGATGGCTTAAAATGTTAGAGAAGAAGATGATGGTGCTTGCATGGATGTGTTACCGTAATCAATGAATCTGTCCAAAAAACTCTTTTTAAGAAAAAAAATGTCTAGCGGTTTGGTGTAAAGAGCAGTTGGGGAGTTGAGACCACACGAACTCTGAGCAGCAGTTGGAGGAAGTGAACACAATGGTTGGAGAAAGTTGAGACCATGAGTAACCGTTGTTTTCAAAAACTGTTTTTTGTGTTTTTTTAATTTTTAATTTTTTGAATTTAATTAATAAAAATGAATAGTAATTAATAATAAATAATTATTAACTTTTTAATTTTTTTAATTTTTAATTCCTGATTTTATTAATTAATTAAAAACGAAAAAATATTTTTTAATTATATAAAAAAAACAAAAGGGTTATTTTAACGCTTAAAAAACATAAATTAAAAACTTTTATTAATTAATTATTATTATTATTTTTTTATGTAACACTTATTTTTGAATATATATATATATATATATATATATTATTTTACCTTATTTTTTTTATTTTAAAACAAAGTTATTTGCTCGGACAAAATTGGGTGTTGACAACTGCCCCTGTTTTCTTAGATCTTACTAGATGATACGAAAAATTAGTCATTTTCATCATCAAAGTAAGATATAAGAAAAGACAGAAACACTAATTTGATCCGGGCTCTAAAAAGAAATCACATCAATGCAAACATTTAAGAAAAATAATGACTATTCCATCGAAGAGGGTGTTGACATGAAAGATCGATGACTAGTGCATTTGCAGAGGGCCTTGATATGAAAGATCGATGACCAGTACCTTTGTAGAGGGCCTCGATATGAAAACATATGAAAATCAATGACCATTGCTTTTGCAGAGGGTCTTGATATGAAAGATCGATGACCATTGCTTTTGCAGAGGGTCTTGATATGAAAGATCGATGACCATTGCATTTGCAGAGGGCCTCGATATGAAAGATCGATGACCAATACCTTTGTAGAGGGCCTCGATATGAAAACATATGAAAATCAATGACCATTGCTTTAGCAGAGGGTCTTGATATGAAAGATCGATGACCATTGCATTTGCAGAGGGCCTTGATATGAAAGATTGATGATCAATACCTTTGTAGAGGGCCTCGATATGAAAACATATGAAAATCAATGACCATTGCTTTTGCAGAAGGTCTTGATATGAAAGATCGATGACCATTGCATTTGCAGAGGGCCTCGATATGAAAAATCGATGACCAATGCCTTTGTAGAGGGCCTCGATATGAAAACATATGAAAATCAATGACCATTCCATCGAAGAGGGTCTTGATATGAAAGATCGATGACCAATACCTTTGTAGAGGGCCTCAATATGAAAACATATGAAAATCAATGACCATTCCATCGAAGAGGGTCTTGATATGAAAGATCGATGACCATTGCATTTGCAGAGGGCCTCGATATGAAAACGTATGAAAATCAATGACCATTCCATGGAAGAGGGTCTTGATATAAACATAATGAGTGTATGATATTTTAATTGCCTGTATAATATGAAAAACGAATTTGCTTGTTTCTTTTCCTTTTTATGAAATGCATGCCTACATGAATGCATGTTATGCATGAATCACCTAAGACCTTTGTCTTTTCATTTTTTTTTCATTTTTTTTTCAGAGCTGAAGGGGGGCAAATCTTAATATGCTTATGATGCAAAGCTTCCATAGAAATCCTATATATTTTCATTTTTATATTTTTTGTCTTTTTATAATTCTTATTAATTTTAAGCTACAGAAACTGAGTTTTTGGACAATATGAAACCAGACTAAGGGGCTAGTATGAAATTGGGCTTGCGCCAAACAAATTAGGCTTGAAGGCCAAACTAAACTGGGCTTGGGCCAGATAAAACTGGGCTTGGGCCAGACAAACTGGGCTTAGGCCAGACTAAACTAGGCTTGGGCCAGACAAACTGGGCTTGGGCTAGACTAAACTGGGCTTGGGCCAGACTAAACTAGGCTTGAGCCAGACTAAACTGGGCTTGGGTCAGACAAACTGGGCTTGGGCTAGACTAAACTAGGCTTGGGCCAGACAAATTGGGCTTAGGCCAGAAAAACTAGGCTTGGGCCAGACTAAAACTGGGCTTGGGCTAGACAAACTGGGCTTGGGCCAGACTCAACTGGGCTTGGGCCAGACAAACTGGGCTTGGGCCAGGCGAAACTGGGCTTGAGGGCCAGAAAAAATTGGGCTTAGGGGCATATAGGTCATTCATATGAATGAAGAGGACCATTAATTTGAAAAATGTCAAAAGTAACTTTTGTAATATTAATTTCTTATTTCTGAAAAAAACATTTGATTGAAGAGATATGCTGCATAATTATGCTGACTCAGGTTATGATGATATGTTGACACATGTTATGATGATATGACATACAAATGGTTATGCACTGTAGAATGCACATTTATTAAAACACAATCGTAAGGATTAGAACCTTGATATGCATGAATGCATGATGAAAACCTTGTAATGCTTTGTCCTTTTTTTTTTACACGTTCGAGTCAATTGTTCTATTTGCAATCATCAAACTCATTGTTATTTTCAATTTTTCTTGAAAGTGAGGAATGTCACACACCTTGAGGTCTAATGTTTAAAATGAATATACTTAACTTTCTCTTTCACAACATCAGTGCACGCGTGCTTGAAATCATAAGTGAGTGAAAGGCTAGAAATTTTTGGAAAGTGTTTGGAGGAGACTGGGATAGCCATGTGGGCATGTCGTTCCTCACACACTCCTAAAAGGAGATGTAATTTGTGAATGTCAATGTGAAAAACACAAAAAGACCCAAAAGTTGCCCCAGTTATGGTGTTTGGGAAAAAGGTATAGGGAAATTGATCCATGAATGTCAAGGTGGAAAAAAATATCATGTGAGACCCACAAAGTTGCCCCAGTTTTAGGATATGGGTTTTGTTCAGAAAAGGTAATGGATATGAAAAACATTGGCTAAGAGAATTGCCCTAGTTGGTTTGATTTTCTTTCACTTGCTTTGCCAGTTAGTAGAGAGTTCCTTCCTCCGGAGACACAATTTTTCTTTTTCACTCATTCATTTTTTAGCAACCGCATTGTTAGCCATGTGGCTTTTATCGCAAAATTAAGCTTATAAAATTAGAACAATCAATATTCGATCTGTGTGGACTTTTACTTGCTTGTAATGTGGCTATGGGCTAAAAGGCTTTGAAAGAAAGGATATAAAGGCCCAAAGATTTTTTTTTGTGTAATTTTTTTTAAACAAAAGCTACCATCTAGGTATTGCATCAGCTATTTCTCAAGACTTTTTGAACACTTTGCTTTTTTCATATTTTATTTCAATTTCTTTTCACTTGCAATCACTTTGTGATTGTTTTTTTTTTTTTGGTTTACTTTCAATGAATTTTCTTCATTTGATCACTGAGTGCTTTTTTTGTGTGTTTCAAGTTGACTTTAAGCTGACTTCTAGTATGATGATAACCTTTGTTTGGGAACAATTTAAAAGAAACTTTTTTTGCTCAACAAGGTAACAAAGGATATTTTACTTTTTCGGATGAAGAAAAATGGCCACACATCATTTCAAATTTTGATTGCTTTATTTTCAAAAGATTAACTTTAAGATAAAAGCTCGATGACCTTAACAAGAGTCACTTTTCTTTTCCTTTCTTTCTTTTGTTTTTTTTTCTCCTAGATTGCCCTCTTGGGTTTTCAATCTACCAAACTCTTTTCTTTCTTTTGAAAATTGTTTCGATAGATTTAGGGATCATCCAACAAGTGCTAGCAAAGATAAACATTGGCAAATCTGCCGCAGTGTGAAAAATCATGTTTATTATACGAGTATAACTAACGGTGTTTAGGGCAAACCCTTTTATTTTAGGAGGGTGAAGGGTTGAAGCTTTCAAGCCATGCATGTACAAGTGTTTTCAAAAGAAAAGGTCAAGTTGTTATTCTTCATTAAGCATTTTGACCTCAAAAGATATGACTACCCTCATTTTTATTATTCTTTTCTCTCTCTTTTTTTTTTTTGCTTTTTTTTGTATTTGAAAAACTTGAATTCAATGATTAGCAAGAAAAACAAGTGACTCATAACATACTTCTTTTGCCTTTTTTTTGTGCTTTTCGTTATTTATCATTTTTTTTGCGACAACCTTTTAGGACTTGTTCTGGAGGAAATCTTTAATATCTCATATGCTTTGAAATTCATGAAGGATAACATGATGCAACTGATCAAAATATTCATAACAATATGAAAGGTAATTCAACAGTCTAACACAATATGAAAAGCATAATATTTTCAATGTTTACAAAGCCATGGTGTTCTTCATGCTGAGGTGTTTTCATGTCCTGGTAGAGGATTTTCTTCAACATTAAGTTATCTTTCTTCAAATGTCAACAATCCTGAATCAATCAAGGATTGTACCTTGTGCTTCAAAACCATGCATGCTTCTATTGAATGACCCAGTGCTCCTCCATGGTAATCACATCTTGTGTTTAAATCATATTTCTTTGGGTATAGAAGTCGTACAGGTCTGTCGAACAAATATTTATGAGATTATCGCTTTGGAGATTTGGTAATAGCTCTGTGTAGGTCATAGGGATATGAGTGAAATTGACAGCTTTCTTGCCTCGATTGTAATTTTTTCGCCCAATGTTCTGATTGAATTTCTCGGACTGAGACATTTGAGGATAGACAATGGGATGTAGATTAGCTCTTCGCTCTGTGCTTATCTCACACCTAGAATCATACTCATTCAAATTTGCTACAAAATTTGGGTCAAGTGCAATTTTTCCGTTCTTTATGCCGAGCTCAATCCTTTCTCCCATTATAATCAAGTCTGCCAAGTTCTAGGAAACACTACTCATCATATGTTTATAAAAGGGTGACTGTAAAGTATTTATAAATATAGCCACCATCTCTTTGTCATGCAAAGGTGGCTCTACTTGAGCAGCAATCTCTCTCCATCTTAAAGCATACTCTTTGAATGTCTCTGACTCATTTTTCTCCATGTTCTGCAGTTGAAATCTATCAAGCACATTATCATCATTATATTCATATTGCTTCACGAATGCAGCCACCAGATCTTTCCAGGAACAAATTTGGGTTGGTTCCAAATGCATGTACCAATTAAGAGCCATGCTAGTTTAGATTTCCTGAAAGAAGTGAATCAATAGTTTCTCATCATGAACGTAGGCAGTCATTTTTCTGCAGTACATGGTTATATGATTCTTTGGACAAGTGTTCCCTTGATACTTTTCAAACTCTAGCAATTTGAACTTCGGAGGTATCACCACATCTGGAACTAAACACAACTCTGCAGCATTGCCAAACTCAAACTTCTGTACACCCTCTATAGCTCTCAGCCTTTCCTATAACATTTCCAATTTGTTTGTGGAATCTTAAACATTTAGAGGTGTAGTGACATGGGGTGAAGGTTTCACCTCGGGTTGCTTTTTCATTGACACATGTACTACATCTAGTTGACCAATTCCTTGGGTGCCTGTGAAGGTGGATGTCCCAGGTTCGTTCTCCTTCGTATCATGAGTTGCAACCATGTAGCTTGCAGCTTTTTTCCCTGAGTCAAATCCAATGGGTGGCGTGTAATTCAGAGGAAGACCGTATGGAGGAGAAACTTGGGTTTCCTGAACCCTTTGTTGATGTTGTTGAGTGGAAGTCTTTCTAGATTTTTCTAGTGCCTCTATGGCTTCCAAAATCTCATGTATTTGCTCCTTCAATTGTTGAATATCTATCTTTGTTGCTTCATGAGTTTCTCCCAAATTCTCCTTGATCTTTTATCAACAAGTCCTTTAAGGTATCACAATTTCTTTATTTTATTAGCATGAACTAACAAATGTAAAAACCAAATCCATGTGATGCATGAGACCCATTATGCATATGCAGGCAATATCAAAATATGAATGTATTTATGCAAAATGACATGAGGATGCATGCTAGGTGTTTAAAAAACTATGTGCCCCAAGAGACATTTTATTTACTTTATATGTTGATGTAATTAAGGAACACCATGCACGATATGCGACTAACTGAAAACCTACATGAGATTTATTGGTGCCTCAGGAGGCATGTATTCATATGATATGGGTATGAAAATGTGATGCACTTATTTCAAAACTCCATGCATGATATGCAATCGAATGACACAATGAAATGCATGTTTATCTTATTCTCATGAGATGTGATGCATGATGAAAAAAATGATATGCATGGCACACCATTGAATAATGAGATGCATGATTGTGCCTTGATTAGCACTTATTCATACGTAGAAAGATGTATAATATGTACAATAGGAGGTGAAGGGTAAAGGACGTAATTGTCTCCCTTTTGTGCCTTAACATAAGTATGACGCTTAAAGTTCTAAGGTGAAATATATGCGCTCATCAGGATGGTTCCCTAATGCCTAAGGATCAAGGTCACTACAGCTATGGTCCACTTCACGGTATTTCCCACAACAGTTGGTAAACAACACGATATGAGAGTACCAAATGAAGCAAACAAACTCTAGCTGGGGTTCTCACAATGACCACTTGGGAAGTACATCCACTGTGACACTGCTACACAATCCCCTCTAATTCTAAGCTGCATAGACCCGGGTATAGGGCCCCACTCATGTTATGTACAAAAATATAAAGTGAGTGTGTGAAGGGAGAAAACTGCACAACTAAACCCACACCTTCAAAACAAACATAAAAGATCTAGGTAGATACAAAACATGTTTTCTACCTAGAGTTCAACATTGACATTAATTATGCCATACACAACTTAAAGGTAAACATGATTACATACAAAAAGAGAAAGGGAAAAACAAACATTTAAATTAAACACACCATTTTCGCAGATTCAATTAAATAGGCTTGACTCTCTACGGTCCCCAGTGAAGTCGCCATCTGTCGCAACCTAAATCGCGATGGGACGAAGAACTAAAAATAAATTAATTTCGAAAAAGAAATTAGACATCGCCACCATAGTTTATTCTGGAAAACTATGGAAAACCATAAAAATAAAATAAAGTCTGCGAAAACCAAATTTAGGGTCCGGGAGTCGGTTACGCGTAGGGAAGGTATTAGCACCTTACAGCGCCCGCCCAAAGGCGGTACCTTTAATTAAATTTGTGAAAGAGATGTGTTTATTTTATATATTTATTTTTTCCAAAAATACAAAATATTGAACAAAATTATTTTTGGAGAGAAAGGAACTTGACAAGGGTTAAAACCTTGGTCCTACGTATTCTCATTAAAAATGAGAAATTAGGGCTACGTAGTTCTTTATAAAACTATTTGAAAAACCTTTAAATTTTTGGAAAGGGAACCTGACAAGGATTTGCCCTGCTCCTACGTATCTCCATTCACAATGGAGAATCAAGGATCACGTAGTTCTTGATAAAACTTGATTAGAATATTTAATTTTTAAAGTTGTCTTTTGACATTTTTGAAAATAAGTGTCATGCGACACGTGCGGTCAGGTTAACACCAAAAACAATTTTTATATTTTGTATTTATGAAAGGGAGTGTCGTGCGACGCTAGCGGTCGATTAGACACCAAAGCAATTTTAATAATTTTTATATTTTGAAAAGGAGTGTCGTGCGACGCGAGCGGTCGATTAGACACAAAAACTATTTTATGATTTTTATATTTTGAAAAAGACTGTCGTGCGACACAAACGGTCGATTAGACAACAAAACAATTTTATAATTTTTTATTTTGAAAGGAAGTGTCGTGCAACGCGAACGGTTGATTAGACACTAAAATAAATAAATAAATAAATAAAGAAAATAATTATTAACTTTTATTAATCATTTTTGAAAACTATTTTAATTTTTATTTCAATTGAAACTATTTTTATTATTTTTGAAAATGATGTGATTGAAATGTGATATTTAATTAGAAAAAGGTAAAATTGGAAATAGAAAATAAAAGTGCATAAGTAAATATGTGGGTGCAATGAGAAAAACTACATACATAGGAATGAGGTGCACATAGAGAAAATGCATGGTGCATAAAGTAAACTCATCCTAGCCTAAAAAAAGAAATTAAAGGAGTAGGGTGTGTGCTTAGTGAACACGCGGGTACATAAGATAAAATAAAACTAAATGTACGGGGTGTGGGGTTATTACATTTGGGAGTGCATGAAGTAAATAAAACAAAAACAAATGGTCCAATTATGAAACAAATCTGCATAAGTGTGAGAATTAAGTCATGGGGGTGCACGAAGAATTAAATGAATCTGCCAAAACCTAAATCAAATCCAGAATGCACATCACTTAAACTCTTCTTCCCCAACTTCATCTTCTACCTTCCACACAAGGCCACCATGCAAACACCATTACTACTACTCACTGCCAAGCCGCCGGCGACATTGCTCACGGCGGCACCACCCACGATGGCACCGGCAGCCATCTATGCCACCACAACATCATGTGCGTCCACCAATCACGTTCAAAACGCAACCATGCTTGCAGCAAAGCCGCCAACGGTGACGACAACCACTCTCGGAGGTTTGTAAACGTCGGCACAGACACTGCTCGCCAGTGTACCACTTATAGCCGTGCGAAACACTGTCGCACCGTCTCCTCTGCTTGCGTCTTCTTCAAGCCACCAAGACCGCCGCGGCTGCCATTCCGTCAAAGAGATAGCCGCCAATTACATCGTCATCTTCGCTCTCTGTTTCTCGAAGCCTGTTCAACCCTTCCCCCTTTCTTCACAGTGACTTATTGATATATATATATATATATATATATATATATATATATATATATATATATAATAAATATATAAATATACGAATATGTTTCTGTTATGTTTTATAGCATATATTTAATGTTAGGGATGATAACTACATATATTGAAATTATTGGGAGTGAAATCCGTCAAATGTAACTATCAAATAATATTATAATATTATTTGGAAATTTTAGGAAGTTTCGGTTATTTTTATTTTTTCATTCATAATATTATTATTAATAATATGATTACTAATGGGGATTAAATTAATAAACAAAATTATGTATAAATTATCTATAAATATATATATATATTACAATAACTAATTATTTAATTTAATAACTAATAATACAATTGTATAAATATTTATATGTAGATACTAATAATATGATTTTATACGATCAAATTCATGTTTTAAAATATTAATTTAATTTTGTACAGTTTTAAAATATTTTTAATTTTGCATAAAATGCATTCTAGAAATTTCATTTTTTTAGGACGAAAAATTTATTTGTTAAGAGAATAAGAGATCAAAAAAATTATAATAATTATAAAAATAAATAAATGAGATTAAATAAATATTTAAAGTAAAAGACAAAAAGGTATAAAATTTATTTAATTAAAAATATATTAGATATATGTCGTTAAATATTATGAGATATTGTTAAAAGATGTTAAATATTTTTAAGTGACCATTAATTATTTAAAAAGTATTTATTTAGAAAGTTATTATAAGAAACGTAATGGTTTATTATTTTAAAAGATTTATTTTATTTAAATGATGTTTTAGAATATGAAAGATAAGAGATTATTTTGAAGGATATATAAAGTAATTATTGCACTATAAATGAGTTACAAATTGTACCACACCTAGCCAAACTAGACCAAATAAGTAAACAATGTGCATATCAAGGCAGCCAAGTATCCAGCCTAGGCCGGCTTAGCCTAACCTACACCAACGTAAGCCATCAACACAAATAGCCGACCTAGATCGACTACTCCAACATATCCGTTAAGTCTAGAACCTAGGCCGACCACTCTAATGAACTCAACATAATGGAAACGCCCACGTCCAATAAACCTTAGGGGCTTGGGTTTGGGCTCTAGCCCACTCACAAGCCCCACCTAGAGCCCAAGTCAAGGCCCAACCCATGAAATGGTCAAACGTCATTAATGCTCTATAAATACACGTGGACCCCATCATTTAAAGGTACGCATTCATTAATCACTGATTTGACTTTCAGAGAACTTTGACTTACTTGAGCTTCGGAGACTCTTCTGCAGGTAACCCTTCCTGGGTCCAAGCTAACATGTATCGACCGGGAAGAGGCCAACTGAGGAGATAGCGGACTACATGGTAAGGTGACGCTTGTGCCTAACTTATCTTATTTGTCTTCTGCAGGAACAATTGGCGCCCACCGTGGGGCACGAGACGAACACCTTTAGTACCCGTTTTTCTCTGAAGATGGTTTCTACCCGTAGTAGAGCTGGAGCGAACAAGCAAGCGGATGTTGGTCCCTCTGGACCTCCCAGCATCGCCCCGGACTTGTCTGCCATCCTAGACGGCCAAGCAAAGATGCAACAAGAACTTGCAGACCTGAAGAAGCGCAGTGCTGAAGGATCGAGATGGATCCCAACTTGAAGGGAAAAGCCAAAGAAACCTCTGAAGCTGTGAAGTCTCCGGATTTCCAGCCTACAGAGGAAGAAAGTGAATACAATCCCACCCCCCACACCTTCACCACCACCCAACAGACACCCGTTACCTCTACCCATCCCCATCACTTTCCATCCGGTCAATCGGGGCTCACCGCACCCCTAACTCCCGCCCACACCCTCCCTACCACCCATATCCCCTACAACATACCCACCGCCCTCCATACCACACATATCCCACCCTACAACCCACAATATCTTCCCACAACCCACATTCCTCCTCACAACATCACCTCCACCTTTCCTGCTATGATCAACCACCCACCCCCACCTCACATGCCCCTCCCTCACCAGTCCAAACGTCGCCACCCATTCACGGATTTTATCGCCAACACCCCTCTTCCGGCCCAGTGGGAACCATTCACCTTAGATCGCTATACCGGCGAAACCGACCCTGATGAACACCTGAAGGTCTACATCACCCATGTCGCCCTGTACACATCCCAAGACGCGGTCTTTTGCAAAGCTTTCCCCACCACCCTCAAAGGCCCTGCCCTCGAATGATTCACCACTCTCCCGCCCTACTCAATCGACAGTTTCGACATCCTCTCCCACATGTTTTCCACCCATTTCGCTGGAAGCCGCCCACATCAAACCACCACCATATCCCTACTAGGTATCCGACAGGAACCCAATGAACCACTCAGAGCGTTCATCGACCGCTTTAGTAAAGCCGCCCTTCGTACACTGCACCTCAACCAGGAGATGATTCTCCAATGTATGACTCTTACCCTACAACCCGACCCCTTCGCCAACAACGTCTACTTCCACCCACCTGCCTCCATGCACGAACTCAAGCTACGTGCAGCCGACTACGTCCGCATGGAGGAAATGCAAACCCTTCACACCAAATTCTGCAACGACTACGCCGCCAACACCTCCAACCCCACCCCACAACCTCACCCACGCCCCGATACCCGCCCACGTGAACCCCGCCAACCTCGCTTCACCAGATACGCCCCCCTCATAGTAGCCCGCTCCCGTATTCTAGACGAAGCCCTCCGAGCCGATCTCATTCCCTCACTACGCAAGACAACCACACCTCCCAACGCCGACATGACCAAATATTGCCGGTACCACCGCAACCATGGTCACACTACGGAAGAATGCAAAGCACTCTAGAATAAAATAGAAGAACTGGTCTGTGCTGGCCACTTTCGCCGCTTCATCCGTCGGGATGACCATTCCTCCTCCTCTCAATCCCGCCACCCCCCGCGACCTGACCACAGACGTCAACCAAACGACACCCATCACAATAACCATCCTACCCAACCCAACAATCAACAGCCAGAGCCCGCCCGCACCGACATCACCCCTACCGACCCCCCCTTACGAGGCACCATTAACACCATCTCTGGTGGCTTCGCAAGTGGAGGCTCTACCTCGTCTGCCAGAAAGAGACACCTCCGCCATATACAATCCATCAACCATATCACCAATTCCCACCACAGACGCCGTATGCCCCCCATCATATTCACAAATGACGACTTCCACGGCCTCGACCACCAACAGGATGACCCCATGGTCATCGCCGTTGAAATCGAAAATTATGCTGTTAATAAAGTCCTTGTGGATCAAGGCAGCTCAGTTGACATCCTCTACTTGGCCACCTACCAAAAATTACAACTTCCTGACACCGCCATGATCCCATATGATGAGCCCATATACGGCTTTTCAGGCGAACATGTATCCACCCGGGGCTACATAGACCTCCACACCGTCTTTCGGGATGGAACCCAAACCAAAACAATCCCAATCCGCTTCCTTATAGTCGATGCGCCAAAATCTTACAACATACTCCTGGGCCGTTCTTCCCTTAATACACTTGGCGCAGTTGTCTCTACCCCTCACTTGGCCATGAAGTTCCCTGCCCCATCCGGCGACATCCTGACCATACTCTGTGACCAGCGCTTGGCACGCGAGTGCTACATGGCAAGCTTACGACCACAACTCCCAATCCAACAAACCAACCATACCGAACGACCCCCTGGTTCCCGCATAGCCCTATCCGGCGAGGACCTTGACCCCAGAATAGGCTGGGATGTCCGCCTCGAACCAGTCGAGGACACCACTCCTCTAGAGCTCCCCAATGGCCACTCCATTAACTTAGGCACCGGTTTAAACTCTGACGAACGTGCCACAATCACACCCATCCTCATCAACAACACAGATCTTTTCGCCTGGTCGGCCGCCGACCTCCCTGGAGTAGACCCCTAGGTGGCATCCCACAAACTGTCCATATACAAAGAAGCCCGCTACGTATGCCAATATAACCTCCGCCTAAATCCCGACAAATGCGTATTTGGCGTCGACCGGGGTAAATTCCTTGGTTTCATGCTAACCCAATGCGGCATAGAAGCTAACCCTGAAAAATGCAAGGCTATCATCAAAATGCACAGCCCCACTACCGTCAAAGAAGTCCAACGCCTCATTGCCCGCCTCACAGCCATCTCTCGCTTCCTACCCAAACTAGCTGAACAAACTCAACCCATAATCTAGCTTCTAAAGAAATCCGCCCGGTTCACGTGGACTGATGATTGTGAACAGATCTTCCAGAAACTCAAAACAACCCTAACCTCACCGCCTATCCTCCACAAACCAGACACCAGCCAACCCCTGCTGGTATACATCACGGCCACTGACTATACCGTCAGCGCAGCGCTTGTTCAAGAAGTAGAAGACACACAACATCCTGTGTATTTGTTGAGCAGAACGCTTCAAGATCCTGAAACCAGGTATCAGATGGTAGAAAAACTAGCCCTATCCTTGGTCCACGCAACACGCCGCCTCCGCCCATATTTCCAAAACCATACCCTAACCGTCAAGACCGACTACCCAATCCAAAAAATATTACAAAAGCCGGATCTAGCCGGACGCATGTCATCATGGGCTGTGGAACTGTCAGAATTCAACATCCGCTATGAACCCCACGGCCCCATCAAAGCCTAGTGTCTTTTAGACTTCGTCAACGACCTACAACAAACACCCATTGAGGACCAGTGGACGCTTCATGTAGATGGCTCCTCAAACCCAAGGGGTGTCGGCGCTGGCGTCGTCTTAGAAGGCCCCAACGACATCCTCATCGAGAAATCCCGTCACTTTGCTTTCAAAACATCAAATAACCAAGCCGAGTATGAAGCCATCCTCGCCGGCCTTTCCCTAGCCCGTGAAGTCGGCGTGAAGAAGTTAACATGCAAAACCGACTCCAAACTCACCGTAGGTCATCTAAATGATGAATTCCAAATCAAAGACCCCATCCTCCTACAGTACTACCATCTGGTCCGTGCGGTCATTCAATCCGCTTTCGAACAAGTCCGTGTCGAACACATCCCGAGAACCGACAACGTCAAGGCCGACATCCTTTCCAAATTGGCCAGCACCAAACTCAGAAACCGTAATCGATCCCTACTACAGCAAACACTCTCCACACCTTCCATCACACACACTTGCCAAATATTAATCCACACCCCAGCAAACAACATCACCCCCTCCCAAACCCAAAACTGGACCACCCCCTACATTCAATACCTCAAAACCGGCAACCCCCCCTCGACGCGGACAAAACTTTGCTGGCTAAAGCCGCCAGGTACACTATGGTAGGCGATGACCTCTACAAACGCGGATACGGCAACCCCTACTTAAATGTGTCACGGCAGAGCAAGCCCAATATATCATCAAAGAATTACATGAAGGAATTTGCGGTTATCATTCAGGCGCACACACCATGGCTACAAGAGTTCTCAGAGCCGGATACTTCTGGCCCACTATAGAAGCAGACTGCCAGGATCATGTCAGGAAGTGCAAGCCATGTCAGAAGCACGGCAACCTTATTCATCAGAAACAGGAACAACTACACCACATACTGTCCCCATGGCCATTCGCTAAGTGGGGAATGGACATCCTCGGCCCCTTCTCACCCGGCAAGGGGCAAGTAAAATTCCTAATCGTAGCCGTGGATTATTTTACCAAATGGATCGAGGCCAAGCCGCTAACCACCATCATGGCCCAGCAAGTCTAGCAGTTCGTGTGGAAGGGCATTATACGCAGATATGGTGTACCACATACCATTATAACAGACAATGGCCGACAATTTATTGACAAGGAGTTAGCCAAATTCTACACCGGCCTAGGCATCAAACATATCACAAGCTCTGTAGAACATCCGCAAACTAATGGGCATGCAGAGGCAGCAAATAAAGTTATCCTCGTAGAGCTACGCAAGAGGTTGGATACCGCCAAAGACCGATGGCCTGAAGAGTTAATAGAAGTACTATGGGCTTACAGATGCACCCCTCAATCATCAACAAACGAATCCCCATTCAGCTTAGTCTACGGCGCAGATGCCATGATACCAGTAGAAATTGGCGAACCATCCCTGCGCCGAGAACTATACGACCCAACCCACAACCACCAAAACATAGCCTTACATCTCGACCTCCTACCCGAAATCAGAGAAAAATCCCAAATACGCAATCTAGCTGTCAAACAACGAGCTGCCAGGAAATATAATGCAAATCTACACCCACGATCATTTGTCATCGGGGACCTAGTATGGAGAATGGCCAACAATGCTAGAAAGAAGGATGACAAGTTCTCCGCCAATTGGGACGACCCGTACCGCATACGAGAAGATGCAGGAGGAGGAGCTTATCGCCTAGAGCAATTATCTGGGAAAGAGATTCCCAACACATGGAATGTATCCCACCTCAAGTTCTACTTCAGCTAAATGTGTATTGTAATCAAACCGATACTTGTAACCCTGGGTGTACTCTTTTTCCTCACTTGGTCTTTTTTCCCTAAGGAGGGTTTTGGCCAAGGTTTTAACGAGGCACCCCTATTCAATAAATAAAAAGAAGGGTTGTAACATCCCGTCAGGATATTACTGATTTATAAATAAATAAATGAAATAAATAAAATAATGCGTTTAATAATACCTCATTTTCCCAAAACGCGGGAAAATTTAAAACTTTATTAAATGAGCAGATAAAGTTTACAACGTCCATTACAAAACCAAAACCACAATATTATCAAGTCACCCATCAGGGTTTACAAATGTTTTCAAAAACAAGTAGATAAACGTAAGAGTTTCCCCAAGTCAATCCCCTCTCCACGACAAGGCTGCACCAGAGCCACCTGCATCACCAACGTCTGCTCCCGTGTACCGCGTACACGATCATCACCATACACACGCAGATAGGGTGAGCTTAACAATTAAATCACATATATAAAGTTACAGAAACATAAGCATATAAACACAAGGGGTCGTACATAAAATAAACATCTGACAATGCCCTATTCTTTAATTCCTACCATCTGACCCCCAATCAGGTTATTCGTGTTCTACAATGTTTGAGGATTACTTCAAGGTGACTTGCTGCCATACCTATCGGCGACAACCGATAGAGCACGTGCGGGAAAACATGCTACAGATCATACACCGCAACGCCAGGTAGAGTTCCCATATACGAACAAAGTCCGTATCGTCCCAAGACTACCAAACTCGTCAGCCAACAACTGAGGAGGGTAATCCATCTGGACCCATCCGTAGTGGCCACAACCAGCACACTCACACCGGCAACACTCGCCAACCCGAACCACAACTCAAGAGTTCCTCGTGTCCATCCGCCATCCCGAGCCACAACTCAAGAGATGCTATTCCGAGCCACAACTCAAGGAATACCACGTGCTTAACCCCTATCCCGAGCCACAACTCAAGGGATACGTTCCGAGCCACAACTCAAGGAACACCAGCAATCTTACCCTTAAAGCATCACTAGACGCACTGTAGATCACAAATTCATAAATAAAACTCAAAGCTGCAGTAGTATAAATCGCCTAGCGGGGGACACGTACCGCCAGGCGCTGCCAGCTCCCAGACCGCCTGGCGAGTGTCACGTACCGCCAGGCGCACAGCGCCTCAAATTATACAGACTTATCAGCTACCGCCTAGCAGGTCAGCCCCCGCCGCCAGGCACCACCGCACCGCCAGGCGCCTCCTGATATTCAGACCCATCGTACCGTTGCTACCGCCTGGCGGGTTGAACCCCGCCGCCAGGCGCCATCTCAGAACATCGTCACGTGCTGGTTTATCTACACTCCACTCCTATATTATTCTCCATACTTGCATTTGTACTATCTGAATCACTCGTTTTTGATGAATATGTTAACCCCAAGACTAGTTATATTCATTCGAGTCTTCTCGTCCTATCTTGCCTATGAGTTACACTAATTAAGGTTATTTAGAAGATCCCCCATCAACCACAAATCATCCCTATACACATTATCCCCTAGTCTGACCATAGCGTGATTAGTCTTTCCATTAAGCTCACAGAACGTCCCTCTCTATTTTTGGTACCCCATCTGACCAAAAAGCACTCACCTCACTACAGGTATTTTTCAGCCCTAAGACCTATCTGTCAACATTCTCTTCTCATTGTCCACCCCATAATTGACCCCATCTTATTAGTCATACTTAAGTCTACACTCTCATAATTTTCTAATTCATCTCGTAGTCAAATTTGTTCACACCCAATATTATTACCCCCACTGCACGAATTTCCACTCCTCTAGCCCGAACCAGTCCAACCAGACCTCCAATCTGCCACTGTAGTAACGCTGCCGCCTGGCGGGAGATCAGTTACCAGATCTGAGGGCCATCCTGCTCTCTTTCGCCACTACTAACCTTCCCGACCACCACCTATCATCTATCTTAATGCAATTCCTCCTATTTTGGCAACACAACTCCAATAATTTCAGTCCCCCCATCTCACTACCACCGTACCCCGCAAGGATCACGACAATTTCATCCCAAGCGTACTCCGCTTCCATCTCCGTCACATTAAATCACTGTTTCATTCATTTCTACCTACTAATGCGTAAATTGGACATCATGTAATATCGAATTCATCTATTGTTAATCACCAACAACTTTCCCACCGATCAGATTTAACCCAGAATTCCAGAAAACCCCAACACAGGAAAAATGGCCCCTCGCTGCCTGGCGGTTCATCCAACACCGCCAGGTGCTTCATCCGCAACCCAGAAATCCAGTGTAACTCCAAACGTCGCCTGGCAGCCGGGAATGTGCCACTAGGTGGTTCCCCTCCCAGAAGCCCTTAAACTCGAATAAACAGATGAGCCGCCTGGCGGTGATTCATCACCCGCCAGGCGGTTTCTGGAAAATTTCCAGAAACGCAGAAATTCGAGCATACAACAACAGATAGACATTTAATTATCATACATCACATGTTATTATTCCTTTAAAACAAAATCGCGGAGTCCAGCTCCCCTAACCTGGAATTCCTTCGCTTAAATTGAATTGTTTGAGATACTCCAATGATCACTACGTCTTCCCCCTTCTTGATGTGGTCACTCAAACCTCACCAGAACCTCACTCAAACCTCACCAATCTCTCTGATTTTCGTGCTCTAATTCAGGTTGTTATTCCAGCTTGCCAAAACCTTCCCTATGGCCACTTTTTACCCTTTTAAACTTGGCTTTTAGTAGGGTTTAATTACCCAAAACGAAATTTACCTAATGGTACTGTTAATTACCATTTAATTGACCTTTATGATCTGTTTTTCAGCCACCCAAGGCTGCCTCTCAACTATCTAGGGTTCTTCCCAACTTTTCATATTCAATTCAAAGCCAAAATGCCAAAAATAATGTTTTTAGTTTGGTTCTCCAAGGTTTGAACCCACAACCATGTAATCACCAAGTCTATATCAAACCATTTAACCAATTCATATTTTCTTTCTAGGAATCACAATTCAATTATCATAATATACAAGAACATGTGTTCATAGATTTAAATAATAAAACCATAACATCAAAAGTTAGCATACATAGGACTCGAACCCAAGTCCTCTTGCACAATCAAAGTGCTCTCAACCACATGAGCTAGCACTCTTCCACATCATACCAACCATAATTTAATGTCATAATTATTTCCCCTCCCGTATTTATTAATTAATTATTTATTTAATTAATTAAATTCTATGGGTCTTACAAGGGTTCCCTACCTTATGACTCTATGTTTTTATTCTTGATTAATTCGTTCAAGTTCCCCACCCTTACCCCAAGTAAACGGCCTAGGTCGAACACCCTTTGCTCATGATTAATTCGTTCAAGTTCCCCACCCTTACCCCAAGTAAGCGGCCTGGGTCGAACACCCTTTGCTCATAATTAATTCGTTCAAGTTCCCCACCCTTACCCCAAGTAAGCGGCCTGGGTCGAACACCCTTTGCTCATGATTAATTCGTTCAAGTTCCCCACCCTTACCCCAAGTAAGCGGCCTGGGTCGAACACCCTTTACTCATGATTAATTCGTTCAAGTTCCCCACCCTTACCCCAAGTAAGCGGTCTGGGTCGAACACCCTTTGCTCACGATTAATTCGTTTAAAATCCCCACCCTTACCCCAAGTAAGCGGCCTGGGTCGAACACCCTTTACTCATGATTAATTCGTTTAAAATCCCCACCCTTACCCCAAGTAAGCGGCCTGGGTCGAACACCCTTAACATACAATCGCTTACGTCGTACATAACATACACCACAAATCATCAAAATTCGATATACACAATAACATACAGAAACTAATCGCATTAAGCATTAGCGCAAATAAATGTACCAACGCAACATATTGTACCAGATAATACAAACATAGGCTCAATAATACTTTTACAAATTTAAGAAATCAATGTCCTACTCTGCTAAATCATGGGCCACCTCTGCAGCCTTATCCGCTTTCCTTTCCTCCTCTGCCGCCTTCTCCTCCACCTCCTCAGCATCCCCCTCATCCTCCCTCACCAACTTACCATCAACTATGTCCTTATCCATATCGAACCTTGAATCTGAGACGTCCACATCTGGATGGAAGAAGGCCGCCTGCCGCAACCCCTTCTCAAAACCATTGATATGCTCCTGGATGACGCTATTCTTCAGATCATCAAGTTCCCCAACAACCCCATCATACTTGTCCCTCAAGTCCTCATAGTCTTCCTCCAATTCCCCTATACGCTTGTTCTGTTTATCCTTAGAATCCAAGCAACGCACCTTCCATGTTGCCAGCCTTTTCCTTTCCGCTTCCCAGCCTTTTTTCTCCTTTTCTAAAGTCGTCGTCTCCTCCTCCAGCTTATCCACCTTACCCTGCAACTCCCCCACCTCCTTTACTTCCCTCCTGTAAAGAGACCCTACATGCGGGCTCAAGACTAAGGCCTTGCTCCCAAACTCGACCATTGTTCTCACAATATGATCCGCGTCCATATTATCGATAGAATTAACAACGGTATTCGGGAGGCTGATCGAGATATCCTTCCTAACGGATATCTCCAGCAACTCGATCAACCCGGCTTCAGGCCCCTTCTCCTCATTAGCCGACCCCGCCCCGCTAGCCGTTCCAAGAAGAGTCGCCCTTATCTTCTTCACATCTTTGCCCTTCCCGGGTCGAGGCGGAAGCTCAGCCTTCCTTTTCGTTCCGCCATGTACGTGCACCTCCACCACCGATTCCTACAGGTTGGGAACATCGGCTTTCCCAGCCGCCTTGGCCTTAGCGGCCATTTCCTTCCTCAATGATTGAAAGAGCGCCAGATTCTTCTTGCCAGATTGCGTCATATGTCCTGCAACAACATATCACGACTCGGATCAAAACAACTTAGCATTATTAACACAACTTAAGTAATAAACAGATACCTTCAATATCTATTATCGGATGCACCGAATTATAAACCCTAACTAGGCCCTTAGTGGGCAACTTATCGACAAACTTCAACAACATCCCCACCACCTCCTTATCACCAGCCGACAACTCCTCCACTCCCAAGTCTTTATATCGAGAAGGATTATTGGTCCAGCTAAAGGGAAACTTGGTACTCCCATCCGCATTCAAAAAGTGAGATTTACCCCCTTCCTTGACGACGAATTTGAAGTATTCGTCCTTGAAATGCTTGAAAGACTGGGAGAAGGCATCCAGTCTGTTGATGCTAGGGCGACTTATCAAGGATAGCCAAGTAACCAGCCGCCGAGGTCTAGTATCATAGAAATACAAAAAAGCGTAAGGAGTGGGCTCCAAGTATAAAGACTGGCACAGGATACGAAAGGCCTGCAAATAAGCCCAACTGTTCGGATGCAGCTGTGTGGGTGCCACATTCAACGCCCGCAACACGCCCATGGTAAAGTCGTCTAGCGTCAATCGTACATGAAGTTGAGAGAAGTGGCACATGTACATGTAGAAGAACTTTTCGGTAGCCCCTTCCTACCCGTGGCATACCCGGTCGATAGCGTTGACCCTCTCCAAAGAAACAATGCCCCTATTGACACCCTTGGAGATAACAGGTGTGCAGTTCAACCAAGAGTTCAGTAAGCGGGACCACCTAAACAGAGACGATTGATCACGAACATCACCAGCCACCCACCCGTAGCCGCCTTTCGCTGGCCAGTTGCTCTCCTCTAACTCTTAGGGAGGATCCTCCCGAACCTCCCTCACAACCTCCACTGACATCCCGCTGGTACCAATCATAGAACTCGTACCCTCGTCACCAAGCCGCCTATCGTTACTCCTCTCCGACTCAGTACTCTCGCTACTACTAAACGTAGACATGCTATCACTACTAGACATACCTAGTTTTGTTTTTTATGAAAAGATGTCGGTCGAAAGTGGGGACTAGTCGCACAGTATTACGTGCACAATCTTTGGATTCAGAATTCTCGCAAATGAAACAAGTAACCTCCCATCTGTTTTCAAATCCACATTTATAGTCCACGATCTCAAACGACGAAAATCTTTCCGCCAAAATAATACCCCAGACCAATCGACACCATCATTACGAAGGATATGACAATTCAAAACGACGGCGCCAAAACTTTTTCGATTTGACCAACTGACACCCCTTCACCTACCTTCCGACGGTTACAACTTCTTAGCCTTAACACTGTTCACCACACTTAAAGGCTGGGGGACTGGTGTATCACACCTAGCCGGTTTCGCTAGCATATTAACACATATCACCCTTGATTGACAACTCATATCGGACAAGGTTGGGGGACTAGTGTACCACACCTAGCCAAACTAGACCAAATAAGTAAACAATGTGCATATCAAGGCAGTCAAGTATCCAGCCTAGGCCGGCTTAGCCTAACCTACACCAACGTAAGCCATCAAGACAAATAGCCGGCCTAGATCGACTACTCCAACATATCCGCTAAGTCTAGAACCTAGGCCGACCACTCTAATGAACTCAACATAATAGAAACGCCCACATCCAATAAACCTTAGGGGCCTGGGTTTGGGCCCTAGCCCACTCACAAGCCCCACCTAGAGCCCAAGTTAAGGCCCAGCCCATGAAATGGTCAAACGTCATTAATGCTCTATAAATACACGTGGACCCCATCAGTTAAAGGTACGCATTCATTAATCACTGATTTGACTTTCGGAGAACTTTGACTTACTTGAGCTTCAGAGACTCTTCTGCAGGTAACCCCTCCTGGGTCCAAGCTAACATGTATCGACCAGGAAGAGGCCAATTGAGGAGATAGCGGACTACATGGTAAGGTGACGCTTGTGCCTAACTTATCTTATTTGTCTTCTGCAGGAACACAAATGATTATTATTAGTTAAATGGATTTATTGAAAAGATATATTGTTACGTGGGTTAATATGCTTATATACAAGAGATTTAAAAAGATTTCCTAAGAAATAGAAAAAGAAAGGTAGGAAAAAATGTATATGATATTTTAGAGTTATTAGAAAGACAACATAAATGCACACCTTTGGTGTAAGGCCCAATTATTTCTGCCATTCTTATTGTAGAGGCTGCCCAATCTTATGGGCCTAAATGGGGTTGGCCCAATTCAATTTCTGACCTAAGATACCCCAAAACCCTAACTTGTAACTACTCTTCGTAAAACAGATCCCACACATCTCTTAGAGCAGCTGTCGTCATCCTCTGCTAGGGTTTGGAGTCGTCACAGCTTAGCAAGCTCAGCCTCATTCTTCCGTTCCGTGTAAGTCCCTCCCAACTCAAGCTCTATGTTCTCATTTTTGGAACTTGTCCCACTATTTTTCAGCTCGCGAAACTGTCCCGTGAGCTATTGTTCCTCACTGTTCGAGTATCAAAGCCTTAGCTAACGTTTCCAGGTACGGGAAGTTAGGGTTCGAGATTAAGTTGTGCTTTTATGCCTGTTCTTGAGTTTGCGAATTGTTTGTATGGGTTAATCATTTTTCTTGGGACGTGAAATGCTTTGTGTGATTGGTCGGACTCGCCAAAGCGAGTCTGGTGGAGGCTCGCCCAAATCCTTTTTCGCGAAAGGTCGCCCAGGCAACCAACTCATTATTTTGAGTGAGCGAACCAGTCGCCCAGGCGAGAGGGGTCTCGCCTAAGCAAGATGCCGCGTTGGTTCCTGTTTCCTTTTCGAGCCCCCGCCTAGGCGAAAGGGGCTCGCCTGAGAGAGACTTTCTCTCCTGAGCGAGACCCTTCAGCTTGAGCGAGGGATTGGGCGAGACAGTGCGTGGTTTGGTTGCTTGGTTATCCTTGGATGATTTGTAATTGTTTGGGTATGCTTGATATGTTGAGATATATATATATATATATATATATATATATAATGGATTGCCATGTATGTGTGACATAATTCATGAATGGAATGATGGATATCGTGAAAGCTTGGCATGTGAAATTAATGAGTGAGTTGGAATTAATGGGACATGGTATTGATATGAGATGAGGCCATATACTCATGGGGTGGTAATGGCCAGTGGTATGGGTTCAACATGTGATACGAATGAGGTGTTATTTTTCAAAGGTTGACATTGAATTGTAAGCATGATTGGTATTCTCTTATTGTTGATTTATGATTGTTGGGTCTGTGTCAGTGTGTAATTCCTTGGAGTCTCTAGGTGAGGCCTCCGGGGTTGCGCTTCAGTGGTCGGGACGTAATTCCATGGCCCCTGTTAGTGGGTGTCCATGGTGGTGCCCCATCTGTATAACTAAGTAAGGATTCAAGGTAAGGTTGCATCCTGACACTCTAAGGAGTCAGTTAGTCTCACCTAGAGCAGACTGACTCCTGTGGTGAGAGTAGCAGGAGGCCTGAAATTCACTAAGGGCTAACCTTGTGGTGAGGGAAAATTGATCCATCGTAACACTTGTAACACATAGCTCGGGGGTGAGCAACTCGGGGGTGAGCAGAGGTATCGAACACAAGTGCAAGCATCCGCTGAATCCGACCAAGTTATACGTATCTGGGTGAGTCGAGTCGAGTCGTAGTGTATCGATTGAAAAGTCATAACATGTTTGGTTGTTGTATGGATATTGGATGGTGAAAGTATATTTGACTGTATGATGAAAATGTTGTTGGCTCTAGCTTACCCTGTTTGTTCTATGGTTGTCTTGTATGTGGCTCTTCTTTCTTGCGATGATCATCAATTTAATTGATGGGAGCAGATGGGCGAGGTTTCCGCGGTCAACAAGGAAATGGCGATTTCGCTGCTTAGCCATCTGGGCTGGACTTTATGTTTCTTTTCTTCATGGGTTTTCTTTAGGGCTACGACCCATGTATTGCTCTATGCCTTACTATTCTACTCTCATTTTGTTAGACTTTTATCTGGTTTCCGTTGGCATTGTGGTGTGCCCAGTTTGTAGGGGTTGTGTTAAAGACCCCAGGACTACTCTACATTACTATTTTGTGTGACGTGTCTTTTAATTTCGCTGAATAATTAAATGGGACGTTACATTTATGGTATCAGAGCGGTCATTCCTTAGGTCTGTGGACTTGGAAGTCCGCTTAGCTTTCTCTGTGCCTTCTGAGTGTTCTTAGTTAAATTCTTGCATTATTCGAGCCTAACCAAGTGATTTTCTGTGTGCCAGTGAACTATGGCACCTCCTCGTAGGACTTCGTAATCGTCCCAGGTTGACTTGCCCGATATCGCCAGGGCAATAGAGGCGATGGTGGCTGCCATGACGCAGCAAAGCACAACGATGATGCAGCATCATGAGGCAGCGATGCAGCGACAGGCGGCATCGCTTGAGCAACAACAGGCACGTGTGGCTGCCGAGGATGCACATAGGCAGCATATGGAGACCCTTCGCCAGTTGGAAGGAACAGGGCGACTGCCCCTGTGTTTGGCCTGAAGCCACGACCACCAATCAGGGAGTGGAGTCTGGAAGACTTCCTGAAACACCATCCTTTGAAGTTCAACGAGAAGACGAGCCCTGACACAACAGACCAGTGGCTGAAGGATCTGGAGAGGATCTTTGATGCAAAAACATGCCCAGCGGAGAACATGTTAGCTTTCACAGGATACATGCTCACTGGGGAGGCTGAGCACTGGTGGACCAGTACCAAATCCATAATGGAGGAGAGAGGTGATTCGTTGACGTTGGAGGCCTTTAGGGGGAAATTCCTCTCAGAATATTTCCCAGACATCATTCAATATGCCAAGGAGGTGGAATTCCTCACACTAACCTAGGGAGGGAAGACGGTGATTGACTATGCTGAGAAGTTCAAGCACCTAAGCCGCTTTTATACCTTGCCGCTCGATAAGGAGTGGAGATGCCGAAAATTCGAGAACGGCCTCAGGAGAGATATTCACTTGATAGTAACACCCTTATCCATTAAGGATTTTGCCGCTCTGGTGGAGAAGGCCAGGGTGATGGAGAAGATGAAGAATGAGGTAGAGGGTCAACGGCCCCAGCAGCCTCAGAGGATTAGTGGACCATCTAGGTCCAAGCCTAGACACGACGAGCGGAGGAGACCATATGACAGACGTCCCCATCAGCCTCAGGGGTCTAGGGGTCTTCCTCCCTAGTAGGGTCGAGTGCAGTGTTACATATGTGGGGGCCCACACCTGAGGAGCGCTTGCCCACGCATGGAGGGTTACCACAGATGCAACAACTTTGGCAAGGAGGGCCACTTTGGGAAGGATTGTCCCACTCTTGCTAGGGCAGCTGCACGCCTTCCAGTTTAGACTCCTCACCAGCACCAGTGGAGAGATAAAGGCAACAGGACTGAGGCGACGGGCAGAGTCTACGCCATGACCGAAGCAGAGGCGGCAGGTTCAGGTAACCTCGTAATGGGTTATTGTGTGATTTCTAGGATGAGATGCTGCGTGTTATATGATTCTGGAGTGACACACTCCTTTGTGTCAGATGCTTGTGTGAAAAAGTTGGGTCTGTCGGTGTGTAAGTTGCAGTGTGAACTTGTGGTATCTACTCCGACATCGGGTTTGGTCAGGACGTCGTCCTTGTGTGCTAGGTGTCCTGTGGTGGTGGAAAGACGCAAATATAGGGTGAATCTGATATGTCTACCTCTCCAAGAGTTGGAAGTGATCCTAGGGATGGATTCACTCTCTGCCAACTGCATTCTTATAGACTGTCGGGAGAAGAGGTTGTTGTTTCCCGATTCAGAGGAGCTCGAGTTGGTGTCTCCTCAAGGGGTGGTGAGGGAGATTCAGAGTGGCGCGTAATGCTTCATAATCTTCGCCCGTGTGGAAGTGGAGGAGAGAGAAGGACCATCAATTATACCTGTGGTGCATGAGTTTGAGGACGTGTTTCCGGATGAAGTACCTGGGTTACCTCCTAGTAAGAAGGTGGAGTTCTCTATTGACCTAGTACCGGGGATAGGTCCGGTATCGATGGCTCCATACCGCATGGCTCCGGCAGAGTTGGTGGAACTTAAGAAACAGATAGAGGAACTAATGGCGAAGCAGTTTATCCGACCCAGTACTTCACCATGGGGAGCACCAGTGTTGCTGGTAAAGAAGAAGGATGGGAGTTGACGCCTGTGTGTGGACTACAGGCAACTGAACAAGATGACGATCAAGAATAAGTATCCGCTCCCGAGAATTGATGACTTGATGGATCAGCTGCATGGGTCGTCAGTATTCTCGAAGATAGACCTGCGGTCGGGATACCATCAGATTTTGGTAAAGGCTGATGATGTGCAGAAGACGGCTTTCCGATTCCGGTACGGACACTATGAGTACGTGGTTATGCCTTTTGGTGTGACCAATGCTCTAACAGTGTTCATGGACTACATCAACCGAATTTTCAGACCCTTGTTAGATAAGTTTGTCGTAGTCTTCATAGACGACATCCTTATCTATTCTAAGACTCAGGAGGAGCATGCAGAACACCTGAGGTTGGTGCTTGGTGTTCTGAGAGATAAACAGTTGTATGCCAAGTTGTCCAAGTGCGAATTCTAGATGGATGAGGTTCAGTTTTTGGGGCATGTGATATCCGCCAAGGGGATTACAGTGGACCCAGGGAAGGTTGAGGCAGTGGTAAAGTGGGAAAATCCTAAGTCGGCCACAGAGATCAGGAGCTTTGTGGGGTTAGCGGGCTACTATAGGAGGTTCATAGAGGGATTCTCCAAAATAGTGGCACCCCTGACACTACTTACTCGGAAGGACCAACCCTTCATTTGGACAAATAAGTGCGAGGAAAGTTTCCAGGAATTGAAGAGAAGATTGACTAGCGCTCCGATACTAGTGATCCTGGATGTCGAGAAGCCGTTCGAGGTCTACTGTGACGCCTCGCACTTCGAACTTGGTTGCGTTTTGACAGAGGAGAAGAAGGTTGTGGCATATGCCTCGACACAACTCAAGGTGCATGAGAGGAACTACCCCACTCATGACTTGGAGTTGGCGGCGATAGTCTTTGCCTTGAAGATTTGGAGGCATTATCTTTATGGTGCTAAGTTTCATGTGTTCAGCGACCACAAAAGTTTAAAGTGCTTGTTTGACCAGAAGGAGCTGAACATGAGGTAGAGGAAGTGGATGGAGTTCCTGAAAGATTATAACTTCGAGCTCCTATATCATCCGGGGATGGTAAATGTGGTGGCAGATGCTTTGAGTAGGAAGACTGTACATACGGCACATCTCATGATAAAAGAGGTAGAGTTGCTGGAGAAGTTCAGCGACATGAGGCTACAGGTGGAGTTGGGGTTCGAGTCCATTAGGTGTAGTACCCTTACTACATCTAGTGACTTTTTGAGCTTAGTGAGAGAGAGGCAGTTATTAGATGCCAGTCTGAACAGAGTCAGAGAACAACTTGGGTCAGATGAGACTAGAGATTTCACTTTGGTTAATGATGATATCTTGAGGTTCCAGGACAGGATCTGTGTACCCAATGATGTTGAGGTAAAGAAGTTAATTCTTGAGGAAGGACATAAGAGTCGTCTTAGTTTGCATCCTGGCATGACTAAGATGTACCAAGATCTTAAGGAGACTTTCTGGTGGCAAGGGATGAAGAGGGATGTGGCTCAGTTCGTATCAGCATGTTTAACTTGTCAGAAGGCGAAGGTGGAGCACTAGAGGCCCGGTGGGAACCTACAGCCCTTAGAAATACCAGTGCGGAAATGGGACAACATCATCATGGATTTTGTAACCCATTTGCCACGGACTTTTAGAGGACATGACACCATTTAGGTGATAGTGGACCGGTTGACCAAGAGGGCCCACTTTTTGGCGATGAACTTGAGGATGTCTATGGCCAATTTAGCCCAGCTGTACATTAAGGAGGTCGTGAGGTTGCATGGAGTACCTTCGAGCATAGTTTTTGACAGAGACCCACGGTTTACATCCCGGTTCTAGCAAACCTTACAAGAGGCTTTGGGGACCAAGTTGACTATGAGCTCAGCTTATCACCCTCAAACCGACGGCCAGTCTAAGAGGATGATTCAGTCATTAGAGGATTTATTGAGGACTTGCATATTGGATCATCTGGGTGCTTGGGATGAGGTATTACCTTTTGATAGAGTTCACCTACAACAACAGTTTCCATGCGAGCATCGACATGGCGCCATACGAGGCTCTTTATGGTAGGAGGTGTAGGACTCGTCTCTGTTGGTATCAGGATGGGGAAGCGGTGTTGGTTGGACCAGAATTGTTAGAGCAGACCACTGAGAAAGTGAGAACGGTGAGGAACAGGATGCAGGCTTCTCAGAGTAGGCAGAAGGCCTATGCAAACCGTAAGAGGAGACCTCTGGAGTTCGCAGCTGGTGATCATGTATTCCTGAGGGTGACCTGAACCATGGCCGTGGGAAGGCTCTCCGCTCAAGGAAGCTTTCGCCCAAGTTCCTTGGCCCCTATCAGATCACGAGGAGGATTGGGCCGGTGGCTTACGAGATAGCCTTACCCCCGCAGTTGGCGAACCTTCATCCAGTGTTTCATGTCTCGCAGTTGAGGAAGTACGTGTTTGACCCAGCGCATGTGTTGGAAGCCGAGGATATACAGATCAGGAAAGACCTCACAATGGAAGTACCACTCGTCGCTCTAGAGGATAGCAAAGTTGAGGAGCACCGAGGAAAGGAAGTCCACCTGGTTATAGTCATCTGGGATCATAGAACGAGGACTTGACTTGGAAGTTCGAGGAGGATATGAGGAAATCACACCTACATCTTTTGCCCTGGTAAGCTTTCATTTTTGAGGTCGAAAAATTTTGTTGTTGGGGGGAATAGAAGGCCCAATTATTTCTGCCTATCTTATTGTAGAGGCTGCCCAATCTTTTGGTCCTAAATGGGATTGGCCCAATTCAATTTCTGACCTAAGATACCCTAAAACCCTAACTTGTAACTATTCTTCGTAAAACAGATCCCACACATCTCTTAGAGCAGTTGTCGTCATCCTTTGCTAGGGTTTGGAGTCGTCATAGCTTAGCAAGCTCAGCCTCATTCTTCCGTTCCGCTTAAGTCCCTCCCAACTCAAGCTCTATGCTCATTTTGATTCTTCCGTATGTTCTCAGTTAGAGCTTTCTAATGAGCTCGTTTTTGGAACTTGTCCCACTATTTTTAAGCTCGCGAAACTGTCACGTTAGGTATTGTCCCTCACTCTTCGAGTATCCAAGACTTAGCTAACGTTTCCAGGTACGGGAAGTTAGGGTTCGAGTTTAAGTTATGTTTTTATGCCTGTTGTTGAGCTTGCGAATTTTTTGTATGGGTTAATCATTGTTCTTAGGACGTGAATTGCTTTGTGTGATTGGCTGGGGTTGAAAGATACATCTGCTGCAGGTGAGACCAGGGCGAGAACTTATAATCTCGCCCAGGCGAGTCGGACTCGCCTAAGCGAGTCTGGCGAAGTCTCGCCCAAATCCTTTTTTGCGGAAGGTCGCCCAGGCGACTAGCTCATTATTTTGAGCGAGCGAACCACTCGCCCAGGTGAGAGGGGTCTCGCCTAAGCGAGATCCCGCGTTGGTTCCTGTTTCCTTTTCGAGCCTTCGCCTAGGCGAAGGGGGCTCGCCTGAGCGAGACCCTTCAGCCTGAGCGAGGGATTGGGCTAGACAGTGCGTGGTTTGGTTGCTTGGTTATCCTTGGATGATTTGTAATTGTTTGAGTATGCTTGATATGTTGAGATATATATACATATATATATATATATATATATATATATATATATATATATAATGGATTGCCATGTATGTGTGACATAATTAATGAGTGAGTTGGAATTAATGGGACATGGTATTGATATGAGATGAGGCCCTATACTCATGAGGTGGTAATGACCGGTGGTATGGGTTCAACATGTGATACGAATGAGGTGTTATTTTTCAGAGGTTGACATGGAATTGTAACATTTGTGATAGTTTTAGGGTTCTATGAGTCAAGTGTTGACACAGTATTAATATTATTATACTGTAGTTAAATGAATGATTTCTTCAAATATTTGAAGGAGATAAAACTAATACATGATTTAAGCAAAAAATTTCGATTGGTATCAGAATAATATTTTTTTGTTTATTTAATGTTGCTGATTTGTTATTATTTTTAGAATTGAATAGATTTAATGGGTATTAAATGCTGTGGACTATTTTTATTTTTCGAAATGATGATATATATATATATATATATATATATATATATATATTCTAAGCTGTGAATCGGAAAAGTTTCAGATTTATGTATCTTCTATTTCGGCGTATATTAGTAGAAGCATGATCCATTATATGTACATAATAAATATATAAATATATACGAATATGTTTCTATTATGGTTTATAGCATATATTTAATGTTAGGGATGATAACTATGTATACTGAAATGACTGGGAGTGAAATCCGTCAAATGTAACTATCAAATAATATTATAATATTATTTGGAAATTTTAGGAAGTTTCGATTATTTTTATTTTTTAATAATATGATTACTAATGGTGATTAAATTAATAAATAAAATTATGTATAAATTATATATATATATATATATATATATATATATATATATATTACAATAACTAATTATTTAATTTATTAACTAATTATACAATTGTATAAATATTTATATATAGATACTAATAATATGATTTTATACGATCAAATTCATGTTTTAAAATATTAATTTAATTTTGTACAGTTTTAAAATATTTTGTATTTTGTATAAAATGCATTATAGAAATTTCATTTTTTAGAACGAAAAATTTATTTGTTAAGAGAATATGAGATCCAAAAAATTATAATAATTATAAAAGTAAATAAATGAGATTAAATAAATATTTAAAGTAAAAGACAAAATGGTTTAAAATTTTTTTAATTAAAAATATATTAGATATATGTCGTTAAATATTATGAGATATTGTTACAAGATGTTAAATATTTTTAAGTGACCATTAATTATTTAAAAAATATTTATTTAGAAAGTTATTATAAGAAATGTAATGGTTTATTATTTTAAAAGATTTATTTTATTTAAATGATGTTTTAGAATATGAAAAATAAGAGATTATTTTGAAGGATATATAAAGTAATTATTGCACTATAAATGAGTTATAAATGATGATTATTTGTTAAATGGATTTATTGAAAAAATATATTGTTACGTGGGTGAATATGGTTATATACATGAGATTAAGAAGTTTTCCTAAGAAACAGAAAAAGAAAGGTAGGAAAATATGTATATGATATTTTAGAGTTATTAGAAAGACAACATAAATGCAAACCTCTGGTGTAAGGCCCAATTATTTCTGCCCATCTTATTGTAGAGGCTGCCCAATCTTTTGGGCCTAAATGGGGTTGACCCAATTCAATTTCTAACCTAAGATACCCCAAAATTCTAACTTATAAATACTCTTCGTAAAACAGATCCCACACATCTCTTAGAGTAGCTGCCGTCATCCTCTGCTAGGGTTTGGAGTCATCATAGCTTAGCAAGCTCAGCCTCATTCTTCCCTTCCGTGTAAGTCCCTCCCAACTCAAGCTCTATGTTCATTTTTATTCTTTCGTATGTTCTCAGTTAGAGCTTTCTAATGAGCTCATTTTTGGAACTTGTCCCACTGTTTTTAAGCTCGCGAAACTATCCCATGAGCTATCGTCCCTCATTGTTCGAGTATCAAAGCCTTAGTTAACGTTTCCAGGTACGGGAAGTTAGAGTTCGAGTTTAAGTTATGTTTTTATGCCTATTCTTTAGCTTGCGAATTGTTTGTATGGGTTAATCATTGTTCTTGGGACGTGAAGTGCTTTGTGTGATTGGCTGGGGTTGAAAGATACATCTGCTGCAGGTGAGACCAGGGCGAGAACTGATAATCTCGCCGAGGCGAGTCGGACTCGCCTAAGCGAGTCTGGCGGAGGCTCGCCCAGGCGACCAACTCATTATTTTGAGCGAGCAAACCATTCGTCCAAGCGAGAGGGGTCTCGCCTAAGCGAGATCCCGCGTTGGTTCCTGTTTCCTTTTCGAGCCCTCGCCTAGGCAAAGGGGGCTCGCCTGAGCGAGACTGTCTCACCTGAGCGAGACCCTTCAGCTTGAGCAAGGGATTGGGCGAGACAGTGCGTGGTTTGGTTGCTTGTTTGTCCTTGGATGATTTGTAATTGTTTGGGTATGCTTGATATGTTGATATATATATATATATATATATATATATATATATATATATATATATATATATATATATATATATATATATATATATATATATATATATATATAATGGATTGCCATGTATGTGTGACATAATTCATGAATGGAATGATGGATATCGTGGAAGCCTGGCATGTGAAATTAATGAGTGATTTGGAATTAATGGGACATGGTATTGATATAGGATGAGGCCTGATAGAGGTCGTACCCCACCAAATTAAATCATATTAAATGCAGTATGTGAAAGTGAACCAAGTCGTCTCCAAACGACCAATATTTTCATTCAAAGCTTTAATTTGATACGATCCTATCCAAGAAAGAGTATGATCGTTTCTGAATTTGAATCCTCAAGAGGCACGACACGAATAAATCAGAGAAGAACGCAGAATAAGACAGAGATGGAGGACGCCACAATCTAGCAGATTCATAAGTCAAGTGAAGATTCGCCACAAAGATGTTAATCTTTGATAAAAACCAGAGGCCTAAGCCAAGAACAAAGAAAACCCTCTCTTTAATGAAAATCAAATTCAATATATGACTAAAAGTGTCTACAATAGTTTTTGATACCTCTATATATAGGTACATGAGTTTAAGAAAACCTAAGAACCCTACAAGAAGGCCCAAACCAAAACATAAACTAATTTATAAAAGAAAGCCCAAAGCCCAAAAACATAACTTATTTTCTAAAAGAAAACAAAAAAGTTTAAAAATATAAATTAATTTCCTAATAATTATCCTTCAAGAGTGCTCAAAGCCATGATCTTCATATCCTTTGAATTTGCACTTGTAGTTGCTTGTAGTATCAAGAGTCTTGAATAAATGTGATTTTCAATCTCTTACTCCTTGCCCTTGTCATAGGTCCTTTGAATTGTAAATGCTCATCTTTAAGTTCTTCTTGTATGGAATGTTGGGATAGTGCTCTATCATTCTCTCCTTCTTAAAGAGAATTTGTCCTCAAATTTGTCTCACTTGAAGATTCTTTATCATTCTCTCCTGTTTGGAGAGAATTCGGCCCGAATTCTAGAAGTTCCTATGCACAAACACAAACATAAATCAAAGACACAAATCGAAAATAAAATAATAGAAATTCTACTAAAATGAAATTTGGATCCTGAAAGAGGTCAATCTCTTATTATAAAAGATTTAGAGTTGTACCTCCAGGGTCAAATACCCACCTACACCAATCATCAAACAATTTTAAATTAAAGATAAAATGCTCAAAGAAAAGAAAAGGAATATTGCTCAAACAAACAACCCAATTATAGGTATGACTTTGGTCACCCGTAGGTTTGTTAGAAATGGGTAAACAAGCTAACTCATGAGCGTATATTTCTAAGCTTGTGTCTTTTTTTATCATCATTTCGTCTTCCCATTGTTGATCTCCTTGTTGCTTGATGAATAGCTCTTCCCTAAGTATCCTTTCGTCTTTCCATTGTTGATGTCATTGCTCTTTGATGAATAAATCGTCCATAGGCAATAAAACAATAAGAGGAAAGTTAGTACATTTTTTCATTGACAATTCATAATGCTCTCTTATTTCTTTTTCTCTCTTTTCTTCCTTCTCTCTTTTTCTACTCTCTTCTTTCTTTACTTTTTCTCGCTCTTCTTTCTCTTTTCTCTCTCCTTCTTCTTTCTCCTCTCTCTCGCTCTCTTCTTTTTCTCTCTTTTCTTCCTTCTCTTTTCTTCCTTCTCTCTTTTCCTACTCTCTTCTTTCTTTACTTTTTCTCGCTCTTTGTTCTCTTTTCTCTCTCCTTCTTCTTTCTCCTCTCTCTCGCTCTTTTCTTTCCCTACTTTTCCTCTCTTTTCTTTCTCATCTCTTTCTATCTTTTCCTTTGCTTCATTTTCTATAAGTGTTTCCTTCTCATGGACTCTTTTTAGCTTTCGCTCTTGCCTTCTTTTCAATACATCTAATTTTTGCATTGTCCTTTCTTCCTCCTCTCTCAAGTATGAAATGTAGTTCTTGAGGTCTTCATGAGTCATGGGACTTGCATCCCCATTAGGACATTGATGAGTTTCATGCCCATAGCCTTCACATTTGGAACATCTTAGTGTACTTGTCTTTGACAATGATTTTCTATCAGTATTGTGCTTCCGTTTAATACTAGCAATCTTGCCCATTAGCTTTATAATTCTGGACTCCAAGGAATTAACGTATGCTACCAATACCTCATAAACACTAGGTGTATCTCTACATGCCAGTCTCTTGGTACGTTCACGTCCTTGAACCAAATGATCTTGGTTAGGAGTAGGATAATTTAAACCATATATTAAACCAGTTCTAGAAGGATGCCTCTATGGAAACATTTTTCATTACTCAATATTTGCTAATTCCTGCAAGAAAATGTTAGTATAATAAAATATATTTAGGACCTCACCACTCCGCTAAGTGTTTCACTCAATTTTCCACTCGTGTATCACACATATAGGCTTTTTCTTGAATGTACTCTCTTGCCTTTTACCACTCAAATTCCCTTTAGTGTTTGGCGAAGAACTCTAGTAGCTTAAGGAAAGAGTGAACAAACAATGTGAAGAAAGTTGCGAGATCTAAATCTTGACTTAAGAGGACAAATAACATTCAAAACACTAGACAAAACTTCAAGGAATTGTAAAGACACAAAACAAGAAAATTAAAATTAGAAAATAATAGGACTACCAAAGAGATTTAAATGAGACAACACGGAGACTCTAAGAGAAAGACTGATTGGAAGCAAATATCAATAAACCACAAATAAAATTGCAATAAAAGTTGTGTTGAACTCCCCCCCCCTTTTGTTTTTTTGGATCCTTCTTTTTCTACTTTTTTTTCCAATATATATTTGTTTCCTTTTGACTTGATCCACAATATTTTTTTTTGTTGTATTTATATATTTTTTTTTGCAGTTCAACACAAAGAAGCGCCTGTAAAACCCTACATGGCAAAGAAAAGAACGAACCTCTCGCACAGAAGATGGGTAAGGCAATTGTGAAATAATTGAGATCTTGGCAGGGTCAACTTCAATGCCCTTTTTTGAAATTATGTGCCCCAATACTATGCCTTGTTCTACCAGGAAATGACATTTCTCAAAATTGAGAACAAGGTTAGATTGGATGCACCTGTTTAAAACTCTGTCCAAACTATCCAAACATGCATCAAATGAGGACCCATATACAGTAAAGTCGTCCATAAACACCTCTATGCATTTTTCAAGAAAATCACTAAAAATGCTAAGCATACACCGCTGGAATATGCCAAGGGCATTGCATAGGCCAAACGGCATCCTCCTATAGGCAAAAGCCAAAGGGGCAGGTGAATGTGGTTTTCTCTTGGTCCTCAGGTGCAATGTGAATTTGAAAATAACCAGAAAACCCATCAAGAAAGCAATAGTGGGACTTACCTGCCAAGCGCTCAAGCATCTGATCAATAAAAGGCAGGGGGAAGTGGTCTTTTCTGGTTTCTTGATTTAGCCTTCTGTAGTCAATGCAAACTCTCCAACTGTTTTGCACTCTTATTGGAATCATCTCCTCTTTTTCATTCTTGACTATAGTGAGGCTTGTCTTCTTTGGAACAACATGGATGGGGCTGACCCACTGACTGTCAGAAATGGGGTAGATGATCCCAGCTTGTAGAACCTTGATCACCTCCTTCTTTACAACATCCGAGATGAGAAGGTTGAGCCGCTTCTGTGGCTGTCTCACTGGCTTTGCTCCATCTTCCAACAGTATCCTGTGCATGCATGTTGATGGGCTAATACCAGGGATGTCAGCCAATGTCCATCCAATTGCCTTCTTATGCTTTTTAAGAACGTGCAACAACCTCTACTCTTGTTCAGCAGTGAGGGAGGTGGAAATGATGACAGGCAGTTTGTCCTCCTCCTCTAAGTAGACATACTTGAGGTTGTTTGGCAGTGGTTTCAACTCTGGAGTACTGGATGCTTGCTGAATATCAGGAACCAGAGGGGAGGGAGAAATGGGTTCCACAGCCTGTACCTGAGCATAACAATCAGATGCATATGTACTTCCTGCAACATGGTTAGTGCAACCTGATTGTATAACATCAAAGTCAATAGGTACAACATCTAGAGAGTCAAACTCAGTAGATTCAACATTATCCACATCATATTCAGCATCATCAGAATTAGAATCAAGAACATCAATGCATGCAAATTCAGATAACTCAGACACAGATGAATGTTTTAATGCATGCAGAGAGTGGAAATCAGAAATCAATCCATCAACAGCATCATCAATAATATCCACGTGAAAAACAGAATGACCCTCAGAAGGATATTTCATGGCATCCGGGATGTTAAATCGCACAACAATATCATCAAACTCCATGGACAAAGTACCTGCATGCACATCAATTTTGGTTCGTGCAGTTTTAAAAAATGGTCTGCCTAAAATGATTGGTGCAAAACCATGTGAAAATCCCTCTTCCATATCAAGAATGTGAAAATCAGCAGGGAAAATCAATTCACCAACACGAACCAAAACATCATCAACCAAACCTGCGGGGTGGGCAACACTTCTATTTGCCAACTGAATCACCACACCCGTAGGTTGCAGGGGTCCAAGAGAAAGAGATTTAAAAATAGACAGAGGCATTACATTTATTGAAGCACCAAGATCAAGCATTGCATTTTCAAATTTATTGTTACCTATGATGCAGGGTACACAAAATGTACCTGGGTCCTTGCACTTCTCAAGAATCTGAGGAATAGATTTACCTATCAATGCTGACACATTTCTGCCCATGCTGATCTTTTCGTTTCCCTTTAGCCTCCTCTTATGCGTGCATAGCTCCTTCAAGAAATTTGGATATCTGGGAATCTGTTTAATGGCATCCAACAGAGGTATGTTCACCTCCACCTTCTTGAATGTTTCTAAGATCTCCTTGTCAACCTCTTCCATCTTTTTGCTTGGAATGGCTCTTGGAGGGAAAGGAAGAGGTACGGAAGGTGCAGCAGTAGAGGTGGAAGGCGTAGAAGTCACACCAGATGTGGAAGGACCAGTTGCATGAGCATCACACTTTCTCTGAAGTGTGGCAGGGTCGACTTCCTTTGAAGGTGTAGGCTTAGAAGTGGGAATTTCAATGTTCTTCCAAGATCTCAACGTAATGGCACTCACATTCCTCGGATTTTCCACCGTTTGTGATGGAAGCTTGTCAGAATTCTAAGCTTGTGCCTAGTTTAGCTGAGTGGCCATCTGCCCCATTTGATTTGTCAAACTCTGGATTGAGGCCCTAGTCTTCTGCTGGAATTGCATATTTTGAAGGGTCATCATCCTGACTAACTCCTCCAATGAAGTAGAAGAAGAAGGTGCAGGTGTTGTAGTAGGAGCTGGTGTGGGTACAAGTGGAACATGAGCAGGTTGTGGTGCAGGTGCAACTCTTTGTTGTGGAGGTGGTTACACATTTTGAAATTGTTGGGGCTGTTGGTTACCCTGGTTTCCCCATCTCAAATTAGGGTGATTCCTCCATCCTGGATTATATCTGTTTGTTGACAAATCATGGTTCTGTTGTTGATGTTGGGGCCTATTGTTGTTGAAAATTTTTGCTGCATAGGCCTGAGGGGTATCCACTGGTGTAGAAGAACCAGCAGCAACCTATTGTTGCAATGCTAGGCAAGATGTTTGTAAAATGATCAACAGATGTACAAAGGCCACAAACTCTTGCAGCTGGAGCTCTCTGATTGGAAGCAAGTTGGTTGACCAGTGTGGTAAGAGCATCAATCTTACTTTCCAACTTCTTCGTGTACTCGGCTGCTCCTACATCATGAACACCTCTAACAACTATGGCATCACTCCTTGTGCCAAATTGTTAAGAATTTGAAGCCATGTTCTCTATTAGTTGCCTAGCTGCAGCTGGGGTTATGTTACCAAGGGCACCACCACTTACGGCATCAATCATATTTCGATCCATGTGGTGCAGACCTTTATAAAAATACTACAGAAGGAGATGTTCAGAGATCTGATGGTGTGGGCAGCTTGAACAGAGATTCTTGAACCTCTCCCAGTACTCATAAAGGGTCTCCCCAGATTGCTGCTTGATGCCAGAAATCTCCTTCCTTATGGCTGTTGTCCTTGAAGCAGGGAAGAACTTGGCAAGGAATAATCTCTTCAGGTCATCCCAGCTTGTGATGGACCTGGGTGCTAAGTAGTACAACCAGTCTTTCACATTACCCTCCAAAGAATGAGGGAAAGCCTTCAAGTATACATGGTCCTCTTGGACATCTGCAGGCTTCATGGTGGAACAGACGACATGAAACTACTTCAAGTGTTTGCACGGGTCCTCACCTGCAAGACCATGAAACTTTGGCAACAAGTGTATTAAACCAGTTTTCAGCACATATGGAACCTCCTCCGCAGGGTATTGAATGCATAAACTATCATAAGTGAACTCTGGTGCAGTGAGCTCACTCATGGTTCTCTCATGAGGTGGAGGAGGTTGAGCCATATTATCAGTATGAAAATCAAAATGCTTAGAATAAATAGTATGCTCAAAATGCAAAGAATGAGGAGTGTCAGGAATGTGATGAGAATCATAAGAGTCAGGAAAAGTCATTGAATATTCAGCATGCAAAGATGGATTCCTAAGATGCCTACTTCCTCTGTAGAATTTCCTATCAATCTCAGGGTCAAATGGTTGTAATTCACTTGTGTTTTCCCTAGTCATGCACCAAAAAACATGAATTCTAGTGATATTGGCATAACATAGGGTATAACTACAAGTATACCCAAACGACCTCCAAATGACTTGAAAATTGGTAGGATATTCCTTTGAGTGGTCAAACAGAAGCACAAAAAAAATCGGATCAAAACTCAAAGCAAAAGTATTTTTAATAATTTTTCAAAAGTGGAAAAAATGAAGAAAAATCACAAAACAAAGATTGCTGAAATGTAGAAAATGGCATTTTCTGGAGAATCTGAGTTTGATAAATGGTAAAGCCGGTTCCAACAAGGTGGAAATCAAATTCCACCCCAAATGCATATAAAATAGTAGTGATTCTGATAACCAGAGCAAAAGTTATGGTTCTCTGAAGTTTCACTAAAAATTAGTCCAAATTTTTTTTGAATCTCTTAACTCAGACCATACCAACTGCTCCAGCTATTTTTCCTATCAAGTTCAATGTCTAAGAAGTGGGGGGGGGGGGGAATTTTCAAGACAAAACAAGCACTGTAGCTACCAGAACAAAAATCCAAAAGTTAAATGCCAGATTCGGACACTATTCATACACTATTCACTACTACAAATGACACTATTCATGCGCGTCGCGACACTATTCACTACACTACACAGAAACACACAAGAATGGAAATAGGCACTGAACTTAACACAACATTAACATCACAATGAACATATACCAACTCAACCACACTTGAATTACACACACCAAAACACAGAACACAAACACATTGAAAATTTTACTTTGAACGAAACGATTGGTCCCCGACAACAGCGCCAAATTTGATAGAGGTCGTACCCCACCAAATTAAAACATATTAAATGCAGTATGTGAAAGTGAACCAAGTCGTCTCCCAACGACCAATATTTTCATTCAAAACTTCAATTTCCAGACGAACACAACAATACAGCACAAAGGGGGTGTTGGCAGACAAATTCAGAATTCTAATCAACATATTAAATTGAATGCAAAGAGTGATTAAAATTGTATTGACATCCTTGATTCAAACACAAATTCACTTATCATAGGCCACCAAATTAACACCTTTGCCTTCTCTCAATCTACTAGATAATAATCTACTAAGCGAAAATTACAATCTAGCTTCATTATGCAATTAAGCAAAGCACACATCCTTAAATTCGTGACAGCCAAGTTACATAAATTAAGCATGAACATAACTTAACCAAAACACATGCAATTACTCTATAAATTAAGCACAAACATATTCATCACAATGCATTCCCGAATTAGAACAAAGAGATATGGCAGATTTCACAAGTAAGCACAACCTCAAAGCTTCATTGCATTTTTTTATCAAGGAGTCAATACACGAAATTAGCTAGACATGAAAATGAGCAATTATACACCATAATTCTGGAATCACAAAAACAGAATCAAAAACCCCTAACTTATGAAATCTGAAAAACGCAAATTAAGAGCAAAAAGAGAGATTTCAAAGCTTCAATGGAATGCAAAACGGTGCTATCATATATAAATGCGAAAACCCCATTAATGGGTGTTGTTCCAAGTGTATAAAACCCACAAAATGAACTGCCCAAGCAAGAAAATGAATTCAAAACGTAAAACCCTTAATGGGTGCTGTCAAATATGCATAAAAATGGTAAAAATGAGCTAAAAACGTGAAAAACCACAAGGGACACGTCCATGGAAGCTTGGAGAACGAAAATGGAGGTTTTGAAGAGAGGTTGAAGATGATGGAGCGGCTGGTCTTCCCCATGCAGACCCCTGCCACTCAGAATTACGAAACTGCCATTATGAGCTACAGAATTACAAAAATGCTACTCTGGGCCTCAAATGTTGACCCATTGACTTTGCTGACGTGGAAATGACATGAAAATGATGTGGAAATGATGTGGCGACTCTCTTCAACTGAATATTGACGTCCAAGCTCCAAAATTGCTTCACCCAAATACCTAAAAATAATTAAAAACAAAAATTAGGCCAAATAATGTGAAATAAGTCCAAATTCGGAACAGTGGCCCAATAAAGCCCAACAGATGAAAAACACTCTAAAGATGAACAATTAAGCACTAATCAATTGTCTAATGGGTACACAAAGGCTAGTGGAATGGAAGATAATAATTACCCATCAAGGCCCTATACTGATAGGGTGGTAATGACTAGTGGTATGGGTTCAACATGTGATACAAATGAGGTGTTATTTTTCAGAGGTTGACATGGAATTGTAACATTTGTGATAGTTTTAGGGTTTTATGAGTCAAGTGTTAACACAGTATTAATATTATTATACTGTAGTTATATGAATGAGTTCTTCAAATATTTGAAGGAGATAAAACTAATACATGATTTAACCAAAAAATTTCGATTGGTATCAGAATAGTATTTTTATTTATTTATTTAATGTTGCTGATTTGTTATTATTTTTGGAATTGAATAGATTTAATGGGTATTAAATGCTGTCGACTGTTTTTATTTTTCGAAATGTTGATATATATATATATATATATATATATATATATATATATATATATATATATATATATATATATATATATATATATATATATATATATTTAATGGGTATTAAATGCTGTCGACTGTTTTTATTTTTCAAAATGTTGATATATATATATATATATATATATATATATATATATATATATATATTCTAAGGTGTGAATAGGAAAAGTTTCAGATTTATGTATCTTCTATTTCGGCGTATATTAGTAGAAGCATGATCCATTAAATGTACATAATAAAAATATAAATATATACGAATATGTTTTTGTTATGTTTTATAGCATATATTTAATGTTAGGGATGATAACTATATATACTAAAATGACTGGGAGTGAAATCCATCATGTAACTATCAAATAATATTATAATATTATTTGGAAATTTTAGGAGGTTTCGATTATTTTTATTTTTTCATTCATAATATTATTATTAATAATATGATTACTAATGGTGATTAAATTAATAAATAAAATTATGTATAAATTATATATATATATATATATATATATATATATATATATATATATATATATTACAATAACTAATTATTTAATTTAATAACTTATTATACAATTGTATAAATATTTATATATAGATACTAATAATATGATTTTATATGATCAAATTCATGTTTTAAAATATTAATTTAATTTTGTACAGTTTTAAAATATTTTGTATTTTGTATAAAATGCATTCTAGAAATTTAATTTTTTAGTACGAAAAATTTATTTGTTAAGAGAATTGGAGATCCAAAATATTATAATAATTATAAAAATAAATAATGAGATTAAATAAATATTTAAAGTAAAAGACAAAATGGTTTAAAATATATTTAATTAAAAATATATTAGATATATGTCGCTAAATATTATGAGATATTGTTAAAAGATGTTAAATATTTTTAAGTGACAATTAATTATTTAAAAAATATTTATTTAGAAAGTTATTATAAGAAATGTAATGGTTTATTATTTTAAAAGATTTATTTTATTTAAATGATGTTTTAGAATATGAAAGATAAGAGATTATTTTGAAGGATATATAAAGTAATTATTGCACTATAAATGAGTTATAAATGATGATTATTTGTTAAATGGATTTATTGAAAAGATATATTGTTACGTGGGTGAATATCGGAATATGGTTATATACATGATATTTAAAAAGATTTCCTAAGAAATAGAAAAAGAAAGGTAGGAAAATATGTATATGATATTTTAGAGTTATTAGAAAGACAACAAAAATGCACACCTCTGGTCTTTGCAGCTATCACCACCTAAATTCGTCCAGGTTATTAAATAATTATTTCCAAAATATCCAAAAAAAATAAGTGGTAATAAATTGTCTTAAAAAATAATAAAATTGATTAAAAAGTTTTTCTTTACATTTTTATTTTATTTTATTATTTTGTTATTTTTTATTTTATTTTTAGATAATAATAAAAAAAAGAGATTTTGTTTTCAAATTAAAGATTGAATTAAAATAAATTCATTTTATTTTACGTTTTCTTTATTTAATTAATTGAAATTTAAAAATTAAAAAAAAGGGGAAAACGGTTTTGATTAATGGGAGGGAACAGTTGATGTTTTGGTAGCAGTAACTTCCATCAGTTTTTAAAGAACACGTTAATATAGAGGGAGGAAATGCCATTTTGAGGGGAGAAAAGGAGAAGATTCCCTGTAATATGATCTTCTCACAATTTTCGTTTAAAAAAGTTCATCCTCATTTCAACATTAATTTACTCATCTCCATTTCAATTCAATTGACAGCCATAACCCAGAAAAAAGATTCAAAGGTGTATATCAGACAATTCAGCGACAACGATAATTAAAGAACAACACAAGGGAACAAAAAAGATTTGCGCATAGCAGGTTACACAATTTTTGCTCAGTTTCGTTTATTTTGGTAATATTATTTTCATCTCCAACTTTGAAGTTAATAAACCACAATCAAAACTGAAATTGGACCGGAAAGGAAAGGTTTTGAATAGAGAGAAAAGGGGTCACGGTAATGTGTGGTGTTGTGGAGTTGATGATCTTTGGCGGCACGTTCTGATGGTGGATGTCTACGACAATGGCTTGATAACATTGGAGTAGCACGATGTTGACCAGGCGGAGGAGAGACGCAAACATGGAGGCCATGCTGTGGTGCTCCGCGCATTTGAGAGAGGCGGAGCTGCCGTCACTGGAAGAACGATGATGGAGGCCGGCACCGTTGTTGGCCGCGTCGCCGGCGACTTGGCAGTGAGTAGCCTCTATGGTTGGTGCAGCGTGAGGTAGAAGATGAAGTTGGGGAAGAAGAGTTTTAGGTGATGTGCTTTCTGGAAGAATAATTTGATTTAGGTTTAGGGTATTGGCCAGATTCTTTAATTCTTCGTGCACCCCCATAACTTAATTCACACACCTATGCAAATATGTTTTATAATTGGACCATTTGTTTTTATTGTCTTTACTTCATGCACTCCAAAATGAAATAACCCCACACCCGGTACATTTAGTTTTATTTCACCTTATGTACCCGCGTTTTCACTAAGCACACACCCCACTCTTTAATTTCCTTTTTTAGGCTAGGATGTGTTTACTTTATGCACCATGTATTTCTTCTATGTGCACCTCATTCCTATGTGTGGAGTTTTTCTCATTGCACCCACATATTTACTTATGCACTTTCATTTTCTATTTCCAATTTTACCTTTTTATTTTATTAAATATCACATCTCAATCATATCATTTTCAAAAATAATAAAAAATATTTTAAATTGAAATAAAAATTAAAATAATTTTCAAAATTAATAAAAATAAGAATAAATAAAATTTAAAATTATTTTATTTATTTTTTCTTTTAGTGCCTAATCGACCGTTCGCGTCGCACGATACTTCTTTTCAAAAACAAGAATTATAAAAATAGTTTTAGTGTCTAATCGATCGCTCGCGTCGCATGACACTTCTTTTTAAAATACAACAATTATAAAAAAATAATTTTGGTGTTTAATCGATTGCCCGCGTCGCACGACACTCCTTTTTAAAATACAAAATTATTAAAATGATTTTGGTGTCTAATCGATCGCTTGCGCACGACACTCCTTTTTCAAATACAAAATTATTAAAATGATTTTGGTGTCTACTCGACCGCTCGCGTCGCACGACACTCCTTTTCTAAATATAAAAATCATAGAAATATTTTGGTGTCAACCTAGCCCTACGCGTCGCATGACACTTATTTTCAAAAATGTCAAAAGACAACTTTAAGAATTAAATATTTTAATCAAAATTTATCAAGAACTACGTGATCCTTGATTCTCCATTGTGAATGGAGATACGTAGGAGCAGGGCAAGTCCTTGTCGGGTTCACTTTCCAAAAATAAAAAGGTTTTCCAAATCATTTTCAAATAGTTTTAACCCTTGTCGGGGGTCCCTTTCACTCAAAAAATGATTTTGTTCAATATTTTCTTATTTATGGGAAAAATAAATATTTAGATAAACACATATCTTTTGCAAATTTAATTAAAGATACCGCCTTTGGATGGGCGCAGTAGGGTGCTAATACCTTCCCTATGCGCAACCGACTCTCGGACCCTAATTTGGTTTTCGTACACTTTATTTTATTCTCATGGTTTTCCATAGTTTTCCAGAATAAACTATGGTGGCGACTTCTAATCTCTTTTTCCAAATCCTTTCCTTTTTAGTTGGTCATCCCGTCGCAATTTAGGTTACGACAACAACATTACCAATATCATTAGTATTTTTATTAGAATCCTCTAGCAACTTAGAGTCATCTTCCTCCTCTAGCAAGCCCAATTTCGTTTTACGAGCCTGAAAAGTAATGAATAGTAAGTTCCTAACTGCAAGGAAAACAGAAATCACAAAGGACTATTTTTCTTCGTAGCAACAGTCAATCTTCACTGATACAATAATACAAAAACATTTTAATATACCAACAGTCAAGCACCCTCATTATCTTCTATCATATATGTTTCTTTTTGTCCATGAAGAGCTTTCTACAGGAACAAGGTTTACATAAAACTTCTATCGACATTTTTTATTTATTCATTCATTTAGCTGATCATGTAACATAACAAATCATAATAAACATAATCAACCAACGATAGAAATAATTCATGAAATGGGAGTTGAATAATGATAAAACAAGTACCCTCTCCTTGCGTTCGACTTTCTTTTGCTCCAATTCCTCAATGGCCTTCGTTCTTCGAGCCTCAAGGGCTTTGAGTTCCTGTTCCTTAAAAGGCCAATTGTTGGGAATACCAGGATCCTTCTCAACCTTATTTTTCCCACTCTGCCTAAGCTTCTTCGCTTCCTTCGCTTTTTTTCTGTTGTGCTCTTTCACCTTCCGTCTCACCTTGTACTTATTCTTCAACGAAACCCTCTTACTCTTACTCTCTACAACCCCAAAAATTCACAACAATAATAAAAAAAATAAACAATTAAAATCATTGCACACTACTAATATCAAAGAACAGGGACTGGGTTTTCTTACTCTTGCTCTTCATCACCATTTTATGTTCTCTACCTTCACAAGAGAAAAAGAGATGAGAACGATAATCCACGTCAAAAGTAGTAGAAAACGGAGAGAAGAAGGGAAAAGATTTGAAGAGGCCCTGGAGCGAGCAAATAGAGAAGAGGGTGAAGGAGTTTGTTGTATATTGTTATCAAATTTTAGAAGGTAAAATTAGATAATCAACATATTAAATTTGATATTCAATAAAATTTGTTTTAGTATTCTGAAACAAATTTTTTATATCCTCATCTTTTAATTTGATATACTAAAATAATGAATTTTAATATTCCAAATTTTTTTTATAAGAAAATATAATTACTTAAATATATTATAAAAAAACTATAATGTAACAAAAAAAATTTAAGAGGGGTTTTCTTAGGCTAACTTAAGCTGAATTTGTTAATATTTTGATCTTAAATAACACGTGTTTTTTGATTTATACTAGTTAGTAGTAAGGTTTCAATTTATAAAGTATTTATTTGTATAATTTAGTACATATTTAGCTTCTACAATTTAATTTTATTAAAATATAAAGTAATATATATCCAAAACTAAGATATCTAAACTAGCCTAAAAAGTGTGGGCAATCCAAAAGCGTATTTAAACCTAAAAATTGTATATATCCAACCTCTTTGACTACATTACTTGAAAAAACACAAATTTCAAATTGCTCCCTCTCTTCCTTTAAGTTCTTCTTTGTTTAGGTTATACATTTGTGATAGCTTTAGGGTTCTATGAGTCAAGTGTTGACACAATATTAATAGTATTATATTGTAGTTATATGAATGAGTTCTTCAAATATTTGAAGGTGATAAAATTAATACATGATTTAACTGAAACATTTCGATTGGTATCAGAATAATATTTTTTTTTGTTTATTTAATATTGTTGATTTGTTATTATTTTTAGGATTTAATAGATTTAATGGGTAATAAATGTTGTGGACTGTTTTTATTTTTCGAAATGTTGATATATATATTCTAAGCTGTGAATCGCAAAAGTTTCAGATTTATGTATCTTCTATTTCGGTATATATTAGTAGAAGCATGATCCATCATAATAAATATATAAATATATACGAATATGTTTCTATTATGTTTTATAGCATATATTTAATGTTAGGGATGATAACTATATATACTGAAATGACTGAGAGTGAACTCCGTCAAACATAACTATCAAATAATATTATAATATTATTTGGAAATTTTAGGAAGTTTTGGTTATTTTTATTTTTTCATTCATAATATTATTATTAATAATATGATTACTAATAGTGATTAAATTAATAAATAAAATTGTGTATAAATTATATATATATATATATATATATATTACAATAATGAATTATTTAATTTAATAACTAATTATACAATTGTATAAATATTTATATATAAATACTAATAATATGATTTTATACGATCAAATTCATGTTTTAAAATAATAATTTAATTTTGTACAATTTTAAAATATTTTGTATAAAATTCAGTCTTAAATTTATTTTTTAGGATGAAAAATTTATTTGTTAAGAGAATATGAAATCCAAAAAATTATAATAATTAGAAAAATAAATAAACGAGATTAAATAAATATTTAAAGTAAAAAACAAAATGCACTACAAGAATCACACAATTTAGCTTCCGTTGAGTTGCGTCGGATTTGAGGTGAACATCATTAGAGTCGGTTAAAAAGCTTTTTAGTTGGCTTAACCGACACTTGTTATATGAGTTTTATTTTATTGAATAAAAATGTTACGTGAGTGGGAAACAGCTAATATATGATGCGACATTTAACTTTCTACATCTAAAGCGTCGGTTTTAGGGACTCCATTATATATTTTAATATTTGATATTTAAGGAAACTGAAAATATTGATTAAAAAAAATAGTATATTTGTAAAACTTGAGGTTACAAGGAGGTTTCATTGTCTTAGCCATTTCACACCGTCCAATTGCTAACCCTAACCCATTTCGTTCAGTGCCAGAATTCGACTGAAGCTAAATAGCTTCATGAATCAACCTCTAAAATTTGGTGTTGGCCCCTGATGTGCTACCAATAAAAATCCCTAATGTGCCCGGGACATTGAAGGTTGGCAGCTAGTAACTCTGCTCATTCAAAAAGGCAGGTTTCGCTCTGCTCCGCTTCTTTTTTTTCCCTTTTTTTCTCCAACCCTTTTTCTGTTTCCCATTTCCCCTTTCTTTCCAACCCTGATTTCAATTTCCTTTGCCATAACGATGACTCCCAATGTAAAGCCCTAATTTTAGCTTCCTTTGTCACCGGTGACTCCCAAAGCGGAGGTGTGGTAAGCAACATCTCTAAAGTTAAGCAAGTCATGTGCTTTTATTACTTTCCCCTTCCATCTCTCTCGCTCTCTGACCCAAACTTGTCATTTTTGTTTCTGGTTTCGATGATTTTAACAGAATGAAGAAGGACTCATAGGAGCATTTCACGTTTTGAGGTCAGCGAGAGCCTGATACAATTGTTCTGAGAGGTATGTCGTCGTCGTTCACTGAACCCAATCTAAACATTTACTATATCCTTCCTTTTTCTGGCTTGGCAGTTTTAGATTTTGTAGATTGGTCCTAGATTTCTCTACCCTTTTAAAAAGAAGTATGCCCTTTAAATTTATGGTTTATGTAGTTAGTTTTCCTTCTCTTGTTTGTGTAGTTTACATTTCATTATCATCAAAAGAATTAGATTATTTCCAATTCTGAGGATATATAATTATACCCTGTCATTGTTCTGGTTCCTATTGTTAAGTGATTCTATCATTTTGAGTCTTAGTACTTTAAGAAAGTAACGAAGTTATTTCATTGTAATTTTGTAAATGGCTCCTTGCATTTCTGATTCGTTCACATTTAGCACTATAAACATCCATCAACATACGTAAATTTGACAAGTGGGAATTAGAATGTTTAAAGCATTGATGTTAATCTTTTTTTTTCTTTTCTACATTCACAATTAAAGGATATGGTACTGATATTTTCAGGTTCTTACAAGTAGAGCAGACCTTGCACAGGCTCCAATACCTACAAGAAAGAACAAAGGCCATATCCTAACTTTGACACCATTTCAACAGGGGTTTTATACCCCTTATATTGGAGGAGCAAGCTCAACTTCAACCTCTGCTTGGAATTCCCAAGCTCCTATTTCCCTTAGTGGTAAATCCGATTAAAGATTTATTGGGGGTGGGGGGTTATGGTGATATAACCTCTATAAGGCCTGAGTTAGCACCATCATGTGATGTAGTTGTTAAGGAAGAGAATGAAACCAAGGAGTGGATGGGTGGAACTAGGGGTTCATATTACCTTTGTGTCTCTTACTAATGGGAGAATTGATCTCAAAAGAATTCGCTTCAGGTATGTTAAGAAATCACCAACCTTGATATGAATTATACAAAGAATATATACTTATTATGAGGACTTATTATTATACAAAGAACACTTTGTGCATTGTATTTATTCTAATTATTTCTATTGTTTTTGTAGGTAATATAATTCTATCTTCCTGTGTTGTTCTGTCCAAGAGAATCTACTTTTAAAATATGTTGTTTTTTTCTCTTTTTTCATGTAATATTTATTAACACTTTTGGTTAGGTTTCATGCGCTTTTCTGTCATTTTGAGATTTGTAATGGCACTTGTTCTTATATGTTGTTCTGTGATTTTGGTTAGGTTTTTATACACTTTTGAAGTGCAATGTTGCTGTTATTTTGGTTCCTATGTTGCTAGTATATTTTAGTTTATAACTTGGAATTGCACTTCCTAAATATATATCTTAATTATAAATGAAAATATAATTTGGTTGGATATTAATTTATGTTTAAAATGACTTGAGATTCTATTATTATTAATTTGTATTTAGAATGATTAATTCTAATTGAGGCAATTGGTAATCAACGTCCACCAGTAGATTTGATAATAAATTTAATAAGAGAGGGTCCAACCTAAGTTCAAATAAATTATTTAAAAAAAGGTTAGAACTCACGCTATTGACAACAGAAACATTTAAATATTAAATAGGAAGTGAGGGCCAGACCCACGCTACTGGCAACATAGGTAAATGTGTCAAAAAATGAAAGAGTCACTTTTCAATGGGATAGGCCGTCCCTTTTTTGAGTCCGCTCTTATTCGTATGCAAATTTTGCATAGCGTCTGTTTTTGGATTTTGGAAGGGTTTTATTGGGACTCTAATCACTTGATTTCTTGTATTGATGAGAAGAAGGGAAAAGATTTGAAGAGGCTTTGGAGCGAGCAAATAGAGAAGAGGGTGAAGGAGTTTGTTGTATATTGTTATCAAATTTTAGAAGGTAAAATTAGAAAATCAACATATTAAATTTGATATTCAATAAAATTTGTTTTAGTATTCTAAAACAATTTTTTTATATCCTCATCTTGTAATTTGATATACTAAAAGAATGAATTTTAATATGCCTAGATTTTTTTTATAAGAAAATATAATTACTTAAATATATTAGGAGGGGTTTTCTTAGACTAAATTAAGCTGAAATTGTTAACATTTTGAGATTAAATAACACGTGTTTTTTGATAATACCAGTTAGTAGTAAGGTTTCAATTTATAAAGTTTTTATTATTATAGTTTAGTACATATTTAGCTTCTACAGTTTAATTTTATTAAAATATAAAGTAATATATATCGAAAACTAAGATATCTGAACTAGCCTAAAAAGTGTGGGAAATCAAAAAGCGTATTTAAACCTAAAAATTGTATATATCCAACCTCTCTGACTACACTGCTTGAAAAAACACAAATTTTAAATTGCTCCCTCAGTTAAGGCGAACTGAACTGCACTGTTTTTTTTTTCTCTAATAAATTGAATTGAACTGAATTGCACTATAATATGAACTGAACTGTTATAAATTGAAGTGTTTTATGAACTGCACTACATTTGAACTGTGTTGCACTATTTTAGAACTGAACTACAGTATTTTTTAACTGAACTGCACTACTTTTGAACTTAACTACATTGTTTTTGAACCAAATTGCACTAATTTTGAACTGAATTGCACTAATTTTGAACTAAATTGCACTATTTTTGAACCGAATTGCACTGATTTTGAATCAATTGCTCTATTTTTGGTTCCTATGTTGCTAGTATATTTTAGTTTATAACTTGGAATTGCACTTCCTAAATATATATCTTAATTATAAATGAAAATATAATTTGGGTGGATATTAATTTATGTTTAAAATGACTTCAGATTCTATTATTAATAATTTGTATTTAGAATGATTATAAATTTAATAAGAGAGGGTCCAACCTAAGTTCAAATAAGTTATTAAAACAAAAGGTTAGAACTCACGCTATTGACAACACAAACTTTTAAATATTAAATCGGAAGTGAGGGCCTGACCCACGCTATTGGCAACATAGGTAAATGTGTCAAAAAATGAAAGAGTCACTTTTCAATGGGATAGGCCGTCTCTTTTTTGAGTCCGCTCCTATTCGCACGCAAATTTTGGATAGCGTCCGCTTTTGGATTTTGGAAGGGTTTTATTGGGACTCTAATAACTTGATTTCTTGTAGTGATGGTTTAAAAATTATTTAATTAAAAAGATATTAGATATATGTCATTAAATATTATGAGATATTGTTAAAAGATGTTAAATATTTTTAAGTGACCATTAATTAATTAAAAAGTATTTATTTAGAAAGTTATTATAAGAAACGTAATGGTTTATTATTTTAAAAGATTTATTTTATTTAAATGATGTTTTAGAATATGAAAGATAAGAGATTATTTTGAAGGATATATAAAGTAATTATTGCACAATAAATGAGTTATATATGATTATTATTTGTTAAATGGATTTATTGAAAAGATATACGATTTCTTACGTGGGTGAATATGGTTATATACATGAGATTTAAAAAGATTTCCTAACAAATACAAAAAGAAAGGTAGGAAAATATGTATATGATATTTTAGAGTTATTAGAAAGACAACACAAATGCACACCTCTGGTCTTTGCAGCATTATCAAGATCATTAGTATTTTTATTAGAATCCTCTAGCAACTTAAAGTCATATTCCCCCTCTAGCAAACCCAATTTTCTTCTATGAGCCTGAAACAAGTAATGAATAGTAAGTTCCTAACTGCAAGGAAAACAAAAATCACAAAGGACTGTTTTCTTCGTAGCAAGAGTCAATCTTCATTAATACAATAATACAAAAACATTTTAATATACCAATAGTCAAGCACCCTCATTATCTTCTAGCATATATCTTTCTTCCTGTCCATGAAGAACTTTCTACAGGAACAAGGTTTACATAAAACTTCTACCGACATTTTTTATTTATTCATTCATTTAGCTGATCATGTAACATAACAAATCATAATAAACATAATCAACCAACGATGGAAATAATTCATGAAATGGGAGTTGATTAATGATAAAACAATTACTCTCTCCTTGCGTTTGGCTTTCTTTTGCTCCAATAACTCAATGGCCTTCGTCCTTCGTGCTTCAAGGGCTTTGAGTTCCTGTTCCTTAAAAGGCCAATTATTGGGAATACCAGGATCCTTCTCAACCTTATTTTTCCCACTCAGCCTAAGCATCTTCGATTCCTTCGATCTTTTTTTGTTGTGGTCTTTCACCTTCCGTATCACCTTGTACTTCTTCTACAGCGAAACCCTCTTACTCTTAATCTCTGCAACCCAAAAAGTTCACAACAATAATAAAAAAATAAACAATTAAAATCATTGAACACTACTGATATCAAAGAACAGGGATTGGGTTTTCTTACTCTTGCTCTTCATCACCATTTTGTGTTCTCTACCTTCACAAGAGAAAAAGAGATGAGAACGATAATCCACGTCAAAAGTAGTAGAAAACAGAGAGAAGAAGGCAAAAGATTTGAAGAGGCTCTGGAGTGAGCAAATAGAGAAGAAGGTGATGGAGTTTGTTGTATATTGTTATCAAATTTTAGAAGGTAAAATTAGATAATCAACATATTAAATTTGATATTCAATAAGATTTCTTTTAGTATTCTAAAACAATTTTTTTATATCCTCGTCTTGTAATTTGATATACTAAAATAATGAATTTTAATATGCCTAGATTTTTTTATAAGAAAATATAATTACTTAAATATATTATAAAAAAACTATATTGTAACAAAAAATTTAGGAGGGGTTTTCTTAGGCTAACTTAAGCTGAATTTGTTAATATTTTGAGATTAAATAACACGTGTTTTTTGATAAATACTAGTTAGTAGTAAGGTTTCAATGTATAAAGTTTTTATTCTTATACTTTAGTACATATTTAGCTTCTACAATTTAATTTTATTAAAATATAAAGTAATATATATCCAAAACTAAGATATCTAAACTAGTGTAAAAAGTGTGGGCAATCCAAAAGCGTATTTAAACCTAAAAATTGTATATATCCAACCTCTCTGACTACGCTGCTTGAAAAACACAAATTTCAAATTGCTCCCTCAGTTAAGGCGAACTGAACTGCACTGTTTTTTTTTCTAATTAATTGAATTGAACTGAACTGCAGTATAATATGAACTGAACTCTTTTATGAACTACACTACATTTGAGCTGAGCTACACTATTTTCGAACTGAACTACACTATTTTTTAACTGAACTGCACTACTTTTGAACTTAACTACATTGTTTTTGAACCAAATTGCACTGATTTTGAACTGAATTCCACTAATTTTGAACTGAATTGCACTATTTTTGAACCGAATTGCACTGATTTTGAATCAATTGCTCTATTTTTGGTTCCTATGTTGCTAGTATATTTTAGTTTATAACTTGGAATTACATTTCCTAAATATATATCTTAATTATAAATGAAAATATATATAATTTGGTTAGATATTAATTTATGTTTAAAATGACTTGAGGTTCTATTATTATTAATTTGTATTTAGAATGATTATAAATTTAATAAGAGAGGGTCCAACCTAAGTTCAAATAAGTTATTAAAAAAAAGGTTTGAACTCACGCTAATGACAACACAAGCATTTAAATATTAAATTGGAAGTGAGGGCCAGACCCACGCTACTGGCAACTTAGGTAAATGTGTCAAAAAATGAAAGAGTCACTTTTCAATGGGATAGGTCGTCTCTTTTTTGAGTCCGCTCTTATTCGCACGCAAATTTTGGATAGTGTCCGTGTTTGGATTTTGGAAGGGTTTTATTGGGACTCTAATAACTTGATTTCTTGTAGTGATGTTTTAAAAATTATTTAATTAAAAAGACATTAGATATATGTCATTAAATATTATGAGATATTGTTAAAAGATGTTAAATATTTTTATGTGACCATTAATTATTTAAAAAATATTTATTTTAGAAAGTTATTATAAGAAAAGTAATGGTTTATTATTTTAAAAGATTTATTTTATTTAAATGATGTTTTAGAATATGAAAGATAAGAGATTATTTTGAAGGATATATAAAGTAATTATTGCGCTATAAATGACTTATATATGATTATTATTTGTTAAATGGATTTATTGAAAAGATATACAATTTCTTACGTTGGTGAATATGGTTATATACATGAGATTTAAAAAGATTTCCTAACAAATAGAAAAAGAAAGGTAGGAAAATATGTATATGATATTTTAGAGTTATTAGAAAGACAACACAAGTGCACACCTCTGGTCTTTGCAGCATTACCAAAATCATTAGTATTTTTATTAGAATCGTCTAGCAAATTAGAGTCATATTCCTCCTCTAGCAAGCCCAATTTTCTTCTACGAGCCTGAATCAAGTAATGAATAGTAAGTTCCTAACTGCAAGGAAAACAAAAATCCCAAAGGACTGTTTTCTTCGTAGCAAGAGTCAACCTTCACTAATACAATAATACAAAAACATTTTAACATACCAATAGTCAAGCACCCTCATTATCTTCTATCATATATCTTTCTTCCTGTCCACGAAGAACTTTCTACAGGAACAAGGTTTACATAAAACTTCTACCGACATTTTTGATATATTCATTCATTTAGCTGATCATGTAACATAACAAATCATAATAAACATAATTAACCAACAAATAGAAATAATTCATGAAATGAGAGTTGAATAATCATAAAACAATTACCCTCTCCTTGCGTTCGGCTGTCTTTTGCTCGAATTCCTCAATGGCCTTCGTCCTTCGAGCTTCAACGGCTTTGAGTTCCTGTTCCTTAAAAGGCCAATTGTTGGGAATACCAAGATCCTTCTCAACCTTATTGTTCCCACTCAGCCTAAGCTTCTTCGCTTCCTTTGCTTTTTTTTCTGTTGTGGTCTTTCACCTTCCGTATCACCTTGTACTTCTTCTTCAACGAAACCCTCTTACTCTTACTCTCCGCAACCCAAAAAGTTCACAACAATAATAAAAAAATAAACAATTAAAATCATTGCACACTACTGATATCAAAGAACAGGGATTGGGTTTTCTTACTCTTGCTCTTCACCACCATTTTGTGTTCTCTACCTTCACAAGACAAAAAGAGATGAGAACGATAATCCACGTCAAAAGTAGTAGAAAACGGAGAGAAGAAGGGAAAATATTTGAAGAGGCTCTGGAGCGAGCAAATAGAGAAGAGGGTGAAGGAGTTTGATGTATATTGTTATCAAAATTTAGAAGGTAAAATTAGATAATCAACATATTAAATTTGATATTCAATAAAATTTGTTTTAGTATTCTAAAACAAATTTTTTATATCCTCATCTTTTAATTTGATATACTAAAATAATGAATTTTAATATGCCTAGATTTTTTTATAAGAAAATATAATTACTTAAATATATTATAAAAAAACTATATTGTAACAAAAAATTTAGGAGGGGTTTTCTTAGGCTAACTTAAGCTGAATTTGTTAATATTTTGAGATTAAATAACACGTGTTTTTTGATCAATACTAGTTAGTAGTAAGGTTTCAATGTATAATGTTTTTATTCATATACTTTAGTACATATTTAGCTTCTACAATTTAATTTTATTAAAATATAAAGTAATATATATCCAAAACTAAGATATCTAAACTAGTGTAAAAAGTGTGGGCAATCCAAAAGCGTATTTAAACCTAAAAATTGTATATATCCAACCTCTCTGACTACACTGCTTGAAAAAACACAAATTTCAAATTGCTCCCTCAGTTAAGGCGAACTAAACTGCACTGTTTTTTTTCTAATAAACTGAATTGAACATAACTGCACTATAATATGAACTGAACTGTTTTATGAATTGCACTACATTTGAGCTGAGTTGCACTATTTTTGAACTGAACTACACTATTTTTTAATTGAACTGCACTACTTTTGAACTTAACTACACTATTTTCTAACCAAATTGCACTGATTTTGAACTGAAATGCACTAATTTTGAACTGAATTGCACTATTTTTGAACCGAATTGCACTGATTTTGAATCAATTGCTCCATTTTTGGTTCCTATGTTGCTAGTATATTTCAGTTTATAACTTGGAATTGCACTTCCTAAATATATATTTTATTATAAATGAAAATATAATTTGGTTGGATATTAATATACGTTTAAAATGACTCGAGATTCTATTATTATTAATTTGTATTTAGAATGATTATAAATTTAATAAGAGAGGGTCCAAACCTAAGTTCAAATAAATTATTAAAAAAAAGGTTAGAACTCACGCTATTGATAACACAAACATTTAAATATTAAATTGGGAGTGAGGGTCAGACCCACGCTATTGGCAACATAGGTAAATGTGTCAAAAAATGAAAGAGTCACTTTTCAATGGGATAGGCCGTCTCTTTTTTGAGTCCGCTCCTATTCGCACGCAAATTTTGGATAGCGTCCATTTTTGGATTTTGGAAGGGTTTTATTGGGACTCTAATCACTTGATTTCTTGTAGTGATGGTTTAAAAATTATTTAATTAAAAAGATATTAGATATATGTCATTAAATATTATGAGATATTGTTAAAAGATGTTAAATATTTTTATGTGACCATTAATTATTTAAAAAGTATTTATTTAGAAAGTTATTATAAGAAACGTAATGGTTTATTATTTTAAAAGATTTATTTTATTTAAATGATGTTTTAGAATATGAAAGATAAGAGATTATTTTGAAGGATATATAAAGTAATTATTGCACTATAAATGAGTTACATATGATGATTATTTGTTAAATGGATTTATTGAAAAGATATACGATTTCTTACGTGGGTGAATATGGTAATATACATGAGATTTAAAAAGATTTCCTAAGAAATAGAAAAAGAAAGGTAGGAAAATATGTATATGATATTTTGGAGTTATTAGAAAGACAACACAAATGCACACCTCTGGTCTTTGCAGCATTATAAAAATCAATAGTATTTTTATTAGAATCCTCTAGCAACTTAGAGTCATATTCCTCCTCTAGCAAGCCCGATTTCCTTTTACGAGCCTCAAACAAGTAATGAATAGTAAGTTCCTAACTCCAAGGAAAACAGAAATCACAAAGGACTGTTTTTCTTCATAGCAACAGTCAATCTTCGCCGATACAATAATACAAACACATTTTAATTTACCAACAGTCAAGCGCCCTCATTATCTTCTATCATATATCTTTCTTCCTGTCCATGAAGAACTTTCTACAGGAACAAGGTTTACATAAAACTTCTACCGACATTTTTTATTTATTCATTCATTTAGCTGATCATGTAACATAACAAATCATAATAAACATAATCAACCAACGATGGAAATAATTAATGAAATGGGAGTTGAATAATGATAAAACAATTACCCTCTCCTTGCGTTCGACTTTCTTTTGCTCCAATTCCTCAATGGCCTTCGTCCTTCGAGCTGCAAGGGCTTTGAGTTCATGTTCCTTTAGAGGCCAATTGTTGGGAATACCAGGATCCTTCTCAACCTTATTTTTTCCACTCAGCCTAAGCTTCTTCACTTCCTTCCCTTTTTTTCTATTATGCTCTTTCACCTTCCGTATCACCTTGTACTTCTTCTTCAACGAAACCCTCTTACTCTTAATCTCTGCAACCCAAAAAGTTCACAACAATAATAAAAAAAATAAACAATTAAAATCATTGCACACTATTGATATCAAAGAACAAGGATTGGGTTTTCTTACTCTTGCTCTTCATCACCATTTTGTGTTCTCTACCTTCACAAGAGAAAAAGAGATGAGAACGATAATCCACGTCAAAAGTAGTAGAAAACGGAGAGAAGAAGGGAAAATATTTGAAGAGGCTCTAGAGCGAGCAAATAGAGAAGAGGGTGAAGGAGTTTGTTGTATATTGTTATCAAATTTTAGAAGGTAAAATTAGATAATCAACATATTAAATTTGATATTCAATAAAATTTGTTTTAGTATTCTAAAACAAATTTTTTATATCCTCATCTTTTAATTTGATATACTAAAATAATGAATTTTAATATGCCTAGATTTTTTTTATAAGAAAATATAATTACTTAAATATATTATAAAAAAACTATATTGTAACAAAAAATTTAGGAGGGGTTTTCTTAGGCTAACTTAAGCTGAATTTGTTAATATTTAGAGATTAAATAACACGTGTTTTTTGATAAATACTAGTTAGTAGTAAGGTTTCAATTTATAAAGTTTTTATTCTTATAGTTTAGTACATATTTAGCTTCTACAATTTAATTTTATTAAAATATAAAGTAATATATATTCAAAACTAAGATATCTAAACTAGCGTAAAAAGTGTGCGCAATCCAAAAGCGTATTTAAACCTAAAAATTGTATATATCCAACCTCTTTGACTACACTGCTTGAAAAATCACAAATTTCAAATTGCTCCCTCAGTTAAGGCGAACTAAACTGCACTGTTTTTTTTTCTAATAAACTGAATTAAATTGAACTGCACTATAATATGAACTGAACTGTTTTATGAACTGCACTACATTTGAGCTGAGCTGCACTATTTTTGAACTGAACTACACTATTTTTTAACTGAACTGCACTACTTTTGAACTTAACTACATTGTTTTTGAACCAAATTGCACTGATTTTGAACTGAATTGCACTAATTTTGAACTGAATTGCACTATTTTTGAACCGAATTGCACTGATTTTGAATCAATTGCTCTATTTTTGGTTCCTATGTTGCTAGTATATTTTAGTTTATAACTTGGAATTGCACTTCCTAAATATATATCTTAATTATAAATGAAAATATAATTTGGTTGGATATTAATTATTGTTTAAAATGACTTGAGATTCTATTATTATTAATTGGTATTTAGAATGATTATAAATTTAATAAGAGAGGGTCCAACCTAAGTTCAAATAAGTTATTAAAAAAATGGTTTGAACTCACGCTAATGACAACACAAGCATTTAAATATTAAATTGGAAGTGAGAGCCAGACCCACGCTACTGGCAACATAGGTAAATGTGTCAAAAAATGAAAGAGTCACTTTTCAATGGGATAGGCCGTCTCTTTTTTGAGTCCGCTCTTATTCGCACGCAAATTTTGGATAGCGTCCGTTTTTGGATTTTGGAAGGGTTATATTGGGACTCTAATAACTTGATTTCTTGTAGTGATGGTTTAAAAATTATTTAATTAAAAAGATATTAGATATATGTCATTAAATATTATGAGATATTGTTAAAAGATGTTAAATATTTTTAAGTGACCATTAATTATTTAAAAAGTATTTATTTAGAAAGTTATTATAAGAAACGTAATGGTTTATTATTTTAAAAGATTTATTTTATTTAAATGATGTTTTAGAATATTAAAGATAAGAGATTAGTTTGAAGGATATATAAAGTAATTATTGCACTATAAATGAGTTATATATGAGGATTATTTGTTAAATGGATTTAATGAAAAGTTATACGATTTCTTATGTGGGTGAATATGGTTATATACATGAGATTTAAAAAGATTTCCTAAGAAATAGAAAAAGAAAGGTAGGAAAATATGTATATGATATTTTAGAGTTATTAGAAAGACAACACAAATGCACACCTCTGGTCTTTGCAGCATTATAAAAATCATTAGTATTTTTATTAGAATCCTCTAGCAACTTAGAGTCATATTCCTCCTCTAGCAAGCCCAATTTCCTTTTACGAGCCTCAAACAAGTAATGAATAGTAAGTTCCTAACTCCAAGGAAAACAGAAATCACAAAGGACTGTTTTTCTTCATAGCAACAGTCAATCTTTACTGATACAATAATACAAACACATTTTAATTTACCAACAGTCAAGCGCCCTCATTATCTTCTATCATATATCTTTCTTCCTGTCCATGAAGAACTTTCTACAGGAACAAGGTTTACATAAAACTTCTACCGACATTTTTTATTTATTCATTCATTTAGCTGATCATGTAACATAACAAATCATAATAAACATAATCAACCAACGATGGAAATAATTCATGAAATGGGAGTTGAATAATGATAAAATAATTACCCTCTCCTTGCGTTCGGCTTTCTTTTGCTCCAATTCCTCAATGGCCTTCGTCCTTCGAGCTTCAAGGGCTTTGAGTTCATGTTCCTTAAAAGGCCAATTGTTGGGAATACCAGGATCCTTCTCAACCTTATTTTTCCCATTCAGCCTAAGCTTCTTCGCTTCCTTCCTTTTTTTTCTATTGTGCTCTTTCACCTTCCGTATCACCTTGTACTTCTTCTTCAACGAAACCCTCTTACTCTTAATCTTTGCAACCCAAAAAGTTCACAACAATAATAAAAAAATAAACAATTAAAATCATTGCACACTACTGATATCAAAGAACAGGGATTGGGTTTTCTTACTCTTGCTCTTCATCACCATTTTGTGTTCTCTACCTTCACAAGAGAAAAATAGATGAGAACGATAATCCACGTCAAAAGTAGTAGAAAACGGAGAGAAGAAGGGAAAAGATTTGAAGAGGCTCTGGAGCGAGCAAATAGAGAAGAGGGTGAAGGAGTTTGTTGTATATTGTTATCAAATTTTAGAAGGTAGAATTAGATAATCAACATATTAAATTTGATATTCAATAAAATTTGTTTTAGTATTCTAAAAGAAATTTTTTATATCCTCATCTTTTAATTTGATATACTAAAATAATGAATTTTAATATGCCTAGATTTTTTTTATAAGAAAATATAATTACTTAAATATATTATAAAAAAACTATATTGTAACAAAAAATTTAGGAGGGGTTTTCTTAGGCTAACTTAAGCTGAATTTGTTAATATTTAGAGATTAAATAACACGTGTTTTTTGATAAATACTAGTTAGTAGTAAGGTTTCAATTTATGAAGTTTTTATTCTTATAGTTTAGTACATATTTAGCTTCTACAATTTAATTTTATTAAAATATAAAGTAATATATATTCAAAACTAAGATATCTAAACTAGCGTAAAAAGTGTGCGCAATCCAAAAGCGTATTTAAACCTAAAAATTGTATATATCCAACCTCTCTGACTACACTGCTTGAAAAATCACAAATTTCAAATTGCTCCCTTAGTTAAGGCGAACTAAACTGCACTATTTTTTTTTCTAGTAAACTGAATTAAACTGAACTGCACTATAATATGAACTGAATTGTTTTATGAACTGTGTAAGACCGGGGAAAATTAAATAGTTATTTATTTAATTATTTAATTAGGACGGGTAGCGAGAACATTTAAAGCAATAAATGCGAGGAGCTGTGACATGGAAAAGTACTAGCTCAAGTGGTTGAGAGTACTTTATTGTGTGTGAGGACTTGGGTTCGAGTCCTATGTGTGCCACTTGGATGTTATTTAAATTATGTGTTTTGTGTGCTTATATATTGAACGCGTATGGATGATGATAAATCCTTAAAATTGTGGGAGTCATCATGAAACATGTGTGCGTATGGATGATGATAAATCCTTAAAATTGTGGGAGTCATCATGAAACATGTGTTCGTTGAGTGGTTTGGCCTTGGCTTGGTATGTGCATGAGAGTGGGTTCAAACCTTGTTGAGAACTAAATAATTCCTTTTTGCCAAATTTTTCTTGTGCATGAATGTGGAAGGATTAGAAACTTAGCAGCCAAGGGAGGGGTAACCTAAGGGCTGGAAATCAGAGAGTTAGTTGAGTATTTGGTTAGCCTTGGTATCACTTTTTATTTAAAATTCGTGTAAGCCACTAAAGGAGCAATTAAAGGATAGAGATAGCGAGAGGAAGGGTTAAAAGAGAAGAAAATAGCATTGAGGGTTCGTGGTACTCATAAGCAAAGGCTTTTCCGAGAATTGGGACTGATAAAGTAAGGCAGTGAGGCTGGAAACGCAAAGGTTGGAGTGGAAAGCAAGGGCTAGGGAGGTTTGGTGAAGGGATAAGCACACCTATTCGAATTTGGGCCAAGAATCCAAGTTAGGGGAGTTGCTTGCTGTGTTTTAATTCATATTTGATTGGTTATGTGTCGTTTTGTAAAAATGTATGAGTTTTCCTTTTTCTCGGACGCTGTTTCACGAAAAATTCTGGGAATCTGCCCAGAAACCGCCTGGCGGGCATGCAGGTGCCGCCAGGCGGCACATCAGTTTGACCTAAATGTGTTGTTTCTGTTATGAACTTCCTGGCGGTGGGATTGAGCCGCCAGGCGATGTACGCTATATTGATACTGTTTGATTGAACTGCGTTGTATGTTGTTTTGGTGTTGATTGCAATTAATGGCTATAGTTGCGACGTTGTAAAAGACCTTGATGTTTCTGGTATTGGCACGCGTTAAACTGTCATTGGTGTAGGAATCGCGGGATAAGGGAGGGAATTCGCTGATTATTGAATTGGGTATGTAATGCGATGTTTGAAACCTAACGAGATGTGATGAGTAATATGAGGAAGGACGGGGGTAATAAAACTATGCAAAACTGATGATCATTGTTAGAGACAAAAGCAGAAATCAGATTCTGGAAGTTTGGGTGTTGAGAGCGTGTGCAGAAATCTGGGTATGATACCCATGATCTGATGCACCGCCTGGCGGTGGATGATTATCCGCGAGGCGACAGTGTCCTATCAGAGTGGTGTGAGAAATCTGGAGAGTGTTGGGTGGAAAATAAAACATGAGAGAATTATAAAGGAAATGTAGGGTGGTTGATGATCGAATAGGAAAAAAAAATATGAGTAAGGGTGGGGATCAAGAAATGTTAGGGATTGGAATGTTAGTCAAGGATGAAAGAGAGATGGAAGAAGACAAGAAGAGGGAAGGAGCATATGATTTAGGGTATAAGAGAAGTAAGGAACTAGGGAGTTGACGAGAGCATGTTGTACATTTAGGGGTGTGATGAAAGGTAATTGTAATGCTAGCAGTTCCTAGGATGGATGAAGTGGTCATTCTATGTCTAAGATCTTGTTAAATTAAAGAGGACTTAACTGAGTGGATTGATAGAGGTAAAAGCACATGTATTTGGTTACATATGGTTAGTTGTAAATCCACCTATGTGTGGGCTGGATATTGGGGTTCTCCTGTGAACTTTGTGAGTGAGTTAAATAGTAGAATTGAAGTAACGGAGTGTTATAAACCAGAAAAGTACTGTTCTGGTATGGTGCCTGGCGGTACGCTGATACCCGTCAGGTGATGGGTTTAACAGGAGAGTGCGCTACGCTGAGGTGCGCCTAGCGGCACGTCATGCTCTGCCAGGCGGTGACGAGAAAACAGTGGGTTTGGGAGGACGCTGGCGCCTGGCGGTGAGTGAATACCGCCAGGCGGTCTGGAACAGTTTCGCCTAGCGGCATGTGGGCCGAGCCAGGCGGAAATGCTGTTGCTCTTTGCTTTTGAGTGTGTTGTTTCAACTGACAATGACGCTTTGCTTGGATCGGGAGATGCTGTGCCATGAGCGGGTAGGTTCATGGATGGTGTTTGACATGTGATGATATGGGCGGGGAGGTCCATATCAAGTTACTCTCACGTGGGGATACGAGTGAGGTAGGTTCGTATGTTCCGTGCTCACGTTGAGAGATGCCACGTGCGGGGAGGTACGGGGGCTGGTGGATCACATGTGTTGGACTACGGGCGGGCAGGTCCGTAGAGTAGGACTACGAGCGGGGAGGTTCGTAGAGCAGGGCTACGAGCGGGGAGGTTCGTAGAGGCAGGACCACGAGCGGGCAGGTTCGTGTGAGCATCAGATTCCCGAGTCCAAGGCTAACAAATTGTATGAATTGAAGACTGATAAGTCTTGGGGTTAGGTTCTTGGCCAAAAATTAACTAGAACAAAATAGATGGGTAAATGATCTACCTTGTGTATATATACTTGTTATTTTATTTTCTCAGCTCACCCTTTCTGTTTGTGTTTGGCAATGATCGTGTGATTCGTTACACGGGAGTAGATGTTGATACAGGTGGTGCTGAGGATGTTCAGATGGCGGAGTGAGGGCTAGCATGGGATTAGAGCTAGAGTTTTTAATCATATGTATTTTATGTTTTAAACACAGACTTTGGAAACTTGTAAACATTTTATGAATTCAGTTATGAGTTTTGGCGCGCTATCTTTATAAATTGAAATTTTCCCGCGTTGGGATTCTTATCGAGATGACCATTAATGAATTTATTTCTTTTATTATTTATTTTTAAGTAATATTCCCTAGGGATGTTACATTTGGTATCAGAGCAAACGTTTTGATGCTTTTGGGGCAAACTGGGGAGTGAGCTGACGTTTGTTGTGTGAAATTGATTGATGTGTGCTGGATGTTAAATATGATAGAGTATAATTTAATCTTTAGCTGTTCGATTTTAACAGCCGAATATGTGGCGTGCACAGGCAATGGCAAACAAAAGGCGTAGAAATACCGCTGGCGCTGATGAGATTGCTAACGCAATCCATAGGATGGTGGATGCTATGCAGCCTGTGGCAACACCACCGAGGGCGATGATCCCACCTGTTAGGCCAGTGACCATGGAGGACTTTATGCGTCACAAGCCGGCTAAATTCACTGGGAAAGCCACCCCAGATGAGGCGGACGCATGGCTCCGTGAATGTGAGAAAATATTCAGAGTGATAGAGTGCACAGAGGCGCAAAAGCTAAATTTTGCCACCTTCCTATTAGTGACTGAAGTTGAGTATTGGTGGATGAGTATGCAGCAACAGATGATAAATAGAGCTGAAGATGTGACTTGGGCTAACTTCAGGACGAGGTTCCTGGAGAAATATTTCCCTGATAGCGCTAAACATGAGTGCGAGGCAGAGTTTCTCACTCTACAGCAAGGAAGTCTATCAGTGCAAGACTATGTGGAGAGGTTTGAGTACCTCTCGAGATTCTACTCCCAGACAGTGACGGAGGAGTGGCGCTGTAGAAAGTTTGAGGGGGGCCTCAAACATGAACTGAGGCGTTTTATTGTACCACTGAGGGTGCGAGAGTTTCCAACCTTGGTTGAGCAAGCCAAGAGCGTAGAGCAGCTGGAGATGGGACCCAGCCGGGTCAACCGCACACAGAAAAATGGTGCTGAGGGCAGAGTCCAGAAGAAGCCCTATAGTAGACCAGTCGCGTCTTCATGGAGACCGAGGTGCTATAATTGTGGGGGTGAGCATCTGCAGCGAGATTGTACTAGACCCGCACGCAGCGGAGGTAGTGGCATGGGCGCTCGTAAGTGCTATGCCTGTGATCAGCCAGGACATTTCGCCAACAGATGTCCTAATAGGAAGACTACACCAGCATCACGACCTCAGCCATCCTCTTCTGACAGGCCGAGAGCTGCAGGCCGGGTTTTTGCCATGACTAGCACAGAGGCCACCCGGGCAGGTAATCTTATTCTGGATCATTGCTTGCTTTTTGGTAACAGTGTGTTAGTGCTATTCGATTCAAGAGCTTCGCACTCCTTCATATCTCATGATTGCGTGAAGAAATTGGGGTTGTCTACTCGTGACCTTGGATGCGAGTTGGTAGTCTCGACACCCGCATCTGGGCAGGTTTCAACAAATGTAGCCTGTGTTGGATGCTTGATGGAGGTAGAGGGCAGACGCTTCAAGGTGAATCTAGTCTGTTTACCCTTGGAGGGATTGGAGGTCATATTGGGAATGGACTGGCTGTCTATCAACCATGTGGTGCTTGATTGTGGACGACGCAAAATTGTGTTCCTAGAAACAGAAGGGATAGAGTTGGTGACGTCTGGTGAGGCAGTGAAAGAGATGAAGAGGGGGTCGACTTGTTTCGTGATAGTGGCCCAAGAGAAAAAGATGAGTACAGAAGAGCAGATCAGTAAGATACCGGTAGTGGATGAATATGCCGACGTATTTCCAGACGAGATACCTGAGTTACCACCCAGCCGGGATATAGATTTCTCAATTGATCTAATCCCTAGAGCGGGTCCAGTGTCGGCAGCGCCATACAGAATGGCACCGGCTGAATTAGCAGAGTTGAAGAATCAGATAGAAGACCTGCTAGAGAAGAAATTCATCCGACCCAGCGCTTCACCGTGGGGAGCCCCGGTGTTATTAGTGAAGAAGAAAGACGGTAGTTCTCGGCTGTGCGTCGATTATCGTCAGTTGAACAAGTTGACGATAAAGAACAAGTACCCACTGCCTGGAATCGATGATTTGCTTGATCAGCTCAGAGGGGCAGGAGTAGATTGACTTGAGGTCTGGCTATCATCAGATCTTAGTCAAGCCAGAGGACGTCCAGAAGACAGCCTTTAGATCGAGATATGGACATTACGAATATGCCGTGATGCCCTTTGGAGTGACAAACGCCCCAGTTGTCTTCATGGATTACATGAACCGCATCTTCAGACCGTATCTGGACAGATTCGTGGTAGTGTTTATAGATGATATTCTCATCTACTCGCGGACTAAAGAGGAGCATGCTGGTCATCTGAGAATTGTGCTGGAGGTATTGAGGGAACATCAGCTGTACGATAAACTGTCCAAATGTGAATTTTGGTTGGACAAGGTGCAATTTCTGGGGCACGTAATTTCTTCACACGGTATATCAGTGGACCCAAGTAAGATTGAGACAGTGTTGAAATGGGAGAGACCTCAAACTATGACAGAAGTCAGAAGCTTCTTGGGATTGGCTGGATACTACAGGAGGTTTGTGGAAGGGTTTTCTAAAATGGTGAGTCCATTAACTCAACTCACTAGGAAGGATCAACCCTTCTCATGGACTGATAAATGTGAGGAATGCTTTGAAGAGATGAAAAGGAGGTTGACTACCGCTCCGATTTTAATTATTCCAGATACCAGTAAGATGTTTGAGGTATACTGCGATGCATCCTACCAGGGTTTGGGTTGTGTACTAATGCAGGAGAAGAGGCCGGTAGCTTATGCCTCTAGACAGTTAAAGGTGCATGAGAAAAACTACCCTACCCATGATCTGGAGTTGGCTGCTGTGGTGTTTGCTCTTAAAACATGGAGACACTATTTGTACGGCTCTCAATTTCAGGTGTTTAGCGATCATAAAAGCCTGAAATATCTGTTCGATCAGAAGGAGCTAAATATGAGACAGCGTCGTTGGATGGAGTATCTCAAGGATTACGATTTTGAATTACTCTACCACCCGGGTAAAGCTAATGTGGTGGCGGACGCTTTGAGTCGGAAACGGATGCACATCTCAGCTATGATGGTGAAGGAGTTGGAGTTAATTGAGAAGCTCAGGGATATGAATCTGGGTATGCAACTGAGTGATGATTGCATCAAATGTGGGGTGCTTACATTGACTAGTGATGTATTGGGAGTTATTCGAGATCAACAGAGGGATGATGCTGAGTTGCAGCAATTTGTGAGTTGGATAGGGACTGAGAAGGGGAAAAACTACAGGATCGGGACAGATGGTATCCTAAGGTTCAGAGACCGAGTCTGTGTGCCTGGAGATTGGAGGTTGAGGAAACAAATTCTAGAGGAAGGCCATAAAAGTCGTCTTAGCATACATCCAGGTATGACTAAGATGTATCACGACTTGAAACAGTCTTTCTAGTGGAACGGGATGAAGACTGACATTGCAGACTTTGTGGCATCGTGCTTGGTATGTCAGAAGGCCAAGATTGAACACCAGCGACCAGGGGGTACACTGGAGTCATTGGATATTCCTCAATGGAAATGGGACAGTGTAGCTATGGATTTCGTCACTCACTTGCCGAAGTCTGTGAAGGGGCACGACTCAATCTGGGTAATAGTGGACAGGTTGACAAAGTGTGCTCACTTCCTTGCTATTAATCAAAAGTGGTCAATGGACAGATTGGCTGAGTTGTACGTGAGGGAAGTGGTCAGGTTGCACGGTGTGCCGGCCAGTATAGTGTCAGATAGAGATCCGAGATTCACTTCTCGTTTTTGGCAGTCATTACAGGCAACGTTGGGAACTCAGTTGAGGATGAGTTCTGCATATCATCCTCAGACTGATGGGCAGTCGGAGCGTACCATTCAGTCCTTGGAGGATCTATTGAGGGCTTGTGTATTGGATCACATGGGTAGTTGGAGTGTGATGCTTCCCTTAATGGAGTTCACATACAACAACAGTTATCACACCAGCATCGGTATGGCTCCATATGAGGCATTGTCTGGGCGGCGGTGTAGGACGCCACTGTGTTGGAACCAGGATGGAGAATCATTAGTGTTGGGTCCCGAGTTTTTACAGCAAACCTCTGAGAAGGTTAGGGCAATCCAGGAGAGAATGAGGGCTACACAGAGCAGACAGAAGTCCTATGCAGATAGGAGGAGACGACCTCTAGAGTTCGAGGTTGGGGATCATGTATTCCTCAGGGTAACGCCGACAGCTGGTATTGGGAGGGCCATCAAATCGAGGAAGCTAACCCCGAGATTTGTTGGGCCTTATCACATTCTGAGGAGAATTGGAGTTGCAGCTTATGAGATCGCCCTACCACCACACCTGATGAATCTGCATAACGTGTTCCACATTTCCCAGTTGAGGAAATATGTTGCAGATCCGTCACACGTACTGGAGTCAGATGATATTCAGATTCGGGAGGATTTGACGGTGAGCATTGGGCCAATGCGAATTCTGGATTCACAGGTGAAGCAGCTGCGGGGGAAGGAGATTAAAACTGTGAAGGTGTTGTGGGATGAGACTACTCAGGAAATGACCTGGGAAATGGAGGATCGCATAAAGCAATCCTATCCGTACTTATTTCCTGGTAAGTTTTATTTTCGAGGACGAAAATCTTAAAAGGTGGGTGTAATGTAAGACCCGGGAAAATTAAATAGTTATTTAATTAATTATTTAATTAGGACGGGTAGCAAGAACATTTAAAGCAATAAATGTGAGGAGCTATGACATGGAAAAGTACTAGCTCAAGTGGTTGAGAGTACTTTATTGTGTGTGAGGACTTGGGTTCGAGTCCTATGTGTGCCACTTGGATGTTATTTAAATTATGTGTTTTGTGTGCTTATATATTGAACGCGTATGGTTGAGTGGTTTGGCCTTGGCTTGGTATGTGCATGAGAGTGGGTTCAAACCTTGTTGAGAACTAAATAATTCCTTTTTGCCAAATTTTTCTTGTGCATGAATGTGGAAGGATTAGAAACTTAGCAGCCAAGGGAGGGGTAACCTAAGGGCTGGAAATCAGAGAGTTAGTTGAGTATTTGGTTAGCCTTGGTATCACTTTTTATTTAAAATTCGTGTAAGCCACTAAAGGAGCAATTAAAGGAGAGAGATAGCGAGAGGAAGGGTTAAAAGAGAAGAAAATAGCATTGAGGGTTCGTGGTACTCATAAGCAAAGGCTTTTCCAAGAATTGGGACTGATAAAGTAAGGCAGTGAGGCTGGAAACGCAAAGGTTGGAGTGGAAAGCAAGGGCTAGGGAGGTTTGGTGAAGGGATAAGCACACCTATTCGAATTTGGGCCAAGAATCCAGGTTAGGGGAGTTGCTTGTTGTGTTTTAATTCGTATTTGATTGGTTATGTGTCGTTTTGTAAAAATGTATGAGTTTTCCTTTTTCTCGGACGCTGTTTAACGAAAAATTCTGGGAATCTGCCCAGAAACCGCCTGGCGGGCATGTAGGTGCCGCCAGGCGGCACATCAGTTTGACCTAAATGTGTTGTTTCTGTTATGAACTTCCTGGCGGTGGGATTGAGCCGCCAGGCGATGTACGCTATATTGATACTGTTTGATTGAACTGCGTTGTATGTTGTTTTGGTGTTGATTGCAATTAATGGCTATAGTTGCGACGTTGTAAAAGACCTCGATGTTTCTGGTATTGGCACGCGTTAAACTGTCATTGGTGTAGGAATCGTGGGATAAGGGAGGGAATTCGCTGATTATTGAATTGGGTATGTAATGCGATGTTTGAAACCTAACAAGATGTGATGAGTAATATGAGGAAGGACGGGGGTAATAAAACTATGCAAAACTGATGATCATTGTTAGAGACAAAAGCGGAAATCAGATTTTGGAATTTTGGGTGTTGAGAGCGTGTGCAGAAATCTGGGTATGATACCCATGATCTGATGCACCGCCTGGCGGTGGATGATTATCCGCCAGGCGACAATGTCCTATCAGAGTGGTGTGAGAAATCTGGAGAGTGTTGGGTGGAAAATAAAACATGAGAGAATTATAAAGGAAATGTAGGGTGGTTGATGATCGAATAGGAAAAAAAAATATGAGTAAGGGTGGGGATCAAGAAATGTTAGGGATTGGAATGTTAGTCAAGGATGAAAGGGAGATGGAAGAAGACAAGAAGAGGGAAGGAGCATATGATTTAGGGTATAAGAGAAGTAAGGAACTGGGGAGTTGACGAGAGCATGCTGTACATTTAGGGGTGTGATGAAAGGTAATTGTAATGCTAGCAGTTCCTAGGATGGATGAAGTGGTCATTCTATGTCTAAGATCTTGTTAAATTAAAGAGGCCTTAAGTGAGTGGATTGATAGAGGTAAAAGCACATGTATTTGGTTACATATGGTTAGTTGTAAATCCACCTATGTGTGGGCTGGATATTGGGGTTCTCCTGTGAACTTTGTGAGTGATGGGTTTAACAGGAGAGTGCGCTACGCTGAGGTGCGCCTAGCGGCACGTCATGCTCTGCCAGGCGGTGACGAGAAAACAGTGGGTTTGGGAGGACGCTGGCGCCTGGCGGTGAGTGAATACCGCCAGGCGGTCTGGAACAGTTTCGCCTAGCGGCATGTGGGCCGAGCCAGGCGGAAATGCTGTTGCTCTTTGCTTTTGAGTGTGTTGTTTCAACTGACAATGACGCTTTGCTTGGATCGGGAGATGCTGTGCCATGAGCGGGTAGGTTCATGGATGGTGTTTGACATGTGATGATATGGGCGGGGAGGTCCATATCAAGTTACTCTCACGTGGGGATACGAGTGAGGTAGGTTCGTATGTTCCGTGCTCACGTTGAGAGATGCCACGTGCGGGGAGGTACGGGGGCTGGTGGATCACATGTGTTGGACTACGGGCGGGCAGGTCCGTAGAGTAGGACTACGAGCGGGGAGGTTCGTAGAGCAGGGCTACGAGCGGGGAGGTTCGTAGAGGCAGGACCACGAGCGGGCAGGTTCGTGTGAGCATCAGATTCCCGAGTCCAAGGCTAACAAATTGTATGAATTGAAGACTGATAAGTCTTGGGGTTAGGTTCTTGGCCAAAAATTAACTAGAACAAAATAGATGGGTAAATGATCTACCTTGTGTATATATACTTGTTATTTTATTTTCTCAGCTCACCCTTTCTGTTTGTGTTTGGCAATGATCGTGTGATTCGTTACACGGGAGTAGATGTTGATACAGGTGGTGCTGAGGATGTTCAGATGGCGGAGTGAGGGCTAGCATGGGATTAGAGCTAGAGTTTTTAATCATATGTATTTTATGTTTTAAACACAGACTTTGGAAACTTGTAAACATTTTATGAATTCAGTTATGAGTTTTGGCGCGCTATCTTTATAAATTGAAATTTTCCCGCGTTGGGATTCTTATCGAGATGACCATTAATGAATTTATTTCTTTTATTATTTATTTTTAAGTAATATTCCCTAGGGATGTTACATTTGGTATCAGAGCAAACGTTTTGATGCTTTTGGGGCAAACTGGGGAGTGAGCTGACGTTTGTTGTGTGAAATTGATTGATGTGTGCTGGATGTTAAATATGATAGAGTATAATTTAATCTTTAGCTGTTCGATTTTAACAGCCGAATATGTGGCGTGCACAGGCAATGGCAAACAAAAGGCGTAGAAATACCGCTGGCGCTGATGAGATTGCTAACGCAATCCATAGGATGGTGGATGCTATGCAGCCTGTGGCAACACCACCGAGGGCGATGATCCCACCTGTTAGGCCAGTGACCATGGAGGACTTTATGCGTCACAAGCCGGCTAAATTCACTGGGAAAGCCACCCCAGATGAGGCGGACGCATGGCTCCGTGAATGTGAGAAAATATTCAGAGTGATAGAGTGCACAGAGGCGCAAAAGCTAAATTTTGCCACCTTCCTATTAGTGACTGAAGTTGAGTATTGGTGGATGAGTATGCAGCAACAGATGATAAATAGAGCTGAAGATGTGACTTGGGCTAACTTCAGGACGAGGTTCCTGGAGAAATATTTCCCTGATAGCGCTAAACATGAGTGCGAGGCAGAGTTTCTCACTCTACAGCAAGGAAGTCTATCAGTGCAAGACTATGTGGAGAGGTTTGAGTACCTCTCGAGATTCTACTCCCAGACAGTGACGGAGGAGTGGCGCTGTAGAAAGTTTGAGGGGGGCCTCAAACATGAACTGAGGCGTTTTATTGTACCACTGAGGGTGCGAGAGTTTCCAACCTTGGTTGAGCAAGCCAAGAGCGTAGAGCAGCTGGAGATGGGACCCAGCCGGGTCAACCGCACACAGAAAAATGGTGCTGAGGGCAGAGTCCAGAAGAAGCCCTATAGTAGACCAGTCGCGTCTTCATGGAGACCGAGGTGCTATAATTGTGGGGGTGAGCATCTGCAGCGAGATTGTACTAGACCCGCACGCAGCGGAGGTAGTGGCATGGGCGCTCGTAAGTGCTATGCCTGTGATCAGCCAGGACATTTCGCCAACAGATGTCCTAATAGGAAGACTACACCAGCATCACGACCTCAGCCATCCTCTTCTGACAGGCCGAGAGCTGCAGGCCGGGTTTTTGCCATGACTAGCACAGAGGCCACCCGGGCAGGTAATCTTATTCTGGATCATTGCTTGCTTTTTGGTAACAGTGTGTTAGTGCTATTCGATTCAAGAGCTTCGCACTCCTTCATATCTCATGATTGCGTGAAGAAATTGGGGTTGTCTACTCGTGACCTTGGATGCGAGTTGGTAGTCTCGACACCCGCATCTGGGCAGGTTTCAACAAATGTAGCCTGTGTTGGATGCTTGATGGAGGTAGAGGGCAGACGCTTCAAGGTGAATCTAGTCTGTTTACCCTTGGAGGGATTGGAGGTCATATTGGGAATGGACTGGCTGTCTATCAACCATGTGGTGCTTGATTGTGGACGACGCAAAATTGTGTTCCTAGAAACAGAAGGGATAGAGTTGGTGACGTCTGGTGAGGCAGTGAAAGAGATGAAGAGGGGGTCGACTTGTTTCGTGATAGTGGCCCAAGAGAAAAAGATGAGTACAGAAGAGCAGATCAGTAAGATACCGGTAGTGGATGAATATGCCGACGTATTTCCAGACGAGATACCTGAGTTACCACCCAGCCGGGATATAGATTTCTCAATTGATCTAATCCCTAGAGCGGGTCCAGTGTCGGCAGCGCCATACAGAATGGCACCGGCTGAATTAGCAGAGTTGAAGAATCAGATAGAAGACCTGCTAGAGAAGAAATTCATCCGACCCAGCGCTTCACCGTGGGGAGCCCCGGTGTTATTAGTGAAGAAGAAAGACGGTAGTTCTCGGCTGTGCGTCGATTATCGTCAGTTGAACAAGTTGACGATAAAGAACAAGTACCCACTGCCTGGAATCGATGATTTGCTTGATCAGCTCAGAGGGGCAGGAGTATTCTCCAAGATTGACTTGAGGTCTGGCTATCATCAGATCTTAGTCAAGCCAGAGGACGTCCAGAAGACAGCCTTTAGATCGAGATATGGACATTACGAATATGCCGTGATGCCCTTTGGAGTGACAAACGCCCCAGTTGTCTTCATGGATTACATGAACCGCATCTTCAGACCGTATCTGGACAGATTCGTGGTAGTGTTTATAGATGATATTCTCATCTACTCGCGGACTAAAGAGGAGCATGCTGGTCATCTGAGAATTGTGCTGGAGGTATTGAGGGAACATCAGCTGTACGATAAACTGTCCAAATGTGAATTTTGGTTGGACAAGGTGCAATTTCTGGGGCACGTAATTTCTTCACACGGTATATCAGTGGACCCAAGTAAGATTGAGACAGTGTTGAAATGGGAGAGACCTCAAACTATGACAGAAGTCAGAAGCTTCTTGGGATTGGCTGGATACTACAGGAGGTTTGTGGAAGGGTTTTCTAAAATGGTGAGTCCATTAACTCAACTCACTAGGAAGGATCAACCCTTCTCATGGACTGATAAATGTGAGGAATGCTTTGAAGAGATGAAAAGGAGGTTGACTACCGCTCCGATTTTAATTATTCCAGATACCAGTAAGATGTTTGAGGTATACTGCGATGCATCCTACCAGGGTTTGGGTTGTGTACTAATGCAGGAGAAGAGGCCGGTAGCTTATGCCTCTAGACAGTTAAAGGTGCATGAGAAAAACTACCCTACCCATGATCTGGAGTTGGCTGCTGTGGTGTTTGCTCTTAAAACATGGAGACACTATTTGTACGGCTCTCAATTTCAGGTGTTTAGCGATCATAAAAGCCTGAAATATCTGTTCGATCAGAAGGAGCTAAATATGAGACAGCGTCGTTGGATGGAGTATCTCAAGGATTACGATTTTGAATTACTCTACCACCCGGGTAAAGCTAATGTGGTGGCGGACGCTTTGAGTCGGAAACGGATGCACATCTCAGCTATGATGGTGAAGGAGTTGGAGTTAATTGAGAAGCTCAGGGATATGAATCTGGGTATGCAACTGAGTGATGATTGCATCAAATGTGGGGTGCTTACATTGACTAGTGATGTATTGGGAGTTATTCGAGATCAACAGAGGGATGATGCTGAGTTGCAGCAATTTGTGAGTTGGATAGGGACTGAGAAGGGGAAAAACTACAGGATCGGGACAGATGGTATCCTAAGGTTCAGAGACCGAGTCTGTGTGCCTGGAGATTGGAGGTTGAGGAAACAAATTCTAGAGGAAGGCCATAAAAGTCGTCTTAGCATACATCCAGGTATGACTAAGATGTATCACGACTTGAAACAGTCTTTCTAGTGGAACGGGATGAAGACTGACATTGCAGACTTTGTGGCATCGTGCTTGGTATGTCAGAAGGCCAAGATTGAACACCAGCGACCAGGGGGTACACTGGAGTCATTGGATATTCCTCAATGGAAATGGGACAGTGTAGCTATGGATTTCGTCACTCACTTGCCGAAGTCTGTGAAGGGGCACGACTCAATCTGGGTAATAGTGGACAGGTTGACAAAGTGTGCTCACTTCCTTGCTATTAATCAAAAGTGGTCAATGGACAGATTGGCTGAGTTGTACGTGAGGGAAGTGGTCAGGTTGCACGGTGTGCCGGCCAGTATAGTGTCAGATAGAGATCCGAGATTCACTTCTCGTTTTTGGCAGTCATTACAGGCAACGTTGGGAACTCAGTTGAGGATGAGTTCTGCATATCATCCTCAGACTGATGGGCAGTCGGAGCGTACCATTCAGTCCTTGGAGGATCTATTGAGGGCTTGTGTATTGGATCACATGGGTAGTTGGAGTGTGATGCTTCCCTTAATGGAGTTCACATACAACAACAGTTATCACACCAGCATCGGTATGGCTCCATATGAGGCATTGTCTGGGCGGCGGTGTAGGACGCCACTGTGTTGGAACCAGGATGGAGAATCATTAGTGTTGGGTCCCGAGTTTTTACAGCAAACCTCTGAGAAGGTTAGGGCAATCCAGGAGAGAATGAGGGCTACACAGAGCAGACAGAAGTCCTATGCAGATAGGAGGAGACGACCTCTAGAGTTCGAGGTTGGGGATCATGTATTCCTCAGGGTAACGCCGACAGCTGGTATTGGGAGGGCCATCAAATCGAGGAAGCTAACCCCGAGATTTGTTGGGCCTTATCACATTCTGAGGAGAATTGGAGTTGCAGCTTATGAGATCGCCCTACCACCACACCTGATGAATCTGCATAACGTGTTCCACATTTCCCAGTTGAGGAAATATGTTGCAGATCCGTCACACGTACTGGAGTCAGATGATATTCAGATTCGGGAGGATTTGACGGTGAGCATTGGGCCAATGCGAATTCTGGATTCACAGGTGAAGCAGCTGCGGGGGAAGGAGATTAAAACTGTGAAGGTGTTGTGGGATGAGACTACTCAGGAAATGACCTGGGAAATGGAGGATCGCATAAAGCAATCCTATCCGTACTTATTTCCTGGTAAGTTTTATTTTCGAGGACGAAAATCTTAAAAGGTGGGTGTAATGTAAGACCCGGGAAAATTAAATAGTTATTTAATTAATTATTTAATTAGGACGGGTAGCAAGAACATTTAAAGCAATAAATGTGAGGAGCTATGACATGGAAAAGTACTAGCTCAAGTGGTTGAGAGTACTTTATTGTGTGTGAGGACTTGGGTTCGAGTCCTATGTGTGCCACTTGGATGTTATTTAAATTATGTGTTTTGTGTGCTTATATATTGAACGCGTATGGTTGAGTGGTTTGGCCTTGGCTTGGTATGTGCATGAGAGTGGGTTCAAACCTTGTTGAGAACTAAATAATTCCTTTTTGCCAAATTTTTCTTGTGCATGAATGTGGAAGGATTAGAAACTTAGCAGCCAAGGGAGGGGTAACCTAAGGGCTGGAAATCAGAGAGTTAGTTGAGTATTTGGTTAGCCTTGGTATCACTTTTTATTTAAAATTCGTGTAAGCCACTAAAGGAGCAATTAAAGGAGAGAGATAGCGAGAGGAAGGGTTAAAAGAGAAGAAAATAGCATTGAGGGTTCGTGGTACTCATAAGCAAAGGCTTTTCCAAGAATTGGGACTGATAAAGTAAGGCAGTGAGGCTGGAAACGCAAAGGTTGGAGTGGAAAGCAAGGGCTAGGGAGGTTTGGTGAAGGGATAAGCACACCTATTCGAATTTGGGCCAAGAATCCAGGTTAGGGGAGTTGCTTGTTGTGTTTTAATTCGTATTTGATTGGTTATGTGTCGTTTTGTAAAAATGTATGAGTTTTCCTTTTTCTCGGACGCTGTTTCACGAAAAATTCTGGGAATCTGCCCAGAAACCGCCTGGCGGGCATGTAGGTGCCGCCAGGCGGCACATCAGTTTGACCTAAATGTGTTGTTTCTGTTATGAACTTCCTGGCGGTGGGATTGAGCCGCCAGGCGATGTACGCTATATTGATACTGTTTGATTGAACTGCGTTGTATGTTGTTTTGGTGTTGATTGCAATTAATGGCTATAGTTGCGACGTTGTAAAAGACCTCGATGTTTCTGGTATTGGCACGCGTTAAACTGTCATTGGTGTAGGAATCGTGGGATAAGGGAGGGAATTCGCTGATTATTGAATTGGGTATGTAATGCGATGTTTGAAACCTAACAAGATGTGATGAGTAATATGAGGAAGGACGGGGGTAATAAAACTATGCAAAACTGATGATCATTGTTAGAGACAAAAGCGGAAATCAGATTCTGGAATTTTGGGTGTTGAGAGCGTGTGCAGAAATCTGGGTATGATACCCATGATCTGATGCACCGCCTGGCGGTGGATGATTATCCGCCAGGCGACAATGTCCTATCAGAGTGGTGTGAGAAATCTGGAGAGTGTTGGGTGGAAAATAAAACATGAGAGAATTATAAAGGAAATGTAGGGTGGTTGATGATCGAATAGGAAAAAAAAATATGAGTAAGGGTGGGGATCAAGAAATGTTAGGGATTGGAATGTTAGTCAAGGATGAAAGGGAGATGGAAGAAGACAAGAAGAGGGAAGGAGCATATGATTTAGGGTATAAGAGAAGTAAGGAACTGGGGAGTTGACGAGAGCATGCTGTACATTTAGGGGTGTGATGAAAGGTAATTGTAATGCTAGCAGTTCCTAGGATGGATGAAGTGGTCATTCTATGTCTAAGATCTTGTTAAATTAAAGAGGCCTTAAGTGAGTGGATTGATAGAGGTAAAAGCACATGTATTTGGTTACATATGGTTAGTTGTAAATCCACCTATGTGTGGGCTGGATATTGGGGTTCTCCTGTGAACTTTGTGAGTGATGGGTTTAACAGGAGAGTGCGCTACGCTGAGGTGCGCCTAGCGGCACGTCGAGCTCCGCCAGGCGGTGACGAGAAAACAGTGGGTTTGGGAGGACGCTGGCGCCTGGCGGTGAGTGAATACCGCCAGGCGGTCTGGAATAGTTTCGCCTAGCGGCATGTGGGCCGAGCCAGGCGGAAATGCTGTTGCTCTTTGCTTTTGAGTGTGTTGTTTCAACTGACAATGACGCTTTGCTTGGATCGGGAGATGCTGTGCCATGAGCGGGTAGGTTCATGGATGGTGTTTGACATGTGATGATATTGGCGGGGAGGTCCATATCAAGTTACTCTCACGTGGGGATACGAGCGAGGTAGGTTCGTATGTTCCGTGCTCACGTTGAGAGATGCCACGTGCGGGAAGGTACGGGGGCTGGTGGATCACATGTGTTGGACTACGGGCGGGCAGGTCCATAGAGTAGGACTACGAGCGGGGAGGTTCGTAGAGGAGGACTACGAGCGGGGAGGTTCGTAGAGGCAGGACCACGAGCGGGCAGGTTCCTGTGAGCATCAGATTCCCGAGTCCAAGGCTAACAAATGGTATGAATTGAAGACTGATAAGTCTTGGGGTTAGGGTCTTGGCCAAGAATTAACTAGAACAAAATAGATGGGTAAATGATCTACCTTGTGTATATATACTTGTTATTTTATTTTCTCAGCTCACCCTTTCTGTTTGTGTTTGGCGATGATCGTGTGATTCGTTACACGGGAGCAGATGTTGATATAGGTGGTGCTGAGGATGTTCAGATGGCGGAGTGAGGGCTAGCATAGGATTAGAACTAGAGTTTTTAATCATATGTATTTTATGTTTTAAACACAGACTTTGGAAACTTGTAAACATTTTATGAATTCAGTTCTGAGTTTTGGCGCGCTATCTTTATAAATTGAAATTTTCCCGCGTTGGGATTCTTATCGAGTTGACCATTAATGAATTTATTTCTTTTATTATTTATTTTTAAGTAATATTCCCTAGGGATGTTACAAACTGCACTACATTTGAGCTGAGCTGCACTATTTTTGAACAGAACTACACTATTTTTTAACTGAACTGCACTACTTTTGAACTTAACTACATTGTTTTTGAACCAAATTGCACTGATTTTGAACTGAATTGCACTAATTTTGAACTGAATTGCACTATTTTTGAACCGAATTGCACTGATTTTGAATCAATTGCTCTATTTTTGGTTCCTATGTTGCTAGTATATTTTAGTTTATAACTTGGAATTGCACTTCCTAAATATATATCTTAATTATAAATGAAAATATAATTTGGTTGGTTATTAATTATTGTTTAAAATGACTTGAGATTCTATTATTATTAATTTGTATTTAGAATGATTATAAATTTAATAAGAGAGGGTCCAACCTAAGTTCAAATAAGTTATTAAAAAAAATGGTTTGAAGTCACGCTAATGACAAAACAAGCATTTAAATATTAAATTGGAAGTGAGAGCCAGACCCACGCTACTGGCAACATAGGTAAATGTGTCAAAAAATGAAAGAGTCACTTTTCAATGGGATAGGCCGTCTCTTTTTTGAGTCCGCTCTTATTCGCACGCAAATTTTGGATTTCTTGATTTCTTGTAGTGATGGTTTAAAAATTATTTAATTAAAAAGATATTAGATATATGTCATTAAATATTATGAGATATTGTTAAAAGATGTTAAATATTTTTAAGTGACCATTAATTATTTAAAAAGTATTTATTTAGAAAGTTATTATAAGAAACGTAATGGTTTATTATTTTAAAAGATTTATTTTATTTAAATGATGTTTTAGAATATGAAAGATAAGAGATTAGTTTGAAGGATATATAAAGTAATTATTGCACTATAAATGAGTTATATATGAGGATTATTTGTTAAATGGATTTAATGAAAAGATATACGATTTCTTATGTGGGTGAATATGGTTATATACATGAGATTTAAAAAGATTTCCTAAGAAATAGAAAAAGAAAGGTAGGAAAATATGTATATGATATTTTAGAGTTATTAGAAAGACAACACAAATGCACACCTCTGGTCTTTGCAGCATTATAAAAATCATTAGTATTTTTATTAGAATCCTCTAGCAACTTAGAGTCATATTCCTCCTCTAGCAAGCCCAATTTCCTTTTACGAGCCTCAAACAAGTAATGAATAGTAAGTTCCTAACTCCAAGGAAAACAGAAATCAAAAAGGACTGTTTTTCTTCATAGCAACAGTCAATCTTCACTTATACAATAATACAAACACATTTTAATTTACCAACAGTCAAGCGCCCTCATTATCTTCTATCATATATCTTTCTTCCTGTCCATGAAGAACTTTCTACAGGAACAAGGTTTACATAAAACTTCTACCGACATTTTTTATTTATTCATTCATTTAGCTGATCATGTAACATAACAAATCATAATAAACATAATCAACCAACGATGGAAATAATTTATGAAATGGGAGTTGAATAATGATAAAACAATTACCCTCTCCTTGCGTTCGGCTTTCTTTTGCTCCAATTCCTCAATGGCCTTCGTCCTTCGAGCTTCAAGGGCTTTGAGTTCATGTTCCTTAAAAGGCCAATTGTTGGGAATAGCAGGATCCTTCTCAACCTTATTTTTCCCACTCAGCCTAAGCTTCTTCGCTTCCTTCCCTTTTTTTCTATTGTGCTCTTTCACCTTCCGTATCACCTTGTACTTCTTCTTCAACGAAACCCTCTTACTCTTAATCTCTGCAACCCAAAAAGTTCACAACAATAATAAAAAAATAAACAATTAAAATCATTGCACACTACTGATATCAAAGAACAGGGATTGGGTTTTCTTACTCTTGTTCTTCATCACCATTTTGTGTTCTCTACCTTCACAAGAGAAAAAGAGATGAGAACGATAATCCACGTCAAAAGTAGTAGAAAACAGAGAGAAGAAGGGAAAAGATTTGAAGAGGCTCTGGAAGGAGCAAATAGAGAAGAGGGTGAAGGAGTTTGTTGTATATTGTTATCAAATTTTAGAAGGTAAAATTAGATAATCAACATATTAAATTTGATATTCAATAAAATTTGTTTTAGTATTCTAAAACAAATTTTTTATATCCTCATCTTTTAATTTGATATACTAAAATAATGAATTTTAATATGCCTAGATTTTTTTTATAAGAAAATATAATTACCTAAATATATTATAAAAAAATTATATTGTAACAAAAAATTTAGGAGGGGTTTTCTTAGGCTAACTTAAGCTGAATTTGTTAATATTTTGAGATTCAATAACACGTGTTTTTTGATAAATACTAGTTAGTAGTAAGGTTTCAATGTATAAAGTTTTTATTCTTATAGTTTAGTACATATTTAGCTTTTGCAATTTAATTTTATTAAAATATAAAGTAATATATATCCAAAACTAAGATATCTAAACTAGCGTAAAAAGTGTGCGCAATCCAAAAGCGTATTTAAACCTAAAAATTGTATATATCCGACCTCTCTGACTACACTGCTTGAAAAATCACAAATTTCAAATTGCTCCCTCAGTTAAGGCGAACTAAACTGCACTGTTTTTTTTTCTAATAAACTGAATTAAACTGAACTGCACTATAATATGAACTGAACTGTTTTATGAACTGCACTACATTTGAGCTGAGCTGCACTATTTTTGAACTGAACTACACTATTTTTTAACTGAACTTCACTACTTTTGAACTTAACTACATTGTTTTTGAACCAAATTGCACTGATTTTGAACTGAATTGCACTAATTTTGAACTGAATTGCACTATTTTTGAACCGAATTGCACTGATTTTGAATCAATTGCTCTATTTTTGGTTCCTATGTTGCTAGTATATTTTAGTTTATAACTTGGAATTGCACTTCCTGAATATATATCTTAATTATAAATGAAAATATAATTTGGTTGGATATTAATTATTGTTTAAAATGACTTGAGATTCTATTATTATTAATTGGTATTTAGAATGATTATAAATTTAATAAGAGAGGGTCCAACCTAAGTTCAAATAAGTTATTAAAAAAAATGGTTTGAAGTCACGCTAATGACAACACAAGCATTTAAATATTAAATTGGAAGTGAGAGCCAGACCCACGCTACTGGCAACATAGGTAAATGTGTCAAAAAATGAAAGAGTCACTTTTCAATGGGATAGGCCGTCTCTTTTTTGAGTCCACTCTTATTCGCACGCAAATTTTGGATAGCGTCCGTTTTTGGATTTTGGAAGGGTTATATTGGGACTCTAATAACTTGATTTCTTGTAGTGATGGTTTAAAAATTATTTAATTAAAAAGATATTAGATATATGTCATTAAATATTATGAGATATTGTTAAAAGATGTTAAATATTTTTAAGTGACCATTAAATATTTAAAAAGTATTTATTTAGAAAGTTATTATAAGAAACGTAATGGTTTATTATTTTAAAAGATTTATTTTATTTAAATGATGTTTTAGAATATGAAAGATAAGAGATTAGTTTGAAGGATATATAAAGTAATTATTGCACTATAAATGAGTTATATATGAGGATTATTTGTTAAATGGATTTAATGAAAAGATATACGATTTCTTATGTGGGTGAATATGGTTATATACATGAGATTTAAAAAGATTTCCTAAGAAATAGAAAAAGAAAGGTAGGAAAATATGTATATGATATTTTAGAGTTATTAGAAAGACAACACAAATGCACACCTCTGGTCTTTGCAGCATTATAAAAATCATTAGTATTTTTATTAGAATCCTCTAGCAACTTAGAGTCATATTCCTCCTCTAGCAAGCCCAATTTCCTTTTACGAGCCTCAAACAAGTAATGAATAGTAAGTTCCTAACTCCAAGGAAAACAGAAATCAAAAAGGACTGTTTTTCTTCATAGCAACAGTCAATCTTCACTTATACAATAATACAAACACATTTTAATTTACCAACAGTCAAGCGCCCTCATTATCTTCTATCATATATCTTTCTTCCTGTCCATGAAGAACTTTCTACAGGAACAAGGTTTACATAAAACTTCTACCGACATTTTTTATTTATTCATTCATTTAGCTGATCATGTAACATAACAAATCATAATAAACATAATCAACCAACGATGGAAATAATTCATGAAATGGGAGTTGAATAATGATAAAACAATTACCCTCTCCTTGCGTTCGGCTTTCTTTTGCTCCAATTCCTCAATGGCCTTCGTCCTTCGAGCTTCAAGGGCTTTGAGTTCATGTTCCTCAAAAGGCCAATTGTTGGGAATACCAGGATCCTTCTCAACCTTATTTTTCCCACTCAGCCTAAGCTTCTTCGCTTCCTTCCCTTTTTTTCTATTGTGCTCTTTCACCTTCCGTATCACCTTGTACTTCTTCTTCAACGAAACCCTCTTACTCTTAATCTCTGCAACCCAAAAAGTTTACAACAATAATAAAAAAAATAAACAATTAAAATCATTGCACACTACTGATATCAAAGAACAGGGATTGGGTTTTCTTACTCTTGCTCTTCATCACCATTTTGTGTTCTCTACCTTCACAAGAGAAAAAGAGATGAGAACGATAATCCACGTCAAAAGTAGTAGAAAACGGAGAGAAGAAGGGAAAAGATTTGAAGAGGCTCTGGAGGGAGCAAATAGAGAAGAGGGTGAAGGAGTTTGTTGTATATTGTTATCAAATTTTAGAAGGTAAAATTAGATAATCAACATATTAAATTTGATATTCAATAAAATTTGTTTTAGTATTCTAAAACAAATTTTTTATATCCTCATCTTTTAATTTGATATACTAAAATAATGAATTTTAATATGCCTAGATTTTTTTTATAAGAAAATATAATTACTTAAATATATTATAAAAAAACTATATTGTAACAAAAAATTTAGGAGGGGTTTTCTTAGGCTAACTTAAGCTGAATTTGTTAATATTTAGAGATTCAATAACACGTGTTTTTTCATAAATACTAGTTAGTAGTAAGGTTTCAATTTATAAAGTTTTTATTCTTATAGTTTAGTACATATTTAGCTTCTACAATTTAATTTTATTAAAATATAAAGTAATATATATTCAAAACTAAGATATCTAAACTAGCGTAAAAAGTGTGCGCAATCCAAAAGCGTATTTAAACCTAAAAATTGTATATATCCAACCTCTCTGACTACACTGCTTGAAAAATCACAAATTTCAAATTGCTCCCTCAGTTAAGGCGAACTAAACTGCACTGTTTTTTTTTTCTAATAAACTGAATTAAACTGAACTGCACTACATTTAAGCTGAGCTGCACTATTTTTGAACTGAACTACACTATTTTTTAACTGAACTTCACTACTTTTGAACTTAACTACATTGTTTTTGAACCAAAGTGCACTGATTTTGAATTGAACTGCACTAATTTTGAACTGAATTGCACTATTTTTGAACCGAATTGCACTGATTTTGAATCAATTGCTCTATTTTTGGTTCCTATGTTGCTAGTATATTTTAGTTTATAACTTGGAATTGCACTTCCTAAATATATATCTTAATTATAAATGAAAATATAATTTGGTTGGATATTAATTATTGTTTAAAATGACTTGAGATTCTATTATTATTAATTTGTATTTAGAATGATTATAAATTTAATAAGAGAGGGTCCAACCTAAGTTCAAATAAGTTATTAAAAAAAATGGTTTGAACTCACGCTAATGACAACACAAGCATTTAAATATTAACCTTCAGTTCAGGCAAACTGAACTGCACTGTTTTTTTTTTCTAATAAATTGAATTGAACTGAACTGCACTATAATATGAACTGAACTGTTATAAATTGAATTGTTTTATGAACTGCACTACATTTGAGCTGAGCTGCACTATTTTTGAACTGAACTACACTATTTTTTAACTGAACTGCATTACTTTTGAACTTAACAACATTGTTTTTGAACCGTTTTCGAACCAAATTGCACTGATTTTGAACTGAATTGCACTAATTTTGAACTGAATTACACTATTTTTGAACCGAATTGCACTCATTTTGAATCAATTGCTCTATTTTTGAACTAAAAAATAGTTCACCTGAACTAAATTTAACTAAATATTATTTTGTTATATCTAACTGCACTGAACTGAATTGTACTTGCAATATGAATTAAACTGACTACTATATACCATATCATATTTTTGAACTGTACTATTTTTGAACCGAACTACACTAATTTTGAATCGAACTACAATATTTTTGAATCGAAATGATTGTGAACGGTTTTTGAGTTACTTAAATAACTTATTCAACTAAACGTTGCATCTCAATTAAGAAACTAGGTAGTATTTACCCACTTCATTCATAATATAGGTTCTCGTAAACAAAAAAAAATACATAAAACTAAGTAAATAGTAAATAGGAAAAATTTATCTTTACTTAAAAATATTGATTTTCCTATAAACAACAAAATAAAAAAATTAATACATCTCCAAATATCTTGTTTGTGATTATGTGGTTTGTGGATTATCACGAAACCATTAAAGCATAGCTTAGAGACATTAAAGTAAAAAGTTGTGAAAAAAAAATATCAGTCACTTCCAAAAATGATTTTTTTTAGTCAGAGTTCATGTATCCATCTCTTAAAGAGGAAAAATAAAATCTATCAACCAAAGTGTAAGGTGAGAAGTGTTTTTTTTTTAAGTATAGGCTTGAACTTCTCCACGTCTACGAGACTATTGATTTCTATAAAGTTTTTTTAAAATAATTAAAATTAACTATTTTGTAAATTAATTTATGAAAATTTTATCAAGTTTTGAACAGAAATAGTAGTGAAATTAAGTATCAATAAGTTATAAGAATGTTATCACATTTTTAACTCAAGATAATTAGTTTCAATTTTTTTTGTTCAACAACTTATACTGACACAAACAATTTTTTTCCATGTAATATTGTATTTAAATTTTTAATTTACATATACATAATTTAGTTTATACATAAATTTCATTTTTCTTTAAAATCTTATGAAAAAAAAACACGAAATGGGATGTAGGGTTAATAAGTTAAGGATAAATCATGCGTGGTTTTAACTTTTTATTTTGGCCTCTTTGAAAAAAAATTATGCTAACTCTCATATTTGTGTCGTAGTACAATGATGATTGAAAAAGATATGGGATTGGTACCATAAAAAAGAAGAATAAAACACACAGTTCACACAATTAATTGCACTAAAATACAAGAAGTTGAGTTTTTTATAAACTAAACTACAAAATAATACAGTACAGTTTTCATTGACAATAGTTTAATTCTTTTAGTATAATATAGTACAGATAACTTATAGTTCAGTGCAATTAGAATAACTTTGCCCAGCCCTAACATTTGTGATAGTTTTAGAGTTCTATGAGTCAAGTGTTGACACAGTATTAATAGTATTATATTGTAGTTATATGAATGACTTCTTCAAATATTTGAAGGAGATAAAACTAATACATGATTTAACCAAAAAATTTCGATTGGTATCAGAATAATATTTTTTTTTGTTTATTTAATGTTGTTGATTTGTTATTATTTTTAGAAATGAATAGATTTAATGGGTATTAAATGTTGTGGACTGTTTTTATTTTTCGAAATGTTGATATATATATATATATATTCTAAGCTGTGAATCAGAAAAGTTTCAGATTTATGTATCTTCTATTTCGTCGTATATTAGTAGAAGCATGATCCATTATATGTACATAATAAATATATAAATATATACGAATATGTTTCTGTTATGTTTTATAGCATATATTTAATGTTAGGGATGATAACTATATATACTGAAATGACTGGGAGTGAAATCCGTCAAATGTAACTATCAAATAATATTATAATATTATTTGGAAATTTTAGGAAGCTTCGGTTATTTTTATTTTTTCATTCATAATATTATTATTAATAATATGATTACTAATGGGGATTAAATTAATAAATAAAATTATGTATAAATTATATATATATATATATATATATATATATATTACAATAACTAATGATTTAATTTAATAACTAATTATACAATTGTATAAATATTTATATATAGATACTAATAATATGATTTTATACGATTAAATTCATGTTTTAAAATATTAATTTAATTTTGTACAGTTTTAAAATATTTTTAATTTTGTATAAAATGCATTCTAGAAATTTCATTTTTTAGGACGAAAAATTTATTTGTTAAGAGAATAAGAGATCCAAAAAATTATAATAATTATAAAAATAAATAAATGAGATTAAATAAATATTTAAAGTAAAAGACAAAATGGTTTAAAATTTATTTAATTAAAAATATACTAGATATACGTCGTTAAATATTATGAGATACTGTTAAAAGATGTTAAATATTTTTAAGTGACCATTAATTATTTAAAAAGTATTGATTTAGAAAGTTATTATAAGAAACGTAATGGTTTATTATTTTAAAAGATTTATTTTATTTAAATGATGTTTTAGAATATGAAAGATAAGAGATTATTTTGAAGGATATATAAAGTAATTATTGCACTATAAATGAGTTATAAATGATGATTATTTGTTAAATGGATTTATTGAAAAGATATATTGTTACGTGGGTGAATATGGTTATATACATGAGATTTAAAAAGATTTCTTAAAAAATAGAAAAAGAAAGGTAAGAAAATATGTATATGATATTTTAGAGTTATTAGAAAGACAACATAAATGCACACCTCTGGTGTAAGGCCCAATTATTTCTGCCCATCTTATTGTAGAGGCCGCCCAATCTTTTGGGCCTAAATGGGGTTGGCCCAATTCAATTTCTGACCTAAGATACCCCAAAACCCTAACTTGTAACTACTCTTCGTAAAACAGATCCCACACATCTCTTAGAGCAGCTGCCGTCATCCTCTGCTAGGGTTTGGAGTCGTCATAACTTAGCAAGCTCAGCCTCATTCTTCTTTTCCGTGTAAGTCCCTCCCAACTCAAGCTCTATGTTCATTTTGATTCTTCTGTATGTTCTCAGTTAGAGCTTTCTAATGAGCTCATTTTTGGAACTTGTCCCACTGTTTTTCAGCTCGCGAAATTGTCCCATGAGCTATTGTCCCTCACTGTTCGAGTATCAAAGCCTTAGCTAACGTTTCCAGGTACGGGAAGTTAGGGTTCGGGTTTAAGTTGTGTTTTTATGCCTGTTCTTGAGCTTGCGAATTGTTTGTATGGGTTAATCATTGTTCTTGGGACGTGAAATGCTTTGTGTGATTGGCTGGGGTTGAAAGATCCATCTGTTGCAGGTGAAATCAGGGGGAGAACTAATAATCTCGCCCAGGAGAGTCGGACTCGCCTAAGCGAGTCTTGTGGAGGCTCGCCCAAATCCTTTTTCGTGAAAGGTCACCCAAACGACCAGCTTATTATTTTGAGCGAGCAAACCACTCGCCCAGGCGAGAGGGATCTCGCCTAAGCGAGACCCCGCATTGGTTCCTATTTCCTTTTCGAGCCCCCGCCTAGGCGATGGGGGCTCGCCTGAGCGAGACTGTCTCACCTGAGCGAGGGATTGGGCGAGACAGTGCGTGGTTTGGTTGTGATATCGCTGTCGTTAGGCGATCAAATTACCACTACTTAACTTTAGCAACTTCAGTATTGCCAAGTTAGTAGTAAACAAAATAGTTAGGGTTAAGATAACCTTGAGTGGTCTCACAACGAATATAGAATTGATCTCAAATATTTGATTCTTAAAAATGCAATTAAAACTAGCAACTATAAAAATAAGGGGGTTTTGATATGCAAAGAAAATGACACGGAAGATTGTAAACACAATAATAGTAAATAGGTCAATTCCACTACTTTTTCTAAATAAGATTCTTCATTGGTTATCAAGAGATTATTGTTAAATTAATTATTGATGTTGATTTACAAATCAATCAATCTAAAGACTCAATTCATTCGTTGGCATTCTCACTTTTAATCAAAGTACAGTCTCAATTAAAACTGAGAAAGTCCATAGTAAATTCAATCAAAGTACAGTCTCAATTAATTTTACTATGCCTAATCATGTCTATTCCTTTGTTTCTTCACCAAATAGATAACTTAATTAATCAAAGTAAAGTCTTGACTAATTTTAGTTAAAGTAATTACCTCTAATCAAAGTAAAGTCTCAATTATTGGAAAAAACTTATTTAATCAAATGAAAGTTTCTAAATAAAATCAAAGTAAAGTCTCAATTTAATTTAAAAACCTTTTAACTCATATGATTAGCATGCATGTAGATTTAAAATCATTATTTTCTATTCGATTAAGAAGCAAAGGACATAAATAAACAAAAACCACAACAATAATCAAAATAACAAACACATAAATTCATCTAACTTCAGAATCCAGTTAAGAAATTACAGTGGAATCAACCCTTAAAGCTTAGCCCTCCATGGCTTTCATGGAATACATGATAATATATGATGAAGGAAAGAAAATAAAAGAAAAGAGAGAATGAGAGATGTGATGGATGACGGTGTTTGCCAAAACCAGAGAGTTCTAAGTGTCTGATGTAAGTTGTCAGTTCTCCTTCTGCTCCTTTAAGTCTCTTTATATAGGCTTCAACTGGACTTTGGGCTTTATTTATCGGTTGCTAAAATCTTTTATTTTTATTTAATTAATTGGCAACTTAATTTCTGTCCAATTTCCAATTCTGCCCCTCTTATTTAATCATTTTTGCAGTTTTGACCAGAGTTGACAGTTGGCTTTGACCAATTGACCAGTTGACCAGTTTGACTGTCCAATAGGGTTTGCTGCGTTTAGGGTTTGCAGAGTGCACTTTCTCTCTCCAGACTAGGGTTTGCTGGTTCAAGCGAAGGAGCTCGCTGCAGTGGTGGCGCGAACTGATGATGCGAGGTGCATGAATGGACGTGGTGCTGTTCTGGTTCGCGGGAGCGATTCGTCTTCTTTGATCTGGTGCAGGTTCGTGAGTGTTGTTTCCGGCGTGGTGGATCTGCTTGCGTGGAGGATGCGCTGCGGAGAAGATGGAAGTTGTGCGAATGGAGGATGCTTCGTTGTGATGGTGCTGCGCGAACTGGTGCACGAACATCTCCGCTGCTGCCATGGTTTCCTTGCGGAGAGAAGATGACTCGCGATGGTGGCTGTAACCGTGGTGTGGAAGCGCGCTGGTGCAGAGATAATGGAGTGACGGCGCTGCTGTTTTCCAACAAGATGGTGGAGAAGATTGAAGATGGTGGCGTTACTACAGCGTGAACGAAGAGGTGCGGTGGTGTTGATGGTGGCTGCCGTGACTGGTGCGTGGAATCGTGGTGGCTGGTGGCGAGATTGGCGGCTAGGGTGACGGCTGCCATGGTGATGGAAGGAGAGGAGGAAAATTAGGGTTAGGGTTTCATGAGTGAGATGGAGAAGATGATGACGTGGCAAGATCTGACTGGTCAATTTGGTGAGTGGAGGATTATGACACGTGGCTTGTTCTGGTTGGCTAATTTTAAAAGGTAGGGATTGCCACATGGCATGATCTGGTTGAGTGGAGTTTAAGTGGTAGGAGGGGTGCAACTTAGTGAAAACTAGGGGTGCAGAACAGGTTTTTGGTGGTCCACTTTAGAAGGAGTGTGCAAATAAAATCGGGGGGTGCATTTAGCTCCTGATTTATTCTTTTCCAGAATTTCCTGATTTTGGACTTATTTTGTAACTTTGAATATTTCAAATCCACACTATTAATGACCAAAAATAAATTTCAGCTGCATTAACAAACGTTAGAATATCCAATAATATTTTATGCAACTAAAATCAATTTTTACGCCACTTTTCCCAAACTTACTCAATAAATCCAATAATTACAAATCCTAATTAAATCAATCTTTAAGCACAGAAAATTCAATTAAATCCCCAAATTTAAATATTAAATGAGGGCAAAAATTTGAACTCATCACACACCCACACTTATCCTTTTGCACTCCTGGGCAGAATTGAATAATTTCAAAACTTTATTCTAAGGTCTTTTATTCCATATTTTCAGTGGATTAAAGAAATGAATACAAATGAAAACAGATCAATCTTTTAGAAATCATGTTGTCATGCACAAACAAATGGATAAAATTATGTTTTTCACACATGAATTAATCTTTTGAGTTTACAAGATAATCAAATATGAAAGAGAAACACTCAAGTTAAATGTATATTTTCTCACCAAAATGCGCTCAAGTGTTTTGGCTTGTGTTTTCACTTAAAATACCCATGCAAGTAAACACTCTCAATGCTTAGCAAGACTCTAATATTCACAGCTTTCAGAAAACATGCATTCAAAAATCATGAGGACTTTTCACAGGATATAATGAGGCCAAGGCAAAGGTAGGAAAAACTTTAGGATTTGTGTGTTTTTGAAATAGTAAGGAAGAAAGAATTATGGGGCATAGTTTCAAAAACAATCCTTATTTTTTTTCTTTGTTTTTTTTCTCTTTTATCCTTTGTTGCTCTTTTTCAGACAACAATCATTTTTCATTTCAACACTCTGTCATCAACTATTATTTTCCTTTTTGCCATTTTTATAACTTTGTGGGGGAAATACTCACCCCCACACTTTATTCCTCAACCAATCTCAACATAATCCACTAGCTCCTTCTTTCTCCCTAAGGTAAGGAAAAAAAATGGTCTTTTTCTTTTTAAGGTTTAGCAATATGCTCAAAACAAGAAAAAAAGGTTTAAGCTCAAGGGGCTGCCAATGGATCAATGTCATGGTTAGCTTATTTGGCCAAGTAGCTAAAAACAAGAAATGCCTCAGTCATATCAAATCATGCATGTTCACCTAAGATGCAAAACAACAGAATCAAGCTAAACATTTGAGTACCAACAAGACATGAGCAAGTCACACAAGACAAATAGGAATGACACATGGTAGTTCATCCTTACAATAAAGCTCAAAACTCACAAGGTCAAAAACTCTTTCACAAAAGATTTATTCCAGAAACTCTCAAATCAACTCAATTAGTAAATCACATAAACAATCCATTCATAGCACATGACTCTTATTTTCCCAGAATTATGATCGTTCCAATTAGTGAATCAAATCCCAAAATCCAATGTCAATATGTTTTATTGAATTTTTTTTAAAGAAAACAACACAAAAAACAAAATTAGAAAAGAGAAACAAAAGAAATAGAAAACAAAATCAGAAAAGGGGGAAATCTCCCCACACCCCCACACTTTATCCATGCATTGTCCTCAATGTATTCAATATGTATAAAATGCAAAGAAAAAATATGAAAGGTACTTACCTCCTCAAGGTGGAAGGTATGAGGGAGAAGTCAAGTTCATCCCATCCATCGTCTTATTCAGCATATCTTGATTTTCATTGAATATCCGAAGACGATGCCCATTAACTCTAAAAGTTCTTGCTGAGGATTCTTCCTTGATCTTCAATGCTCCATAAGGGAAGACTTCTGTAACAATGTATGGTCCTTCCCAAGTAGAGCGCAACTTACCACTCATGTGACCAAGCTTGGATTTGTATAGTAACACCTTCTGGCCTACCTTGAAATCCTTTCTAGCCACAAGTTTTTGGTCATGGAACTTTTTGGTTTTCTCTTTGTAGAACTTTGAGTTTTCATAGGCTGCAAGCCTAATCTCCTCTAGTTCTTGCAACTGAAGTTTTTGCTCATTTCCTGCTTCTTCCAAATCCAAGTTGCATGCTTTCACGGCCTAATAGGCCCGATGTTCAATCTCCACAGGTAGATGACAAGCCTTTCCAAAAACCACCCATGAAAGGTGACATACCTATAGGTGTTTTGTAGGCTGTCCTGTGTGCCCAAAGTGCATCATCCAATCTTGTGGCCCAATCCTTTCGACTAGGCTTCACTACTTTCTCTAGTATCTTTTTAATCTCCCTGTTAGAGATCTCTGCTTGCCCATTAGTTTGGGGGTGATATGGTGTAGCAATGCGGTGTGTCACCCCATACTTCTTCAACATGTTCTCAAGTAGCCTATTACAGAAATGAGTCCCCTGGTCACTGATGATGGCTCGTGGTATCCCAAATCTGCAGAAAATGTTAGACCTGACAAAACTCATTACAACTCGAGAATCATTAGTCCTTGTAGCTATGGCTTCCACCCATTTGGAGACATAGTCTACCGCAAGCAAAATATAAGAAAACCCAGAAGAAGGAGGAAAAGGACCCATAAAATCAATACCCCAAATATCAAATACCTCACAATATAACATGGGTTGTTGAGGCATTTCATCCCTTCTTGTAATGGATCTGGCTACCCTTTGGCACTGCTCACAATTTTCATATACCCTATGTGCATCTTTAAAGATAGTAGGCCAATATAATCCACAATCCAACACCTTCCTACCTGTTCTTTGTGTGCCATAATGTCCACCAAAAGGAGACGAATGACACAACTCAAGCACATGAGGTATCTCGATATCTGGAACACACCTCCTTATGACTTGGTCACTACCAATGCGCCATAAGATTGGTTCTTCCCAGATATAGTACTTTGCCTCAGTTTTTAGCTTGGTTCTTTCATATTTGGAAAAGGAAGGAGGAATAGCAGAAACAACCAAATAGTTAACAATGTCAGCAAACCAAGGTTCAGGAAACATACCTTTCACAACAGTCAATGCTAGGAGGACTTCATCAGGAAAGTCATCGTGAATAGGAATATTATCTTCTCCATTTTCAATCCTGCTAAGATGGTCGGCTACTAAGTTATGCGCCCGACTTCTGTCTAGAATCTCAATGTCAAACTCTTGGAGCAGTAGCATCCATCTGATCAACCTTGGTTTCGAATCTGCTTTCTTTAGAAGGAATTTTAATGTTGCATGATCAATATAAACAATTACCTTGGAACCAAGTATATACGGTCTAAATTTGTCCAAGGCAAACACAACAGCCAATAATTCCTTCCCAGTCGTGGTGTAGTTAGCCTGCGCTGCGTCCAACGTTCTGGAAGCATAATATATCACATGTGATAGCTTCCCATCTTTTTGTGCAAGCACTGCTCCTACTGCAAAGTTTGATGCATCACACATCAACTCGAATGGTAATGTCCAGTCAGGTGGCTGGATGATAGGAGTGATGGTAAGCGCCTTTTTTAATGTATCAAACGCATCTTTGCACCTCTCTCCAAAGTCAAATACTACATCCTTTTGCAACAAGTTGGAGAGAGGGTTGGCTATCTTGTTGAAGTCCTTGATAAACCTCCTATAAAATCCTACATGTCCAAGAAAAGATCGAACCTCTTTCACAGAAGAGGGGTAAGGCAATTGTGAAATAATATCAATTTTAGCAGGATCTACAAATATATCATTCTTGGAAACAACGTGACCTAAAACTATACCTTGTTCCACCATAAAATGACATTTTTCAAAATTTAAAACAAGGTTAGTTTCTTCACATCTCTCCAAGACTCTAGCAAGATTAGACAAGCAGTGATCAAAAGATGAACCATATACACTAAAATCATTCATAAAAACCTCAATACAATGCTCCAACAAATATGTAAAAATACTCATCATACATCGCTGAAATGTTCCAGGAGCATTGCAAAGGCCAAATGGCATTTTCTTATAAGCATATGTACCGAATGGACAAGTAAAGGTAGTCTTATGTTGATCCTCTGGGGCAATACAAATATGAAAATACCCAGAGAATCCATCAAGAAAACAGTAATGAGACTTACCTGCCAATCGATCTAACATCTGGTCCATGAATGGTAAAGGAAAGTGGTCCTTCCTGGTGGCCTGGTTTAGTCTTCTATAATCAATACAGACCCTCCAGCTATTCTGAATACGAGTAGGAATCAACTCGTTCTTCTCATTCTTGACCACGGTGATCCCAGATTTCTTGGGGACCGCATGTACAAGACTCACCCAAGTGCTGTTAGAAATAGGATATATAATACTTGCTTGTAGCAACTTGGTGACTTCTTTCTTCACAACCTCCATCAGCTGAGGATTCAGTCTCCTCTGAGGTTGCCTTACTGGCTTAGCATCCTCCTCCAACAGTTTTCTGTGCATGCAGAAAGAAGGACTAATACCAGGAATATCTGCCAAAGTCTAGCCTATTGGTCGCTTGTGATCTTTGATAACCTACAATAGCTTTTGTTCCTGCTCGTCAATAAGCAAGGCAGATATAATAACAGGGAGTTTCCAATCCCTCTCAAGATAAACATATTTCAAATGAGATGGTAAAGGTTTTAACTCCAAAATGGGTGGTTATTCCACAGATGGCAACATTTTACTGCCTAAGGTAATTTCAGCCACCTCAGCATCACATTCGGACGCTACAAAGGTATCAAATAGTGACACCGCGTCCTCAATATCACCTGTTTTACAATTTTCTCTTTCGTCTAAAATCGAGCCCGAAATATTCGAAAAAGAAAAATCCAAAGAAGAAGAAAAACCAGATAAAACGTCCAAAAGTCCAAAAGCATAATTGTTCACTACATTACTCAATAAATCAATACAAAACAAAGAATGGTCTTTGGTCGGGTGCTTCATGGCGTCTAGCACATTGAACTGCACCTTCTCATCTCCTATCTCCATAGTCAATGATCATGCATGCACGTCTATCTTGGTACGTGCTGTCATCATGAATGGTCTTCCCAAGATAATTGTGGTTGAACTCATTCCTTCATCATCCTTCAGGTCCAAGATGTAGAAATCTGCGGGAAAAATTAACTTGTCCACACGGACAAGCACATCTTCTAGCACACCTGCAGGGTTAACTGTGCTACGGTTGGCCAATTGAATGACCACACCAGTAGACTTAAGAGGTCCAAGATGAAGTGAAGTAAAAACAGATAAAGGCATTACATTAATGGAAGCTTCTAAATCTAACGTAGCATTGTCAAACTTAGTACTTCTTATAATGCAGGGAACAAAAACTTGGCGTATTTAGGAATTTGTTTTACAGCATCCAACAAAGGGATGTTTATCTCCACTTTCTTGAAAGTATTCAAGATTTCTTTGTCTAACTCCTCCATCTTTTTAGTTTTTGGTTTCAAACGGTTTGGATAGGGAGGAGGAGGAGAATAAGGAGAAGAATTTTTAGAGGAAGTATTAGGGGATACCAACCTGGAGTTATCACCGGGTGCAGGCATTTCAGATGTTGCTTGTGTTGCTTCATCTGATCTTCCACTTTCATTATCAGGTACAACTTCATTGTCCTTATCTTCATCTTCTTGGGCATCCCCAAGGCCTTGTATTTGCTTACCCGATCTTAAAGTAATAACACTTACATTTCGCGGGTTGATTATAGTTTGTGCAGGCAAATTGCTCGAACCTTGTTTAGACTTCATCTGATTCAACTCATTTGCCATTTGTCCAATCTGGTTCTGCAAATTTTGATTGGTTGATTCCATCGTCTGTTTCAACTCATTGATTTGTCCCTTCATCATGTCAGCCATCATTTTCATTATTGCTTCCATGTTTGAATCACCAGAGGTTGTAGCTGGTTGTGGTTGTTGCCTCTGTTGAGGTGGAACATAGACTTGTTGGTGTTGAGGCTGTTGATTTCCCCATTTCTGGCTGGGATATTCCTTCCAATCTGGGTTGTACTTGTTGGAGGACAAATCATGGTTGTATTGCTGTCGAGGTGGTCTATTATTGCCATAGATGTTTGCAGCATATGCCTGAGGTTGTTCATTGTCTAACGTCCCTGTCTCTTTTAACATAGAACAAGCCTCGGTAGGATGATTAGTAGAAGCACAAATTCCACATAAGGTAGAAGGGATAGGCTTTTTCTGTAAGTTTGTCAAGGTCCTTACCGTTGCCGCTAAGTCATCCAACTTCCTTTCTATTTTCTTGTGATCTGCAACATATGAAGCTTCTACTCCACAGGTTCCCTTCAATAGAGTTATAGAATTACTCCTGGTGGAAAATTGTTGATGGTTCGACGCCATATTTCAATCAATTGTCTTGCATTTGTTGGCGTTTTGTCCACCAATGACCCTTCACTTGCAGCATCTATCATTTGTCTATCCATGATACTCAATCTCAATCCCTCATAAAAGTATTGAATGAGGAGATGCTCGTTTATTTGGTGATGAGGACAGGAAGCACATAACTTTTTAAATCTTTCCCAATACTCATGAAGATTTTCTCTTTCTTGTTGCCTTATCCCATAAATATCTTTGCGAATAGCAGCAACTCTAGATGCTGGAAAAAACTTTTCCAGAAATAATCTTTTCAGAGTCTCCCAAGTATTGATGGATCCTGGTGGAAGGCAGTATAACCAATTCTTAGCGGTATCTTGCAATGAGAATGGAAAAGCCTTAAGCTTGATATGTTCCTTTGTCACTGTTATAGGTCTCATGGATGAACAAACAACATGAAATTCCTTCAAATGATGGTACGGGTCTTCTCCTGCTAATCCATGGAATTTAGGTAGAAGATGGATTAATCCAGACTTAAGCTCACATTCTCCATTTGGATATTGGATGCACATGTTTTGTGTAATTGCTGCATCCGGTGAAGCCAACTCTCTTATTGTTCTTTCTTCCATTCTATCTTCTTGAATTTCTGGTTCAGGTGATGGATCAGAAGATATGTTAATTACTCGAGGTGATTCTAGCGGTACACTTTCAGTGGTAGGCTCAGATGATGACGGTGCTCCTTCAGTAGAACACTTGAGTTCAAGTCTCCTGCGTGATTTACGCAAGTTCCTTTCAAGTTCTGAATCAAGTTGATAGAATTGACCCGGATTGGCCCGAGTCATGCACTATGCAGTCCACCTGAAAGTGTTTCCCTATGTGTTTTTTTTCTTCCTATTCTTGTTTTGGAGAAAGATTTCAAGAAAGAAATAAGTTAAGATGTCGTTGGGTCTACTCCGAGGAAAGAGAGGTGCGTCACAGTGGACAACTTAAATACCAAGTCTTTCCTAGACAGAGTTTTCCAAACTAGTCTCAAAAATTTCTTAAAAGAAATTCTTAATCAAAACAAAAATAGAATTTTCCTTGAAATATAAAAATAAAACTAAAGACAACAAAAAACACAAACTCTATTAAACGTATATGCGTAAAATAAAATAAATAAATAAATAAATAAAATAAATTAATAAAAACAAAATCAAAATATAAGAAATACTAACCGTATTCCTCGGCAACGGCGCCAAATTTGATATCGCTGTCGTTAGGCGATCAAATTACCACTACTTAACTTTAGCAACTTCAGTATTGCCAAGTTAGTAGTGAACAAAATAGTTAGGGTTAAGATAACCCTGAGTCGTCTTACAACGAATACGAAATTGATCTCAAATATCTGATTCTTAAAAATTCAATTAAAACTAGCAACTATAAAAATAGGGGGTTTTGATATGCAAAGAAAATGACACGGAAGATTGTAAACACAATAATAGTAAATAGGTCAATTCCACTGCTTTTTCTAAATAAGATTCTTCATTGGTTATCTAGAGATTATTGTTAAATTAATTATTGATGTTGATTTACAAATCAATCAATGTAAAGACTCAATTCATTCGTTGGCATTCTCACTTTTAATCAAAGTACAGTCTCAATTAAAACTGAGAATTGTTAGATTGTCCATAGTAAATTCAATCAAAGTACAGTCTCAATTAATTTTACTATGTCTAATCATGTCTATTCCTTTGTTTCTTCACCAAATAGAAAACTTAATTAATCAAAGTAAAGTCTTGACTAATTTTAGTTAAAGTAATTACCTCTAATCAAAGTAAAGTCTCAATTATTGGCAAAAACTTATTTAATCAAATGAAAGTTTCTAAATAAAATCAAAGTAAAGTCTCAATTTAATTTAAAAACCTTTTAACTCATGATTAACATGCATGTAGATTTCAAATCATTATTTTCTATTCGATTAAGGAGCAAAGGACATAAAAAACAAAAACCACAACAATAATCAAAATAATAAACACCTAAATTCATCTAACCTCAGAATCCAGTTAAGAAATTACAGTGGTATCAACCCTTAAAGCTTAGCCCTCCATGGCTTTGATGGAATACATGATAATATATGATGAAGGAAAGAAAATAAAAGAAAAGAGAGAATGAGAGATGTGATGGATGACGGTGTTTGCCAAAACCAGAGAGTTCTAAGTGTCTGATGTAAGTTGTCAGTTCTCCTTCTGCTCCCTTAAGTCTCTTTATATAGGCTTCAACTGGACTTTGGGCTTTATTTGTCGGTTACTAAAATCTTTTATTTTTATTTAATTAATTAGCAACTTAATTTCTGTCCAATTTCCAATCCTGCCCCTCTTATTTAATCATTTTTGCAGTTTTGACCAGAGTTGACTATTGGCTTTGACCAATTGACCAGTTGATCAGTTTGACTATCCAATAGCAGCCTGACACGTGGCACAGAGTGCACTTTCTCTCTCCAGACTAGGGTTTGTTGCGTTTAGGGTTTCATGGACTCCTTTGGCTACGCGAACAGGTGCTGCACGAAATCTGACGAGGTGCAGATACATGTGGAGCTGCTCCATTTTCCGCTGCAATGTATCTATGTGTGTGGCGCGCTGGTTCAAGCGAAGGAGCTCGCTGCAGTTGTGGAGCAAACTGACGATGCGAGGTGCGTGAATGGACGTGGTGTTGTTCTGGTTCTCGGGAGTGGTCGATCTGCTTGCATGGTGGATGCGCTGCGGAGAAGATGGAAACTGTGCGAATGGAGGATGCTTCGTTGTGATGGTGCTGCGCGAACTGGTGCACTAACGTCCTTGTTGCTGCCATGGTTTCCTTGCGGAGAGAAGATGATTCGCGATGGTGGTTGCAACCGTGGTGTGGAGGCGCGCTGGTGCAAAGATAATGGAGTGACGGCGCTGCTGTTTTCCGGCAAGATGGTGGAGAAGATTGAAGATGGTGGCGTTACTGCAGCGTGAACGAAGAGGTGTGGTAGTGTTGATGGTCGCTGCCGTGACTGGTGCGTAGAATCGTGGTGGCCAGCGGCGAGATTGGCGACTAGGGTGGCGGCTGCCATGGTGATGGAAGGAGAGGAGGAAAATTAGGGTTAGGGTTTCATGAGTGAGATGGAGAATATGATGACGTGGCAAGATCTGACTGGTCAATTTGGTGAGTGGAGGATTATGACACGTGGCTTGTTCTGGTTGGCTAATTTTAAAAGGTAGGGATTGCCACATGGCATGATCTGGTTGAGTGGAGTTTAAGTGGTAGGAGGGGTGCAACTTAGTGAAAACTGGGGGTGCATAACAGGTTTTTGGTGGTCCACTTTAGAAGGAGTGTGCAAATAAAATCTGGAGGTGCTTTTAGCTCCTGATTTATTCTTTTCCATAATTTCCTGATTTTGGACTTATTTTGTAACTTTGAATATTTCAAATCCACACTATTAATGACCAAAAATAAATTCCAACTGCATTAACAAACGTTAGAATATCCAATAATATTTTATGCAACTAAAATCAATTTTTACACCACTTTTACCAAACTTACTCAATAAATCCAATAATCACAAATGCTAATTAAATCAATCTTTAAGCACAGAAAATTCAATTAAATCCCCAAATTTAAATATTAAATAAGGGCAAAAATTTGAACTCATCAGGTTGCTTGGTTGTCCTTGGATGATTTGTAATTGTTTGGGTATGCTTGATATGTTGATATATATATATATATATATATATATATATATATATATATATATATATATATATATATATATATATATATATATATACATAATGGATTGCCATGTGTGTGTGACATAATTCATGAATGGAATGATGGATATCGTGGAGCTTGGCATGTGAAAATAATGAGTGAGTTGGAATTAATGGGACATGGTATTGATATGAGATGAGGCCCTATACTCAAGGGGTGGTAATGACCAGTGGTATGGGTTCAACATGTGATACGAATGAGGTGTTATTTTTCAGAGGTTGACATGGAATTGTAAGCATGATTGGTATTCTCTTATTTTTGATTTATGATTGTTGGGTCCGTGTCAGTGTGTAACTCCTTGGAGTCTCTAGGCAAGGCCTCCGGGGTTGCGCTTTAGTGGTCGGGACGTAATTCCATGGCCCCTATTAGTGGGTGTCCATGGTGGTGCCCCATCTGTATAACTAGGTAAAGATTCAAGGTAAGGTTGCATCCTGACACTCTAAGGAGTTAGTTAGTTTCACCTAGAGCGGACTGACTCTTGTGGTGAGAGTAGTAGGAGGCCTGAAATTCACTATGGACTAACCTTGTGGTGAGGGAAAATTGATCCATCGTAACACTTGTAACACATAGCTCGGGGGTGAGCAGCTTGAGGGTGAGCAAAGGTATCCACCACAAGTGCAAGCATTCACTTAATCCGACCAGGTTATACGTATCCGGATGATTCGAGTTGAGTCGTAGTGTATCCATTGAAAAGTCATAACATGCATGGTTGTTGTATGGATATTGGATGGTGATGCAGCGACAAGCGGTGTGGCTTGAGCAACAACAAGCAGTGATGTAGCAGATGGAGGCTGCATGTGTGGCTGCCGAGGATGCACAAAGGCAGCATATGGAGGCCCTCCTATGTTTGGCCCGGAGGCACGACCACCAGTCTGGGAGTGGAGTCTGAAACACTTCCTGAAACACCATCCTGTGAAGTTCAACGGGAAGACGAGCCCTGACGCAGCAGACTAGTGGCTGAAGGATCTGAGGAGGATCTTTGATGCAAAAATATGCCCAGCGGAGAACATGTTAGCTTTCATAGTATACATGCTCACTGGGGAGGCTGAGCACTAGTGGACCAGTACCAAATCCATCGTGGAGGAGAGAGGCGAGCCAATGACGTGGGAGGCCTTTAGGGGGAAATTCCTCTCAAAATATTCCCAGACAACATTCGATATGCCAAGGAGGTGAAATTCCTCCAACTGACCTAGGTAGGGAAGACGGTGACCAGCTATGCTGAGAAGTTCAAGCACCTCAACCGCTTTTATACCTTGTCGCTCGATGAGGAGTGGAGATGCCGGAAATTCGAGAACGGTCTCAGGGAAGATATTCGCTTGATGGTAGCACCCTTATCCATTAAGGATTTTGCCGCTCCGGAGGAGAAGTCCAGGGTGATGGAGAAGATGAAGAATGAGGTAGAGGGTCAGCGACCCCAACAGCCTCAGAGGATTGGAGGACCATCTGGGTCCAAGCCTAGACACAACGAGCGGAGGAGACCATATGACATACCTCCCCATCAACCTCAGGGGTCTAGGGGTCTTCCTCCCCAGCAAGGTCGAGTGCAATGTTACATATATGGGGGGCCACACCTGAGGAGCGCTTGCCCACGCTTGGAGGGTTATCGCAGATGCAACAATTGTGTCAAGTAGGGCCACTTTGGGAAGGATTGTCCCACTCTTGCTAGGGCAGCGGCACGCCCTCTAGTTCAGACTCCTCACCAGCACCAGCGGAGAGATAGAGGCAACAGGCCTCAGGTGACGGGCAGAGTCTACGCCATGACCGAAGAAGAGGCGGCAGGTTCAGGTAACCTCGTTATGGGTTATTGTGTGATTTCTGGGATGAGATGTTGCTTGTTATATGATTCTGGCGTGACATACTCCTTTGTGTCAAATGCTAGTGTGAAAAAGTTGGGTCTACCGGTGTGTGAGCTGTAGTGTGAACTTGTGGTATCTACTCCAGCATCGGGTTTGGTCAGGATGTCGTCCTTGTGTGCTAAGTGTCCTGTGGAGGTGGAAGGACGCAGATATAGGGTGAATCTGATATGTCTGCCTCTCCACGAGTTGGAAGTGATCCTAGGGATGGATTGACTCTCTGCGAACCGCATCCTTATAGACTGCCGCGAGAAGAGGTTGTTGTTTCCCGATTTAGAGGAGCTCGAGTTGGTGTCTCCTCAGGGGGTGGTGAGGGAGATTCAGAGTGGCGCGCAATGCTTCATAATCTTTGCCCGTTTGGAAATGGAGGAGAGAGAGGGACCATCAATTATACCTGTGGTGCATGAGTTTGAGGACGTGTTTCCGGATGAAGTACCTGGGTTACCTCCCAATAGGGAGGTGGAGTTCTCTATTGACCTAGTACCGGGGACAGCTCCGGTATCGATGGCTCCATACCGCATGGCTCCGGCAGAGTTGGTGGAACTTAAGAAACAAATAGAGGAACTAATGGCGAAGCAGTTTATCCGACCCAGCACTTCACCGTGGGGAGCACCAGTGTTGCTGGTAAAGAAGAAGGATGGGAGTTCACGCCTGTGTGTGGACTACAGGCAACTGAACAAGATGACGATCAAGAATAAGTATCCGCTCCCGAGAATTGATGACTTGATGGATCAGCTGCATGGGTCGTCAGTATTCTCGAAGATAGACCTGCGGTCGGGATACCATAAGATTTTGGTAAAGGCTGATGATGTGCAGAAGATGGCCTTCCGATCCCGGTATAGACACTATGAGTACGTAGTTATGCCTTTTGGTGTGACCAATGCTCCAACAGTGTTCATGGACTACATGAACCGGATTTCAGACCCTTCTTAGATAAGTTTGTCGTATTCTAAGACTCAGGAGGAGCATGCAGAACACCTGAGGTTGGTGCTTGGTGTTCTGAGAGAGAAACAATTGTATGCCATGTTGTCCAAGTGCGAATTCTGGATGGATGAGGTTCAGTTTTTGGGGTATGTGATATCCGCCAAGGGGATTGCAGTGGACCCAACGAAGGTTGAGGCAGTGGTAAAGTGGGAAAGTCCTAAGTCGGCCACAGAGATCAAGAGCTTTGTGGGGTTAGCGGACTACTATAGGAGGTTCATAGAGGGATTCTCCAAAACAGTGGCACCCTTGACACTGCTTACTCGGAAGGACCAACCCTTCACTTGGACAGATAAGTGCGAGGAAAGTTTCCAGGAGTTGAAGAGAAGATTGACTAGCGCTCCGATACTAGTGATCCCGGATGTCGGGAAGCCGTTCGAGGTCTACTGTGACGCCTCCCACCTCGGACTTGGTTGCATTTTGATGCAGGAGAAGAAGGTTGTGGCATATGCCTCGAGACAACTCAAGGTGCATGAGAGGAACTACCCCACTCATGACTTGCAGTTGGCGGCAATAGTCTTTGCCTTGAAGATTTGGAGGCATTATCTTTATGGTGCTCAGTTTCATGTGTTCAGCGACCACAAAAGTTTAAAGTACTTGTTTGACCATAATGAGTTGAACATGAGGTAGAGGAGGTGGATGGAGTTCCTGAAAGATTATGACTTCGAGCTCCTATATCATCCGGGGAAGACAAATGTGGTGGCAGATGATCCGAGTAGGAAGATTGTACATACGGCACATCTCATGATAAAAGAGGTAGAATTGCTGGAGAAGTTCAGGGACATGAGGCTACAGGTGGAGTTGGCAACGGCGGAACTAGCACGTGACCAAGGGGAGCCACGGCTCCCTCATGGTTTTTAATTTTTAATTTTATATATTTGTATATATTTTTTAAATTTAAATTTATATATTATTTTTATTATATATATATATATATATTATTTATATATTTTTAAAAAATAAAATAAAAATTAATTTGATGGATCTTGATTAATAAAGGATTAAAGTTTTGTATCTGACTATAAAGTTTTTTTTTTTCATATCAAATTGTTAATAAAATGTAATTGTAAAAAGAAAGACAGATTGAGAAATGGAGATGGGAGAACAAAGAGATCGAAGAACTCATATTTACAAGATCTCCTGAATCAGTATCATAGTATCATATGATTCATGTAGATTAGATTTATGATTCTTCCATTATGATATTTCTTCTAAATTAAGTTTTCTTTAAATTAGTATGAAAACTAACTTAATTTTAGGGATTATTTTATGAATTAGTTTAATAATCTTGAATTGGACCAGAAATTAGAATATCATTTTGCTTGAATTCAATCAATTAGAAAGATTAAAAATTGAGAAGTGTGAATTGTAATATAAAAATGGTTTAAGTAAAAGAAATATTTTTTTGATTAATAAATTATATAAAAAAAAAATTGGCACTCCCAAATTTTTTGTCCGAGTCCATTAGGTGTAGTACCCTTACTATATCTAGTGACTTCTTGAGCTTAGTGAGAGAGAGGCAGTTATTAGATGCCTGCCTGAACAGAATCAGAGAACAGCTTGGGTCAGATGAGACTAGAGATTTCACTTTAGGTAATGATGATATCTTGAGGTTCTAGGGCAGGATCTGTGTACCCAATGATGTTGAGGTAAAGAAGTTAATTCTTGGGGAAGGACATAAGAGTCATCTTAGTTTGCATCCTGGCATGACTAAGATGTACCAAGATCTCAAGGAGACTTTCTGGTGGCAAGGGATAAAGAGGGATGTGGCTTAGTTCGTATTAGCATGTTTAACTTGTCAGAAGGCGAAGGTGGAGCACCAGAGGCCCGGTGGGAACCTACAGCCCTTAGAAATACCAGTGTGGAAATGGGACAACATCTCCATGGATTTTGTAACCCATTTGCCACGGACTTTTAGAGGACATGACACTATCTAGGTGATAGTGGACCGGTTGACCAAGAGTGCCCACTTTTTGGCGATGAACTTGAGGATGTCTATGGCCAAGTTAGCCCAGCTGTACATTAAGGAGATTGTGAGGTTGCATGGAGTACCTTCGAGCATAGTTTCTGACAGAGACCCACAGTTTACATCCCGGTTCTAGCAAACCTTACAGGAGGCTTTGGGGATCAAGTTGACTATGAGGTGTAGGACTCCTCTATGTTGGTATTAGGATGGGGAAGCGGTGTTGGTTGGACCAGAATTGTTAGAGCAAACCACTGAGAAAGTGAGAACGGTGAGGAACAGGATACAGGCTTCTCAGAGTAGGCAGAAGGCCTATGTAGACCGTAAGAGGAGACCTCTGGAGTTCGCAGCTGGTGATCATGTATTCCTGAGGGTGACCCAAACCACGGGCGTGGGAAGGGCTCTCCGCTCAAGGAAGCTTTCGCCCAAGTTCCTTGGCCCCTATCAGATCACGAGGAGGATTGGACCGGTGGCTTACGAGATAGCCTTACCCCCGCAGTTGGCGAACCTTCATCCAGTATTTCATGTCTCACAATTGAGGAGTACGTGTTTGACCCAGCGCATGTGTTGGAAGCCGAGGATATACAAATCAGGGAAGACCTCACAGTGGAAGTACCACCTATCGCTCTAGATGATAGCAAAGTTGAGGAGCGTTGAGGAAAGGAAGTCCGCCTGGTTATAGACATCTGGGATCAGAGAACGGGTGACTCGACTCGGGAGTTGGAGGAGGATATGAGGAAATCACACCCACATCTTTTTGCCTGGTAAGCTTTCATTTTCGAGGTCGAAAATTTTTGTTGTTGGAGGAAATGTAAGGCCCAATTATTTCTGCCCATCTTATTGTAGAGGCTGCCCAATCTTTTGGGCCTAAATGGGGTTGGCCCAATTTAATTTCTGACCTAAGATACCAAAAAACCCTAACTTGTAACTACTCTTCGTAAAACAGATCCCACACATCTCTTAGAGCAGTTGTCGTCATCCTCTTCTAGGGTTTGGAGTCGTCATAGCTTAGCAAGCTCAGCCTCATTCTTCCGTTCCGCGTAAGTCCCTCCCAACTCAAGCTCTATGTTCATTTGGATTCTTCCGTATGTTCTCAGTTAGAGCTTTCTAATGAGCTCATTTTTGGAACTTGTCCCACTGTTTTTCAGCTCGCAAAACTCTCCCGTGAGCTATTGTCCCTCACTGTTCGAGTATCAAAGCCTTAGCTAACGTTTCCAGGTACGGGAAGTTAGGGTTCGAGTTTAAGTTGTGTTTTTATGCCTGTTTTTGAGCTTGCGAATTGTTTGTATGGGTTAATCATTGTTCTTGGGACGTGAAATGCTTTGTGTGATTGGCTGGGGTTGAAAGATAGATCTGCTGCAGGTGAGACCAAGGCGAGAACTGATAATCTCGCCCAGGCGAGTCGGACTCGCCTAAGCGAGTCTGGCGGAGGCTCGCCCAAATCCTTTTTCGCGAAAGGTCGCCCAGGCGACCAGCTCATTATTTTGAGCAAGCGAACCACTCGCCCAGGCGAGAGGGGTCTCACCTAAGCGAGATCCCGCGTTGGTTCCTGTTTCCTTTTCGAGCCCTCGCCAAGACGAAGGGGGCTCGCCTGAACGAGACCCTTCAGCCTGAGCGAGGGATTGGGCGAGACAATGCGTGGTTTGGTTGCTTGGTTGTCCTTGGATGATTTGTAATTGTTTGGGTATGCTTGATATGTTGATATATATATATATATATATATATATATATATATATATATATATATATATATATATATATAATGGACTGCATGGTATGTGTGACATAATTCATGAATGGAATGATGGATATCATGGAAGCTTGGCATGTGAAATTAATGATTGAGTTGGAATTAATGGGACATGGTATTGATATGAGATGAGGCTCTATACTCATGGGGTGGTAATGACCAGTATGGGTTCAACATATGATACGAATGAGGTGTTATGTTTCAGAGGTTGACATGGAATTATAACATTTGTGATAGTTTTAGGGTTCTATGAGTCAAGTGTTGACACGGTATTAATATTATTATACTGTAGTTATATGAATGAGTTCTTCAAATATTTGAAGGAGATAAAACTAATACATGATTTAACCAAAAAATTTCGATTGGTATCAGAATAATATTTTTTTTGTTTATTTAATGTTGTTGATTTGTTATTATTTTTAGAATTGAATAGATTTAATGGGTATTAAATGCTGTGGATTGTTCTTATTTTTCGAAATGTTGATATATATATATATATATATATATATATATATATATATATATATATATATATATATATATATATATATATATATATATATATATATATATATATTCTAAGTTGTGAATCGGAAAAGTTTCAGATTTATGTATCTTCTATTTCGGCGTATATTAGTAGAAGCATGGTCCATTATATGTACATAATAAATATATAAATATATACGAATATGTGTCTGTTATGTTTTATAGCATATATTTAATGTTAGGGATGATAACTATATATACTGAAATGACTGGGAGTGAAATCCGTCAAATGTAACTATCAAATAATATTATAATATTATTTGGAAATTTTAGGAAGTTTCGATTATTTTTATTTTTTCATTCATAATATTATTATTAATAATATGATTCCTAATGGTGATTAAATTAATAAATAAAAGTATGTATAAATTATATATATATATTATATATATATATATATATATATATATATATATATATTACAATAACTAATTATTTAATTTAATAACTAATTATACAATTGTATAAATATTTATATATAGATACTAATAATATGATTTTATACGATCAAATTCATCTTTTAAAATATTAATTTAATTTTGTACAGTTTTAAAATATTTTGCATTTTGTATAAAATGCATTCTAGAAATTTCATTTTTTAGGACGAAAAATTTATTTGTTAAGAGAATATGAGATCCAAAAAATTATATTAATTATAAAAATAAATAAAAGAAATGAATTAAGTGTTTAAATTAAAAGACAAAATGGTTTAAAATTTATTTAATTAAAAATATATTAGATATATATCGTTAAATGTTATGAGATATTGTTAAAAGATGTTAAATATTTTTAAGTGACCATTAATTATTTAAAAAGTATTTATTTAGAAAGTTATTATAAGAAACGTAATGGTTTATTATTTTAAAAGATTTATTTTATTTAAATGATGTTTTAGAATATGAAAGATAAGAGATTATTTTGAAGGATATATAAAGTAATTATTGCACTATAAATGAGTTATAAATGATGATTATTTGTTAAATGGATTTATTGAAAAGATATAGTGTTGCGTGGGTGAATATGGGAATATGCTTATATACATGAGATTTAAAAAGATTTCCTAAGAAATAGAAAAAGAAAGGTAGGAAAATATGTATATGATATTTTAGAGTTATTAGAAAGACAGCATAAATGCACACCTCTGGTCTTTGTAGATGTCAACACCCAAATTCGTCCAGGTTATTAAAAAATTATTTCCAAAATATCCAAAAAAAATAAGTGGTAATAAATTGTCTTAAAAAAATAATAAAATTGATTAAAAAGTTTTTCTTTAAATTTTTATTTTATTTTATTTTATTATTTATTATTTATTATTTTATTTTTAAATAATAATAAAAAAAAGAGATTTTGTTTTCAAATTAAAGATTGAATTAAAATAAATTCATTTGTTTTTACGTTTTCTTTATTTAATTAATTGAAATTTAAAAATTAAAAAAAAGGGAAAACAGTTTTGATTAATGGGAGGGAACAATTGATGTTTTGATAGCAGTAACTTCAATCAGTTTTTAAAGAACACGTTAATATAGAGGGAGGAAATGCCATTTTGAGGGGAGAAAAGGAGAAGATTCACTGTAATAGGATCTTCTCACAGTTTTCGTCCAAAAAAGTTCATCCTCATATCAACATTAATTTACTCATCTCCATTTCAATTCAATTGAGAGCCATAACCCAGAAAAAAGATTCAAAGGTGTATATCCGACAATTCAACGACAACGATAATTAAAGAACAAACACAAGGGAACGAAAAAGATTTGCGCATAGCAGGTTATTTTTGTAATATTACTTTCATCTCCAACTTTGAAGTTAATAAACCACAATCAAAACTGAAATTCGACTGGAAAGGAAGGGGTTTGAATAGAGAGAAAAGGGGTCACGGTGATGTGTGGTGTTGTGGAGTTGATGCTCTTTGGCGGCACGTTTTGATGGTGGATGTCTACGGTAATGGCTTGATAATATCGGAGTAGCACAATGTTGACCAGGCGGAAGAGAGACGCAAACATGGAGGCCATGTTGTGGTGCTCCGCGCATTTGAGAGAGGCGAAGCCGCCGTCACTGGAAGAACGATGATGGAGGCCGGCGCCGTTGCTAGCCGCGTCGCCAGCGACTTGGCAGTGAGTAGCGTCTATGGTTGGTGCATCGTGAGGTAGAAGATGAAGTTGGGGAAGAAGAGTTTTAGGTGATGTGCTTTCTGGAAGAATAATTTGATTTAGGTTTAGGGTATTGGGTAGATTCTTTAATTCTTCGTGCACCCCCATAACTTAATTCACACACCTATGCAAATATGTTTTATAATTGGACCATTTGTTTTTATTTTCTTTACTTGATGCACTCCAAAATGTAATAACCCCACACCCGGTACATTTAGTTTTATTTCACCTTATGTACCCGCGTTTTCACTTAGCACACACCCCACTCTTTAATTTCCTTTTTTAGGCTAGGATGTGTTTATGATGAGTTCAAATTTTTGCCCTCATTTAATATTTAAATTTGGGGATTTAATTGAATTTTCTGTGCTTAAAGATTGATTTAATTAGGATTTGTGATTATTGGATTTATTGAGTAAGTTTGGTAAAAGTGGCGTAAAAATTGATTTTAGTTGCATAAAATATTATTGGATATTCTAACGTTTGTTAATGCAGCTGGAATTTATTTTTGGTCATTAATAGTGTGGATTTAAAATATTCAAAGTTACAAAATAAGTCCAAAATCAGAAAATTCTGGAAAAGAATAAATCAGGAGCTAAATGCACCCCCAGATTTTATTTGCACACTCCTTCTAAAGTGGACCACCAAAAACCTGTTCTGCACCCCCATTTTTCACTAAGTTACACCCCTCCTACCACTTAAACTCCACTCAACCAAATCATGCCATGTGGCAATCCCCACTTTTTAAAATTAGCCAACCAGAACAAGCCACGTGTCATAATCCTCCACTCACCAAATTGACCACTCAGATCTTGCCACGTCATCATCTCCTCCATCTCACTCATGAAACCCTAACCCTAATTTTCTTCTCTCCTAACCCTAAATAAGAGGGGCAGAATTGGAAATTGGACAGGAATTAAGTTGCTAATTAATTAAATAAAAATAAAAGATTTTAGCAACTGACAGATAAAGCCCAAAGTCCAGTTAAAGCCTATATAAAGAGACTTAAGGGAGCAGCAGACTGACACAACTTAGACACTTAGAACTCTCTGGTTTTGGCAGATATCGTCTGCACCACATCTCTCATTCTCTCTTTTATTTTTCTTTCCTTCATATCATCATGTATTCCATCAAAGCCATGGAGGGCTAAGCTTTTAGGGTTGATTCCACTGTAATTTCTTAAATAGATTCTGAGGTTAGATGAATTTATGTGTTTGTTATTTTGATTATTGTTGTGGTTTTTGTTTATCTATGTCCTTTGCTACTTAATCGAATAGAAAATAATGATTTTAAATCTACATGCATGCTAATCATATGAGTTAAAAGGTTTTTAAATTAAATTGAGACTTTACTTTGATTTTATTTAGAAACTTTCATTTGATTAAATAAGTTTTTGCCAATAATTGAGACTTTACTTTGATTAGTGGTAATTACTTTAACTAAAATTAGTCAAGACATTACTTTGATTAATTAAGTTTTCTATTTGGTGAAGAAATAAAGGAATAGACATGATTAGGCATAGTAAAATTAATTGAGACTGTACTTTGATTGAATTTACTATGGACAATCTAACAATTCTCACTTTTAATTGAGATTGTACTTTGATTAAAAGTGAGGATGCCAACAAATGAATTGAGTCTTTACATTGATTGATTTGTAAATCAACAACAATAATTAATTTAGCAATAATCTCTAGATAACCAATGAAGAATCTTATTTAGAAAAAGCAGTGGAATTGACCTATTTACTATTACTGTGTTTACAATCTTCCGTGTCATTTTCTTTGCACATCAAAATCCCCCTATTTTTATAGTTGCTAGTTTTAATTGCAGTTTTAAGAATCAAATATTTGAGATCAATTCCGTATTTGTTGTGAGACGACTCAGGGTTATCTTAACCCTAACTATTTTGTTCACTACTAACTGGCAATACTGAAGTTGCTAAAGTAGTGGTAATTTGATCGCCTAACGACAACGAATCAAATTTGGCGCCGTTGCCGGTGAGTACGGTTAGTATTTCTTTTATTTTGATTTTGTTTTTATTTATTTATTTTATTTTATTTTATTTTATTTTTATTTATTTATTTATTTTACGCATATACGTTTAATAGAGTTTGTTATTTTGTAGTCTTTAGTTTTCTTTTAATATATTCCATGCAAAGTTCTATTTTTGTTTTGATTAAGAATTTCTTTTAAGAAATTTTTTGAGACTAGTTTGGAAAACTCTGTCTAGGAAAGACTTGGTATTTAAGTTGTCCACTGTGACGCACCTCTCTTTCCTGGGAGTAGACCCAACGACATCTTAACTCATTTCTTTCTTGAAATCTTTCTCCAAAACAAGAGTAGGAAGAAAAAAAACACACAGGGAAACACTTTCAGGTGGACTGCATAGTGCATGACTCGGGCCAATCCGGGTCAATTCTATCAACTTGATTCAGAACTTGAAAGGAACTTGCGTAAATCACGTAAGAGACTTGAACTCAGGTGTTCTACTAAAATAGCACCATCATCATCTGAACCTACCACTGAAAGTGTACCACTAGAATCACCTCCGGTGATTAACATATCTTCTGATCCATCACCTGAACCAGAAATTCAAGAACAATAAGAGAGTTGGCTTCACCAGATGCAGCAATTACACAAAACATGTGCATCCAATATCCAGATGGAGAATGTGAGCTTAAGTCTGGACTAATCCATCTTCTACCTAAATTCCATGGATTAGCAGGAGAAGACCCGTACCATCGTTTGAAGGAATTTCATGTTGTTTGTTCATCCATGAGACCTACAACAGTGACAGAGGAACATATCAAGCTTAAGGTTTTTCCATTCTCATTGCAAGATGCCGCTAAGAATTGGTTATACTGCCTTCCGCCAGGATCCATCAATACTTGGGAGACTCTGAAAAGATTATTTCTGGAAAAGTTTTTTCCAGCATCTAGAGTTGCTGCTATTCGCAAAGATATTTATGGGATAAGGCAACAAGAAAGAGAAAGTCTTCACGAGTATTGGGAAAGATTCAAAAAGTTATGTGCTTCCTGTCCTCATCACCAAATAAACGAGCATCTCCTCATTCAGTACTTTTATGAGGGATTGAGTATCATGGATAGACAAATGATAGATGTTGCAAATGGAGGGTCATTGGTGGACAAAACGCCAACAAATGCAAGACAATTGATTGAAACTATGGCGTCGAACCATCAACAATTTTCCACAAGGTGTAATTCTATAACTCTATTGAAGGGAACCCATGGAGTAGAAGCTTCATATGTTGCAGATCACAAGAAAATACAAGGGAAGTTGGATGACTTAGCGGCCATGGTAAGGACCTTGACAGACTTACAGAAAAAGCCTATCCCTTCTACCTTATGTGGAATTTGTGCTTCTACTAATCATCCTACCGAGGCTTGTTCTATGTTAAAAGAGACAGGGACGTTAGACAATGAACAACCTCAGGCATATGCTGCAAACATCTATGGCAATAATAGACCACCTCGGCAACAATACAACCATGATTTGTCCTCCAACAAGTACAACCCAGATTGGAAGGAATATCCCAGCCAGAAATGGGGAAATCAACAGCCTCAACACCAACAAGTCTATGTTCCACTTCAACAGAGGCAACAACCACAACCAGCTGCAACCTCTAGTGACTCAAACATGGAAGCAATGATGAAAATGATGGCTGACATGATGAAGGGACAAATCAATGAGTTGAAATAGACAATGGACGCAACCAATCAAAACTTGCAAAACCAGATTGGACAAATGGCAAATGAGTTAAATCAGATGAAGTCTCAACAAGGCTCGAGCAATTTCCTTGCACAAACTGTAATCAACCCGCGAAATGTAAGTGCTATTACTTTAAGATCGGGTAAGCAAATACATGGCCTTGGGGATGCCCAAGAAGATGAAGATAAGGACAATGAAGTTGTACCTAATGATGAAAGAGGAAGATCAGATGAAGCAACACAAGCAACATCTGAAATACCTGCACCCAGTGATAACTCTAGGTTGCTAAAGTAGTTGCTAATTTGTTAATGCAGCTGGAATTTATTTTTGGTCATTAGTTTACTTTATGCACCATGTATTTCTTCTATGTGCACCTCATTCCTATGTGTGGAATTTTTCTCATTGCACCCACATATTTACTTATGCACTTTCATTTGCTATTTCCAATTTTACCTTTTTATTTTATTAAATATCACATCTCAATCATATCATTTTCAAAAATAATAAAAAATATTTTAAATTGAAATAAAAATTAAAATAATTTTCAAAATTAATAAAAATAAGAATAAATAAAATTTAAAATATTTTTTTTTCTTTTAGTGTCTAATCGACTGTTCGCGTCGCACGATACTTCTTTTCAAAAACAAGAATTATAAAAATAGTTTTAGTGTCTAATCGACCGCTCGCGTCGCACGCCACTTCTTTTTAAAATACAACAATTATAAAAAAAATAATTTTGGTGTTTAATCGACCGTCCGCGTCACACGACACTCCTTTTTAAAATACAAAATTATTAAAATGATTTTGGTGTCTAATCGACCGCTTACGCACGACACTCCTTTTTCAAATACAAAATTATTAAAATGATTTTGGTGTCTACTCGACCGCTCGTGTCGCACGACACTCCTTTTCAAAATATAAAAAATCATAGAAATATTTTGGTGTCAACCTGGCCGCACGCGTCGCATGACATTTATTTTCAAAAATGTCAAAAGACAACTTTAAGAATTAAATATTTTAATCAAGTTTTATCAAGAACTACGTGATCCTTGATTCTCTATTATGAATGGAGATACGTAGGAGCAGGGCAAGTCCTTGTCAGGCTCACTTTCCAAAAATCAAAAGGTTTTCCAAATCATTTTCAAATAGTTTTATAAAGAATTACGTAGCCTTGATTTTTCTTTTTTAATGAGAATATGTAGTCCTGAATTACGTAGCCCTGAATTAACCCTTGTCGGGGGTCCCTTTCACTCAAAAAATGATTTTGTTCAAAATTTTTTCTTATTTATGGGAAAAATAAATATTTAAATAAACACATCTCTTTTGCAAATTTAATTAAGGGTTAAATATGTTTTTGGTCCCTTAAGTTTCAGCGAAATTTGGAATTAGTCCCTCATCAAAACTTTTGACCAATTTAATCCTTCATCTTTCAAAATGTATAAATTTAGTCCTTTTAACCAAATTTTGTTAAGTTTATTTGACGTTTCAAGCGCATTTCATGATAGTATTTAAATTATTTACACTGTTTGACACATCTTTGCTTCCATGTTAACTTAAATACTATCATAAAATGTGTTTGAAACGTCAGATAAACTTAACAAAATTTGGTTAAAAGGACTAAATTCACGCATTTTGAAAGATGAAGGACTAAATTGGTATAAAGTTTTGATGAGGGACTAATTCCAAAATTGACTGAAACTTGAGGGACTAAAAACATATTTAACCCTTTAATTAAAGGTATCGCCTTTGGGTGGGCGCTGTAGGCTGCTAATACCTTCCCTACGCGTAACCGACTCTCGGACCCTAAATTTCGTTTTCGTAGACTTTATTTTATTCTTATGGTTTTCCATAGTTTTCGAGAATAAACTATGGTGGCGACTTCTAATCTCTTTTTCCAAATCCTTTCTTTTTTAGTAAATCATCCCGTCGCAATTTAGGTTGCGACAACAACATTACCAAAATCATTAGTATTTTTATTAGAATCCTCTAGCAACTTAGAGTCATCTTCGTCCTCTAGCAAGCCCAATTTCCTTTTACGTGCCTAAAACAAGTAATGAATAGTAAGTTCCTAACTCCAAGGAAAACAGAAATCACAAAGGACTGTTTTTCTTCGTAGCAACAGTCAATCTTCACTGATACAATAATACAAAAACATTTTAATATACCAACAATCAAGCACCCTCATTATCTTCTATCATATATCTTTCTTCCTGTCCATGAAGAACTTTCTACAGGAACAAGGTTTACATAAAACTTCTACCGAAATTTTTTATTTATTCATTCATTTAGTTGATCATGTAACATACCAAATCATAATAAACATAATCAACCAACAATAGAAATAATTCATGAAATGGGAGTTGAATAATGATAAAACAATTACCCTCTCCTTATGTTCGGCTTTCTTTTGCTCCAATTCCTCAATGGCCTTCGTTCTTCGAGCTTCAAGAACTTTGAGTTCCTGTTCCTTAAAAGGCCAATTGTTGGGAATACAAGGATCCTTCTCAACCTTATTTTTCCCACTCAGCCTAAGCTTCTTCGCTTCCTTCGTTTTTTTCTATTGTGCTCTTTCACCTTCCGTATCACCTTGTACTTCTTCTTCAACGAAACCCTCTAACTCTAAATCTCTGCAACCCAAAAAGTTCACAACAATAATAAAAAAATAAACAATTAAAATCATTGCATACTATTGATATCAAAGAACATGGATTGGGTTTCTTACTCTTGCTCTTCATCACCATTTTGTGTTCTCTACCTTCACAAGCGAAAAATAGATGAGAACGATAATCCACGTCAAAAGTAGTAGAAAACAGAGAGAAGAAGGGAAAATATTTGAAGAGGCTCTAGAGCGAGCAAATAGAGAAGAGGGTGAAGGAGTTTGTTGTATATTGTTATCAAATTTTAGAAGGTAAAATTAGATAATCAACATATTAAATTTGATATTCAATAAAATTTGTTTTAGTATTCTAAAATAATTTTTTTATATCCTCATCTTTTAATTTGATATACTAAAATAATGAATTTTAATATGCCTAGATTTTTTTTATAAGAAAATATAATTACTTAAATATATTATAAAAAAACTATAATGTAACAAAAAATTTAGGAGGGGTTTTCTTAGGCTAACTTAAGCTGAATTTGTTAATATTTTGAGCTTAAATAACACGTGATTTTTGATAAATACTAGTTAGTAGTAAGGTTTCAATTTATAAAGTTTTTATTGTTATAATTTAGTACATATATAGCTTCTATAATTTAATTTCATTAAAATATAAAGTAATATATATCCAAAACTAAGATATCTAAACTAGCCTAAAAAGTGTGGGCAATCCAAAAGCGTATTTAAACCTAAAAATTGTACTGAACTGAATTGAACTGAACTGCACTATAATATGAACTAAACAGTTATAAACTGAACTATTTTATGAACTACACTACATTTGAGCTGAGCTGCACTATTTTTGAACTGAACTACACTATTTTTGAACTGAACTGCACTACTTTTGAACTTAACTACAATGTTTTTGAACCGTTTTTGAACCAAATTGCACTGATTTTGAATCAATTGCTCTATTTTTGAACTAAAAAAATAGTTTACCTGAACTGAATTTAACTAAATATTATTTTGTTATATCTAACTGCACTAAACTGAATTGTAAGTGCAATATGAATTAAACTGACTACTATATACCATATCATATTTTTGAACTGTACTATTTTTGAACCGAACTACACTAATTTTGAATCGAACTACAATGTTTTTGAATCGAAATGATTGTGAACGATTTTTGAGTTACTTAAATAACTTATTCAACTAAACATTGCATCTCAATTAAGAAACTAGGTAGTATTTACCCACTTCATTCATAATATAGGTTCTCGTAAACAAAAAAAAAAAAGACATAAAACTAAGTAAATAGTAAATAGGAAAAATTTATCTTTACTTAAAAATATAGATTTTCCTATAAAAAACAAAATCAAAAAATTAATACATCTCCAAATATCTTGTTTGTGATTATGTGGTTTGTGGATTATCACAAAACCATTAAAGCATAGCTTAGAGACATTAAAGTAAAAAGTTGTGAAAAAAAAATATCAGTCACTTCCAAAAATGATTTTTTTTAGTCAGAGTTCATGTATCCATCTCTTAAAGAGGAAAAATAAAATCTATCAACCAAAGTGTAAGGTGAGAAGTGTTTTTTTTTTTAAGTATAGGCTTGAACTTCTCCACATCTACGAGACTATTGATTTCTATAAAGTTTTTTTAAAATAATTAAAATTAACTATTTTGTAAATTAATTTATGAAAATTTTATCAAGTTTTGAAAAGAAATAGTAGTGAAATTAAGTATCAATAAGTTATAAAAATGTTATCACATTTTTAACTCAAGATAATTAGTTTCGATTTTTTTTTTGTTCAACAACTTATACTGACACAAACAATTTTTTTCCATATAATATTATATTTTAATTTTTAATTTACATATACATAATTTAGTTTATACATAAATTTCATTTTTCTTAAAAATCATATGAAAAAAAAAACACGAAATGGAATGTAGGGTTAATAAGTTAAGGATAAATGATGCATGGTTTTAACTTTTTATTTTGGCCTCTTTGAAAAAAAATTACGCTAACTCTTATATTTGGTACCATAAAAAAGAAGAATAAAACACACAGTTCATACAATTAATTGCACTGAAATAGAAGAAGTTTAGTTTTTTTAAACTAAACTACAAAATAATACAATACAGTTTTCATTGACAATAGTTTAATTCTTTTAGTATAATATAGTACAAATAACTTATAATTCAGTGCAATTAGAATAACTTTGCCCAGCCCTAACATTTGTGATAGTTTTAGGGTTCTACGAGTCAAGTGTTGACACAATATTAATAGTATTATACTGTAGTTATATGAATGAGTTCTTCAAATATTTGAAGGAGATAAAACTAATACATGATTTAACCAAAAAATTTTGATTGGTATCAAAATAATATTTTTTTTGTTTATTTAATGTTGTTGATTTGTTATTATTTTTAGAATTGAATAGATTTAATGGGTATTAGATGCTGTGGACTTTTTTATTTTTCGAAATATTGATATATATATATATATATATATATATATATATATATATATATATATATATATATATATATTCTAAGCTGTGAATCGGAAAAGTTTCAGATTTATGGATCTTCTATTTCGGCGTATATTAGTAGAAGCATGATCCATTATATGTACATAATAAATATATAAATATATACGAATATGTTTCTATTATGTTTTATAGCATATATTTAATGTTAGGGATGATAACTATTTATACTGAAATGACTGAGAGTGAAATCCGTCAAACGTAACTATCAAATTATTAATAAGATGATTACTAATAGTGATTAAATTAATAAATAAAATTTGTGTATAAATTATATATATATATATATTACAATAATTAATTATTTAATTTAATAACTAATTATACAATTGTATAAATATTTATATATAAATACTAATAATATGATTTTATACGATCAAATTCATGTTTTAAAATATTAATTTAATTTTGTGCAGTTTTAAAATATTTTGTATAAAATTCATTCTAAAAATTTATTTTTTAGGACGAAAAATTTATTTGTTAAGAGAATATGAAATCCCAAAAAATTATAATAATTAGAAAAATAAATAAACGAGATTAAATAAATATTTAAAGTAAAAAAACAAAATGCAGTACAAGAATCACACAATTTAGCTTCCGTTGAGCTACGTTGGATTAGAGGTGAACATCATTAGAGTCGGTTAAAAAGCTTTTTAGTTGGCTTAACCGACACATGTTATATGAATTTTATTTTATTGAATAAAAATGTTAGGTGAGTGAGAAACAGCTAATATATGATGCAGCGTTTAACTTTCTACATCTTAAGCGTCGGTTTTAGGGACTCCATTATATATTTTAATATTCAATATTTAAGGAAAATCAAAATATTGATTAAAAAAAATAGTATATTTTTAAAACTTGAGGTTACAAGGAGGTTTCATTGTCTTAGCCATTTCACACCGTCCAATTGCTAACCCTAACCCATCGTTCAGTGCTAGAATTCGACTGAAGCTAAATAACTTCATGAATCAACCTCTAAAATTTGGTGTTGGCCCCTGATGTGCTACCAATAAAAATCCCTAATGTGCCCGGGACATTGAAGGTTGGGAGCTAGTAACTCTGCTCATTCAAAAGGGCAGGTTTCGCTCTGCTCCGCTTCTTTTTTTTCCCTTTTTTTCTCCAACCTTTTTTCTATTTCCCATTTCCCCTTTCTTTCCAACCCTGATTTCAATTTCCTTTGCCACAACGATGAGTCCCAATGTAAAGCCCTAATTTTAGCTCCCTTTGTTACCGGTGACTCTCAAAGCAGAGGTGTGGTAAGCAACATCTCTAAAGTTAAGCAAGTCATGTGCTTTTATTACTTTCCCCTTCCATGTCTCTCGCTCTCTCACCCAAACTTGTCGTTTTTGTTTCTGGTTTCGACGATTTTAACAGAATGACGAAGGACTCATAGGAGCATTTCGCGTTTTGAAGTTAGCGAGAGCCTGATACCATTGTTCTGAGAGGTATGTCGTCGTCGTTCACTGAACCCATTCTAAACATTTACTATATCCTGCCTTTTTCTGGCTTGGCAGTTTTAGATTTTGTAGATTGGTCCTAGATTTCTCTACCCTTTTAAAAAGAAGTATGCCCTTTAAATTTATGGTTTATGTAGTTAGTTTTCCTTCTCTTGTTTGTGTAGTTTACATTGCATTATCATCAAAAGAATTGGATTATTTCCAATTCTGAGGATATATAATTATACCCTGTCATTGTTTTGGTTCCTATTGTTAAGTGATTCTATCATTTTGAGTCTTAGTACTTTAAGAAAGTAACGAAGTTATTTTATTGTAATTTTGTAAATGGCTCCTTGTATTTCTGATTAGTTCACATTTAGCACTAGAAACATCCATCAACATAGGTAAATTTGACAATTGGGAATTAGAATGTTTAAAGCATTGATGTTAATCTAATTTTTTTTTTCTTTTCTACATTCGCAATTAAAGGATATGGTACTGATGTTTTCAGGTTCTTACAAGTAGAGCAGACCTTGCACAGGCTCCAGTACCTACAAGAAAGGACAAAGGCCATATCCTGACTTTGACACCATTTCAAAAGGGGTTTTATACCCCTTATATTGGAGGAGCAAGCTCAACTTCAACCTTTGCTTGGAACTTCCCAAGCTCCTATTTCCCTTGGTGTTAAATCCGATCAAAGATTTATTGGGGGCGGGGGGTTATGGTAATAGAACCTCTATAAGGCCTGAGTCAGCACCAACATGTGATGTAGTTGTTGAGGAAGAGAATGAAACCAAGGAGGGATGGGTGGAACTAGGGGTTCATATTACCTTTGTGTCTCTTACTAATGGGAGAATTGATCTCAAAAGAATTTGCTTCAGGTATGTTAAGAAATCACCAGCCTTGATATGAATTATACAAAGAATATATACATATTATGAGGACTTATTATTATACAAAGAACACTTTGTGCATTGTATTTATTCTAATTATTTCTATTGTTTTTGCAGGTAATATAATTCTAACTTCCTGTGTTGTTCTGTCTAAGAGAATCTACTTTTAAAATATGTTGTTTTTTTCTCTTTTCTCATGTAATATTTATTAACACTTTTGGTTAGGTTTCATGCACTTTTCTGTCATTTTGAGATTTGTAATGGCACTTGTTCTTATATGTTGTTCTGTCATTTTGGTTAGGTTTTTATACACTTTTGAAGTGCAATGTTACTAGTATTTTGGTTCCTATGTTGCTAGTATATTTTAGTTAATAACTTGGAATTGCACTTCCTAAATATATATCTTAATTATAAATGAAAATATAATTTGGTTGCATATTAATTAATGTTTAAAATGACTTGAGATTCTATTATTATTAATTTGTATTTAGAATGATTAATTTTGATTGAGGCAATTGGTAATCAACGTCCACCAGTAGATTTGATAATAAATTTAATAAGAGAGGGTCCAACCTAAATTCAAATAAATTATTAAAAAAAAAAGGTTAAAACTCACGCTATTGACAACACAAACATTTAAATATTAAATTGGAAGTGAGGGTCAGACCCACGCTACTGGCAACATAGGTAAATGTGTCAAAAAATGAAAGAGTCACTTTTCAATGGGATAGGACGTCTCTTAATTGAGTCCGCTCTTATTCGCACGCAAATTTTGGATAGCATCGGTTTTTGGATTTTGGAAGGGTTTTATTGGGACTCTAATCACTTGATTTCTTGTAGTGATGGTTTAAAAATTATTTAATTAAAAAGATATTAGATATATGTCATTAAATATTACGAGATATTGTTAAAAGATGTTAAATACTTTTAAGTGACCATTAATTATTTAAAAAGTATTTATTTAGAAAGTTATTATAAGAAACGTAATGGTTTATTATTTTAAAAGATTTATTTTATTTAAATGATGTTTTAGAATATGAAAGATAAGAGATTATTTTGAAGGATATATAAAGTAATTATTGCACTATAAATGAGTTATATATGATGATTATTTGTTAAATGGATTTATTGAAAAGATATACGATTTCTTACGTGGGTGAATATGGTTATATACATGAGATTTAAAAAGATTTCCTAAGAAATAGAAAAAGAAAGTTAGGAAAATATGTATATGATATTTTAGAGTTATTAGAAAGACAACACAAATGCACACCTCTGCTCTTTGCAGCATTACCAAAATCATTAGTATTTTTTTAGAATCCTCTAGCAACTTAGGGTCATATTCCTCCTCTAGCAAGCCCAATTTTCTTCTATGAGCGTGAAACAAGTAATATATATTACAATAACTAATTATTTAATTTAATAACTAATTATACAATTGTATAAATATTTATATATAGATACTAATAATATGATTTTATACGATGAATTTCATGTTTTAAAATATTAATTTAATTTTGTACAGTTTTAAAATATTTTTAATTTTGTATCAAATGCATTCTAGAAATTTCATTTTTTAGGACAAAAAATTTATTTGTTAAGAGAATAAGAGATCCAAAAAATTATAATAATTATAAAAATAAATAAATGAGATTAAATAAATATTTAAAGTAAAAGACAAAATGGTTTAAAATTTATTTAATTAAAAATATATTAGATATATGTCGTTAAATATTATGAGATATTGTTAAAAGATGTTAAATATTTTTAAGTGACCATTAATTATTTAAAAAGTATTTATTTAGAAAGTTATTATAAGAAACGTAATGGTTTATTATTTTAAAAGATTTATTTTATTTAAATGATGTTTTAGAATATGAAAGATAAGAGATTATTTTGAAGGATATATAAAGTAATTATTGCACTATAAATGAGTTATATATGATGATTATTTGTTAAATGGATTTATTGAAAAGATATACGATTTCTTACGTGGGTGAATATGGTTATATACATGAGATTTAAAAAGATTTCCTAAGAAATAGAAAAAGAAAGTTAGGAAAATATGTATATGATATTTTAGAGTTATTAGAAAGACAACACAAATGCACACCTCTGCTCTTTGCAGCATTACCAAAATCATTAGTATTTTTTTAGAATCCTCTAGCAACTTAGGGTCATATTCCTCCTCTAGCAAGCTCAATTTTCTTCTACGAGCGTGAAACAAGTAATATATATTACAATAACTAATTATTTAATTTAATAAGTAATTATACAATTGTATAAATATTTATATATAGATACTAATAATATGATTTTATACGATGAATTTCATGTTTTAAAATATTAATTTAATTTTGTACAGTTTTAAAATATTTTTAATTTTGTATCAAATGCATTCTAGAAATTTCATTTTTTAGGACAAAAAATTTATTTGTTAAGAGAATAAGAGATCCAAAAAATTATAATAATTATAAAAATAAATAAATGAGATTAAATAAATATTTAAAGTAAAAGACAAAATGGTTTAAAATTTATTTAATTAAAATATATTAGATATATGTCGTTAAATATTATGAGATATTGTTAAAAGATGTTAAATATTTTTAAGTGACCATTAATTATTTAAAAAATATTTATTTAGAAAGTTATTACAAGAAACGTAATGGTTTATTAATTTAAAAGATTTATTTTATTTAAATGATGTTTTAAAATATGAAAGATAAGAGATTATTCTGAAGGATATATAAAGTAATTATTGCACTATAAATGAGTTATATATGATGATTATTTGTTAAATGGATTTATTGAAAAGATATATTGTTACGTGGGTGAATATGGTTATATACATGAGATTAAAAAGATTTTCTAAGAAATAGAAAAAGAAAGGTAGGAAAATATGTATATGATATTTTAGAGTTATTAGAAAGATAACACAAATGCACACCTCTGGTCTTTGCAACATTACCAAAATCATTAGTATTTTTTTAGAATCCTCTGGCAACTTAGAGTCATATTCCTCCTCTAGCAAGCCCAATTTTCTTCTACGAGCGTGAAACAAGTAATATATATTACAATAACTAATTATTTAATTTAATAACTAATTATACAATTGTATAAATATTTATATATAGATACTAATAATATGATTTTATACGATCAAATTCATGTTTTAAAATATTAATTTAATTTTGTACAGTTTTAAAATATTTTTAATTTTGTATAAAATGCATTCTAGAAATTTCATTTTTTAGGACGAAAAATTTATTTGTTAAGAGAATAAGAGATCCAAAAAATTATAATAATTATAAAAATAAATAAATGAGATTAAATAAATATTTAAAGTAAAAGACAAAATGGTTTAAAATTTATTTAATTAAAAATATATTAGATATATGTCGTTAAATATTATGAGATATTGTTAAAACATGTTAAATATTTTTAAGTGACCATTAATTATTTAAAAAGTATTTATTTAGAAAGTTATTAAACGTAATGGTTTATTAATTTAAAAGATTTATTTTATTGAAATGATGTTTTAAAATATGAAAGATAAGAGATTCTTTTGAAGGATATATAAAGTAACACTTGTGCAGAAATTGATTTTTACCTCGCCTTATATGCCTCGGTTGTCCAGGAACCGAAGCATATAATGGCGCGGTGGCATTTTTGCAATTTCAGACAACTTTTATGCCTCGGTTCAGCTTAACACGAAGCAGAAGAGAGGTAAATGCTTCGGTTCGCCAAAAACCGGTGCCAAAGAAGGGTCATATGCTTCGGTTACACAAACCCGAAACCAAAAACCCACTAGTCGTGACCTCTTTGGCCTCGAGTGGGTCTGAATCGGTGCCAAATAGGGCTATATGCCTCGGTTCAATTAATAACCGAGGCCATATGCTTTATTTAGGGCACCAAATTCGCGAGCCCCCTTTCTCTTCTTCTTCCCTGCGCCCCTCTTTGCAACAGTACCCTTTCTCTTCTCCCTCTGGCATGGCTGTTTCAGGTGCGGTGGTGATGGTTGGATGCGCTGCTGCCTGTGCTTCTTCTTCTCCTGTGATGTGGCTGTGCGACGGAGATGGTGGAGTTGCGGTGGCTAATGCAGGTTCCATGGCTCGTTGACGTTGCTGTTGCGGGTTGTGTGTCGCGGCGCAATGACGCTTTGCGTGAACGTTAATGGTGCAGATCAGTGTTGAAGCGTTGCGGAGAATGCGTCTTGCTCTCGCTGCTGCAATGGAGTTGTTGGTCGTAGTTGCAGATCTACGTAGCGTTGATGATGGTTTAAATCTGGCTCGCGTGCAGGCAGTGGATCTGTGTTGATGGTGAACATTGCAAGTGCTGCCTTGGTGGTTGCAGGTCCAAACAGTGTTGTTGCTGTTGCAGAACGCAGGCTGCTGTTGCGGTGCCGGAACTCGCGGTGATAGTGGTGCTATTGAGCGTGACGTCGGCGAGGAAGCTTAACACTATGGCTCCGGTTCATTTAGAACCGAGGCATAAAAGGTACTCTATGGCTTCGAGTAACGACCGAGGCTAAAAGGGGTGCCATTAGGCCTCGTCCCAATATGCCTCGGTTCCAGACCCGAGGCAAAATGAGGAAAATAACCGGGGCAAAAAGCCCTTACTGCACTAGTGTAATTATTGCCCTATAAATGAGTTATAAATGATGATTATTTGTTAAATGGATTTATTGAAAAGATATATTGTTACGTGGGTGAATATGGTTATATACATGAGATTTAAAAAGATTTCCTAAGAAATAGAAAAAGAAAGGTAGGAAAATATGTATATGATATTTTAGAGTTATTAGAAAGATAACACAAATGCACACCTCTGGTCTTTGCAACATTACCAAAATCATTAGTACTTTTTTAGAATCCTCTGGCAACTTAGAGTCATATTCCTCCTCTAGCAAGCCCAATTTTCTTCTACGAGCGTGAAACAAGTAATATATATTACAATAACTAATTATTTAATTTAATAACTAATTATACAATTGTATAAATATTTATATATAGATACTAATAATATGATTTTATACGATCAAATTCATGTTTTAAAATATTAATTTAATTTTGTACAGTTTTAAAATATTTTTAATTTTGTATAAAATGCATTCTAGAAATTTCATTTTTTAGGACGAAAAATTTATTTGTTAAGAGAATAAGAGATCCAAAAAATTATAATAATTATAAAAATAAATAAATGAGATTAAATAAATATTTAAAGTAAAAGACAAAATGGTTTAAAATTTATTTAATTAAAAATATATTAGATATATGTCGTTAAATATTATGAGATATTGTTAAAAGATGTTAAATATTTTTAAGTGACCATTAATTATTTAAAAAGTATTTATTTAGAAAGTTATTACAAGAAACGTAATGGTTTATTAATTTAAAAGATTTATTTTATTTAAATGATGTTTTAAAATATGAAAGATAAGAGATTCTTTTGAAGGATATATAAAGTAACACTTGGGCAGAAATTGATTTTTACCTCGCCTTATATGCCTCAGTTGTCCAGGAACCGAAGCATATAATGGCGCGATGGCATTTTTGCAATTTCAGACAACTTTTATGCCTCGGTTCAGCTTAACACGAAGCAGAAGAGAGGTATATGCTTAGGTTCGCCAAAAACCGGTGCCAAAGAAGTGTCATATGCTTCGGTTACACAAACCCGAAACCAAAAACCCACTAGTCGTGACCTCTTTGGCCTCGAGTGGGTCTGAATCGGTGCCAAATAGGGCTATATGCCTCGGTTCAATTAATAACCGAGGCCATATGCTTTATTTAGGGCACCAAATTCGCGAGCCCCCTTTCTCTTCTTCTTCCCTGCGCCCCTCTTTGCAACAGTACCCTTTCTCTTCTCCCTCTGGCATGGCTGTTTCAGGTGCGGTGGTGATGGTTGGATGCGCTGCTGCCTGTGCTTCTTCTTCTCCTGTGATGTGGCTGTGCGACGGAGATGGTGGAGTTGCGGTGGCTAATGCAGGTTCCATGGCTCGTTGACGTTGCTGTTGCGGGTTGTGTGTCGCGGCGCAATGACGCTTTGCGTGAACGTTAATGGTGCAGATCAGTGTTGAAGCGTTGCGGAGAATGCGTCTTGCTCTCGCTGCTGCAATGGAGTTGTTGGTCGTAGTTGCAGATCTACGTAGCGTTGATGATGGTTTAAATCTGGCTCGCGTGCAGGCAGTGGATCTGTGTTGATGGTGAACATTGCAAGTGCTGCCTTGGTGGTTGCAGGTCCAAACAGTGTTGTTGCTGTTGCAGAACGCAGGCTGCTGTTGCGGTGCCGGAACTCGCGGTGATAGTGGTGCTATTGAGTGTGACGTCGGCGAGGAAGCTTAACACTATGGCTCCGGTTCATTTAGAACCGAGGCATAAAAGGTACTCTATGGCTTCGAGTAACGACTGAGGCTAAACGGGGTGCCTTTAGGCCTCGTCCCAATATGCCTCGGTTCCAGACCCAAGGCAAAATGAGGATAATAACCGGGGCAAAAAGCCCTTACTACACTAGTGTAATTATTGCCCTATAAATGAGTTATAAATGATGATTATTTGTTAAATGGATTTATTGAAAAGATATATTGTTACGTGGGTGAATATGGTTATATACATGAGATTTAAAAAGATTTCCTAAGAAATAGAAAAAGAACGGTAGGAAAATATGTATATGATATTTTAGAGTTATTAGAAATATGTATTAGAAATATTCCTAATAAATGCACACCTCTGGTGTAAGGCACAATTATTTTTGCCCATTTTATTGTAGAGGCTGCCCAATCTTTTGGGCCTAAATGGGGTTGGCCCAATTCAATTTCTGACCTAAGATACCCCAAAACCCTAACTTGTAACTACTCTTAGTAAAACAGATCCCACACATCTCTTAGAGCTGCTGTCGTCATCCTCTACTAGGGTTTGGAGTCGTCATAGCTTAGCAAGCTCAGCCTTATTCTTCCGTTCTGTGTAAGTCCCTCCCAACTCAAGCTCTATGTTCATTTTGATTCTTCCGTATGTTCTCAGTTAGAGCTTTCTAATGAGCTCATTTTTGGAACTTGTCCCACTGTTTTTCAACTCGCGAAACTGTCCCATGAGCAATCGTCCTTCACTGTTCGAGTATCAAATCCTTAGCTAACGTTTCCAGGTACGGGAAGTTAGGGTTCGAGTTTAAGTTATGTTTTTATGCCTATTCTTGAGCTTGCGAATTATTTGTATGGGTTAATCATTGTTCTTAGGACGTGAAATGCTTTGTGTGATTGGCTGGGGTTGAAAGATACATCTGCTGTAGGTGAGACTAGGGCGAGAACTGATAATCTCGCCCAGGCGAGTTGAACTCGCCTAAGCGAGTCTGGCGGAGGCTCGCCCAAATCCTTTTTCGCGAAAGGTCGCCCAGGCGACCAGCTCATTATTTTGAGCGAGCGAACCACTCGCCCAAGCGAGAGGGGTCTCGCCTAAGCGAGATCCCACGTTGGTTCCTGTTTCCTTTTCGAGCCCTCGCCTAGGCGAAGGGGGCTCGCCTGAGCGAGACTGTCTCACTTGAGCGAGATCCTTCAGCCTGAGCGAGGGATTGGGCGAGACAGTGCGTGGTTTGGTTGCTTGGTTGTCGTTGGATGATTTGTAATTGTTTGGGTATGATTGATATGTTGAGATATATATATATATATATATATATATATATGTATATATATATATATATCTATATATATATACATATATATATATATATATATATATATATATATATAATGGAATGCCATGTATGTGTGACATAATTCATGAATGGAATGATGGATATCGTGGAAGCTTGGCATGTGAAATTAATGAGTGAGTTGGAATTAATGGGACATGGTATTGATATAAGATGAGGCCTGATAGAGGTTGTACCCCACCAAATTAAAACATATTAAATGCAGTATGTGAAAATGAACCAAGTCGTCTCCCAAAGACAAATATTTTCATTCAAATCTTTAATTTGATGCGATCCTATCCAGGAAAGAGTATGATTGTTTCTGAATTTGAATCCTCAAGAGGCACGACACGAATAAATCAGAGAAGAACGCGGAATAAGACAGAGATGGAGGATGCCACAATCTAGCAGATTGATAAGTCAAGTGAAGATTCGCCACAAAGATGTTAATCTTTGATAAGAACCAAAGGCCTAAGCCAAGAACAAAGAGAACCCTGCCTTTAATGAAAATCAAATTCAATATATGACTAAAAGTGTCTACAATAGTTTTTGATACCTCTATATATAGGTACATGAGTTTAAGAAAACCTAAGAACCCTACAAGAAGGCCCAAACCAAAACCTAAACTAATTTATAAAAGAAAGCCCAAAGCCCAAAAACATAACTTATTTTCTAAAAGAAAACCCAAAGTTTAAAAATATAAATTAATTTCCTAATAATTATCCTTCAAGAGTGCTCCAAGCCATGATCTTCATATCCTTTGAATTTTCACTTGTAGTTGCTTGTAATATCAAGAGTCTTGAATAAATGTGATTTTTCAATCTCTTACTCCTTGCCCTTGTCATAGGTCCTTTGAGTTGTAAATGTTCATCTTTAAGTTCTTCTTGTATGGAATCTTAGGATAGTGCTCTATCATTCCCTCCTTCTTAAAGAGAATTTGTCCTCAAATTTGTCTCACTTGAAGATTCTTTATCATTCTCTCCTGTTTGGAGAGAATTCAACCCGAATTCTAGAAGGTCCTATGCACAAACACAAACATAAATCAAAGACACAAATCAAAAATAAAATAATAGAAATTCTACTAAAATGAAATTTGGATCCTGAAAGAGGTCAATCTCTTATTATAAAAGATTTGGAGTTCTACCTCCAGGGTCAAATACCCACCTGCACCAATCATCAAACAATTTTAAATTAAAGATAAAATGCTCAAAGAAAAGAAAAGGAATATTGCTCAAACAAACAACCTAATTATAGGTATGACTTTGATCACCCGTAGGTTTGTTAGAAATGGGTAAACAAGCTAACTCATGAGCATATATTTCTAAGCTTGTGTCTTTTTTTATCATCATTTCGTCTTCCCATTGTTGATCTCCTTGTTGCTTGATGAATAGCTCTTCCCTAAGTATCCTTTCGTCTTTCCATTGTTGATGCCATTGCTCTTTGATGAATAAATCGTCCATAGGCAATAAAACAATAAGAGGAAAGTTAGTACATTTTTTCATTGACAATTCATAATGCTCTCTTATTTCTTTTTCTCTCTTTTCTTCCTTCTCTCTTTTTTTACTCTCTTCTTTCATTACTTTTTCTCGCTCTTCTTTCTCTTTTCTCTCTCCTTCTTCTTTCTCCTCTCTCTCGCTCTCTTCTTTTTCTCTCTTTTCTTCCTTCTCTTTTCCTACTCTCTTCTTTCTTTACTTTTTCTCGCTCTTTGTTCTCTTTTCTCTCTCCTTCTTCTTTCTCCTCTCTCTCTCGCTCCTTTCTTTCCCTACTTTTTCTCTCTTTTCTTTCTCGTCTCTTTCTCTCTTTTCCTTTGCTTAATTTTCTATAAGTGTTTCCTTCTCATGGACTCTTTTTAGCTTTCGCTCTTGCCTTCTTTTCAATATATCTAATTTTTGCATTATCCTTTCTTCCTCCTCTCTCAAGTATGAAATGTAGTTCTTGAGGTCTTCATGAGTCATGGGACTTGCATCCCCATTAGGACATTGATGAGTTTCACGCCCAGAGCCTTCACATTTGGAACATCTTAGTGTACTTGTCTTTGGCAATAATTTTCTATCAGGATTGTGCTTCCGTTTAATACTAGCAATCTTGCCGATTAGCTTTATAATTCTGGACTCCAAGGCATTAACGTCTGCTACCAATACCTCATAAACACTAGGTGTATCTCTACATGTCAGTCTCTTGGTACGTTCAAGTCCTTGAACCAAATGATTTTTGTTAGGAGTAGGATAATTTAAACCATATGTTAAACCAGTTCCAGAAGGATGCCTCTGTGGAAACATTTTGCATTACTCAATATTTGCTAATTCCTGCAAGAAAATGTTTAGTATAATAAAATATCTTTAGGACCTCACCACTTCGCTAAGTGTTTCACTCAATTTTCCACTCGTGTATCACACATATAGGCTTTTTCTTGAATGTACTCTCTTGCCTTTTACCACTCAAATTCCCTTTAGTGCTTGGCGAAGAACTCTAGTAGCTTAAGGAAAGAGTGAACAAACAATGTGAAGAAAGTTGCGAGATCTAAATCTTGACTTAAGAGGACAAAGAGGATTCAAAACACTAGACAAAACTTCAAGGAATTGTAAAGACACAAAACAAGAAAATTAAAATTAGAAAATAATAGGACTACCAAAGAGATTTAAATGAGACAACATGGAGACTCTAAGAGAAAGACTGATTGCAAGTAAATATCAATAAACCACAAATAAAATTGCAATAAAAGTTGTGTTGAACTCCCCCCCCCCCTTTTTTTTTGGATCCTTCTTTTTCTACTTTTTTTTTCCAATATATATTTGTTTCCTTTTGACTTGATCCACAATATTTTTTTTTGTTGTATTTATATATTTTTTTTGCAGTTCAACACAAAAACAAATTAAACAATTGATCCTTCAAACCCTCATACTCATGTAAATCAAACTAAGGGCACTTGCAAATCCCAAACACAATAACAAATAATTTCCACGAATCAAATGTAAAAATACACAATTTAAACAGAGAACAAAAAAGAAAAAAATAAATAAATACGCCAAATAAAAAAAAACAAAAAATTCAACCAAATTGGAAACAACCTTAGGGGTTTTACTCCTTACAAAGGAAAAAAACAAAATTTAAAACAAAATATAGAACAAACAGACATTAAAAATTGTAATTAATTTTTTTTGTTTCATATGACAGAAAAATAACATAGAAGAGGAAATTCAAACCAGAACCTTGCTCTAGATACCAGATGATACGATCCTATCTAGGAAAGAGTATGATCGTTTCTGAATTTGAATCCTGAAGAGGCACGACACGAATAAATCAGAGAAGAACGCGGAATAAGACAGAGATGGAGGACGCCACAATCTAGTAGATTGATAAGTCAAGTGAAGATTCGCCACAAAGATGTTAATCTTTGATAAGAACCAGAGGCCTAAGCCAAGAACAAAGAGAACCCTCTCTTTAATGAAAATCAAATTCAATATATGACTAAAAGTGTCTAGAATAGTTTTTTATACTTCTATATATAGATAGGTACATGAGTTTAAGAAAACCTAAGAACCCTACAAGAAGGCCCAAACCAAAACATAAACTAATTTATAAAAGGAAGCCCAAAGCCCAAAAACATAACTTATTTTCTAAAAGAAAACCCAAAGTTTAAAAATATAAATTAATTTCCTAATAATTATCCTTCAAGAGTGCTCCAAGCCATGATCTTCATATCCTTTGAATTTCCACTTGTAGTTGCTTGTAGTATCGAGAGTCTTGAATAAATGTGATTTTTCAATCTCTTACTCCTTGCCCTTGTCATAGGTCCTTTGAATTGTAAATGTTCATCTTTAAGTTCTTCTTGTATGGAATCTTGGGATAGTGCTCTATCACAATTTCCAGACAAACACAACAATACAACACAAGGGGGGGGGGAGGGGTTGGCAGACAAATTCAGAATTCTAATCAACAGATTAAATTGAATGAAAAGAGTGATTAAAACCATATTGACATCCTTGATTGAAACACAAATTCACTTATCATAGGCCACCAAATTAACACCTCTGCGAAAACCCCATTAATAGGTGTTGTTCCAAGTGTATAAAACCCACAAAACGAACTGCCCAAGCAAGGAAACGAATTCAAAACGTAAAACCCTCAATGGGTGCTGTCAAATATGCATAAAAACAGTAAAAATGAGCCAAAAACGTGAAAAACCGCAAGGGTCACGTCCATGGAAGCTTGGAGAACGAAAATGGAGGTTTTGAAGAGAGGTTGAAGATGATGGAGCGGCTGGTCTTCCCCATGCAGACCTAATTTCGTGGTCATATCACCCCTGCCACTCAGAATTACGAAACTGCCATTATGAGCTGCAGAATTACAAAAATGCCACTCTGGGCGTCAAATGTTGAGCCATTGACTTTGCTGTCGTGGAAATGACATGGAAATGATGTGGAAATGATGTGGCGACTCTCTTCAATTGAATATTGACGTCCAAGCTCCAAAATTGCTTCACCCAAATACCTAAAAATAATTAAAAACAAAAATTAGGCCAAATAATGTGAAATTAGTCCAAATTCGGAACAGTGGTCCAATAAAGCCCAACAGATGAAAAACACTCTAAAGATGAACAATTAAGCACTAATCAATTGTCTAATGGGTACACAAAGGCTAGTGGAATGGAAGATAATAACAACTCATTAAAATCGACCACACTTACCCTTTTGCACTCCTGGGCAAAATTAAAGAGTAAAGCAAAGCAAGGATATCACAAATATAACAAGAGAGATAAAAAGACACAAGACAAACAGACACATGACAAACAGACTCGACACAGACAAATGGAAACACATCTAACATAGAAGGATTCAAAGCTGCAAGGTATCCATGAACATCATCCAAGCAATTCAAAACATGTCAAGTACTCAGTTCAGCTCAAGGAGAGAATTGAAAGCAACATAACCTCACGAAATATGCACTGTATCACTCAAATCTCTAGGCTACTGTTTACTCTCAAAGCACCCCTAAAAAACAAACATCAAACAGACTTGGCAAGCCTTTAGAACTAACAACCAAACTAGAAACACATGCAGATCAAGATCAGAAGAACTTTTCAAGGTTGTAATGGTGCTGAGGACAAGGTGTGGAACATATGGATAAGTAGCTAAGCAACCAAGGAAATAGAGGAGCAATGGGGAATAAGTCTTAATCAATCATGAAAGTAATCCCAAACACCAACACTTCCAACTTCAGTTCTCACACAATGCTCAAATCCAAACTCCTTTTTATTTCTTTTCTTTATTCTCTTTCCTTTTCTTTTTGTTTTCTCTTTTTTTTTTCTTTTTCTATACAAAGAACATGAAGAGAAACAACAATTTTGAAATCCCACTTTGGTGTACAAATGAGCAATTCCAAGAACCAACAATAAGTGCGCGAACAACCACACTTTTTGTGCGTGACCACACTTAATTGAGCACCCATTCTCAAAACAATTCCAAAGCTCCAAAATTTCCTAAGGTAGGAATAATCATGGTTTTTCAGGCTAAGGGCTTGTAATGAGATGTAGAACAATGAAAGGGTATGCAAGCTCAAAAAGGGGTATCAACGAAAATAGTTCAAGGTAGGCTCATCTGGCTATAGGCTCACAGAACAAAATTGCCTAAATCATATCCCAACATGCATGTGAATCAGAAAAGCATTTAGAAAGAGTCAAGCCAAGGCCACTGTGCAAGCATTCAAGAGGCATATATCACACAATCAAAGAACAGAGAGTGGCTCAAATTCTCATACAGGGTAAAATAATTCCAAAAGCAACTTGACATGCAAAGAGATAGCAAGGATATCAGTCCACAGAGTAACCAACAACTCATCCTCCAAAAGTGAAGTGAGTGTTCCAAACAGAAAGCAAAAACATAACACTAACTAACACAAATAAACAAAAATGAAACAAACAAACGGAAACAACAATAGACAAACAGTCTTGGACAAGTGCAATAGAAGTAAAGAAGTAGGGGAAAGAAAAGTCCCTAAATCATGGTGAAACAGCAGTGGGGTCAAGCAGGGAAGTTTCCTCCACAACAGTATCCACCAAGGCAGGATTGCTGAGGAATGGCTTCAAACGATGCCCATTCACTTTGAAACTATTATCAGTGGACTGGCTTTTGATTTCAACTGCACCATAAGGATAAACATTAGTAACAACAAAAGGACCAATCCACTTTGATCGCAACTTACCCCCCATGAGTCCAAGTCTGGAGTTATACAGTAAAACTTGCTGACCAACAACAAACTCCTTTCTAGCTATGGAGCTATCATGGAATTTCTTGGTTTTCTCCTTGTAGAACATAGAGTTCTGAGATGCCACCAGACGGATCTCATCTAACTCGTTCAACTACAGCTTCCTTTCCTCCCCAGCTTGATCAAGAGAGAAGTTGCATGACTTGATAGCCCAGTATGCTCGATGCTCTATCTCCACTGGAAGGTGGCATGGCTTACCAAAGACAACCCGATAAGGAGACATCCCTATAGGTACCTTATAAGCAGTCATGTGAGCCCATAGAGCATCCCCAAGTCTATTGCTTCAATCCTTCCTGTTGGGCTGCACAATCTTCTCCAAGATCCTCTTGATTTCTCTGTTTGAGACCTCGGCTTGCCCATTAGTTTGGGGGTGATATGGTGTAGAAAGTTTATGCACAACCCCGTACTTTTGAAGCAAAACCCCCAAGGATCTGTTGCAAAAATGGGTGCCCTGGTCACTAACAATAGCTCGAGGAACTCCAAACCTGCAAAATATGTGAGACCTAACAAAGTCCACAACAACTCGAGCATCATTAGTTCTAGTGGCTTTGGCTTCCACCTATTTTGAAACATAATAAACAACAAGCAAGATGTAAGTGAAACCAAAAGAGATAGGGAAAGCGCCCATGAAATCTATACCCCAGACATCAAACACCTCACAAAATAGCATAGGTTGTTGAGGCATCTGTTGTCTCCAAGAAATGGCTCCTCCTGCTCGTTGGCATTCCTTACATGTGCTACAAATCCTCCATGCATCTTTGAAGATGGTGGGCCAATAAAATCCGCAATCTAGCACCTTACGAGCTGTCCTTTGTGTGCCAAGGTGACCAGCAGGTCCAATGAATGACAAAATTTGAGGACCGAGTCAATCTCATGGTAACCTGATCACTGCACATTTTCCACAGATAGGGGTCATCCCAAATGTAATACCTAGCATCGCTCTTGAGTTAATCACATTGAGCTCTGGATGCTAGAGGAGGTAAAGCAAAAGCAGCAAGATAATTAACAATGTTAGCAAACCAAGGTGAGGAAGAAGTAGAGAGTGTCAAAAAACTTTCATCGGGAAAGTCATCCCGGATCGGTGAAGCATCATCAGTAGACCTCTCAATCCTGCTTAGGTGGTCTGCAACCAGGTTTTGTGCTTCGCTCCTATCACAGATTTCCAAATCGAATTCTTGGAGCCAGAGCATCCATCTTATCAGCCGAGGTTTTGATTATGCCTTCTTCAACAGGTACTTAAGAGCTGCATGGTCAGTAAACACAACAACAGGAGAACCAAGCAGATAAGATCGAAACTTTTCAAGTGCAAAAACTACTGCAAGGAGCTCCTTTTCTGTTGTGGTATAGTTTGCTTGGGCGGCATCTAATGTCCTGGAGGCGTAGTAGATTACCCTCGGCTGCTTATCAATCCTTTGAGCTAGAACAACCCCTAATGCATAGTTGGATGCATCACAAATAAGCTCAAATGGGGCTGTCCAGTTGGGCGCCTGAATGATTGGAGTTGTGGTCAGGGCCTTCTTGAGGCAATCAAAAGCCTCTTTGCATCCTTCATCAAAGATGAAGTCAACATCCTTTTGCAGTAGGTTGGACAGTGGGAGGGCCCTTTTGCTGAAATTCTGAATGAAGCGCCTGTAAAACCCAGCATGGCCAAGAAAAGAACGAACATCTCGCACAGAAGAGGGGTAAGGCAATTGTGAAATAATTGAGATCTTGGCAGGGTCAACTTCAATGCCCTTTTTTGAAATTATGTGCCCCAATGCTATGCCTTGTTCTACCATGAAATGACATTTCTCAAAATTGAGAACAAGGTTAGATTTGATGCACCTGTTTAAAACTCTGTCCAAACTATCCAAACATGCATCAAACGAGGACCCATATACAGTAAAGTCGTCCATAAACACCTCTATGCATTTTTCAAGAAAATCACTAAAAATGCTAAGCATGCACCGCTGGAATGTGCCAGAGGCATTGCATAGGCCAAACGACATCCTCCTATAGGCAAAAGTGCCAAAGGGGCAGGTGAATGTGGTTTTATCTTGGTCCTCAGGTGCAATGTGAATTTGAAAGTAACCAAAAAACCCATCAAGAAAGCAATAGTGGGACTTACCTGCCAAGCGCTCAAGCATTTGATCAATAAAAGGCAGGGGGAAGTGGTCTTTTCTGGTTTCTTGATTTAGCCTTCTATAGCCAATGCAAACCCTCCAACTGTTTTGCACTCTTGTTGGAATCAGCTTTTCTTTTTCATTCTTGACTACAGTGAGGCCAGTCTTCTTTGGAACAACATGGATCGGGCTAACCCACTGACTGTCAGAAATGGGGTAGATGATCCCAGCTTGTAGAAGCTTGGTCACCTCCTTCTTTACAACATCTGAGATGACAGGGTTGAGTCGCCTCTGTGGCTGTCTCACTGGCTTTGCTCCATCTTCCAACAATATCCTGTGCATGCATGTTGATGGGGTAATACCAGGGATGTCAGTCAATGTCCATCTAATTGCCTTCTTATGCTTTTTAAGAACATGCAACAACCTCTGCTCTTGTTCAGCAGTGAGGGAGGTGGAAATGATGACAGGCAGTTTGTCCTCCTCCTCTAGGTAGACATACTTGACGTTGTCTGGCAGTGGTTTCAACTCTGAAGTACTGGATGCTGGCTGAATATCAGGAACCAGAAGGGAGGGAGAAATGGGTTCCACAGCTTGTACCTGAGCAAAATAATCAGATGCATGTGTACTTCCTGCAACATGGTTAGTGCAACCTGATTGTATAACATCAAAGTCAATAGGTACAACATCCAGAGAGTCAAACTCATTAGATTCAAAATTATCCACATCATATTCAGCATCATCAAAATCAGAAGCAGAATCAGAATCAAGAACATCAATGCATGCAAATTCAGATAACTCAGACACGGATGAATGTTTTAATGCATGCAAAAAGTGGAAATCAGAAATCAATCCATCAACAACATCATCAATAATATCCACGTGAAAAACAGAATGATCCTCAGAAGGATGTTGCATGGCATCCAAAATGTTAAATCGTACAACAATATCATTAAACTCCATGGACAAAAATGGTCTGCCTAAAATGATTGGTGCAGAACCATGTGAAAATCCCTCTTCCATGTCAAGAATGTAAAAATCAGCAGGGAAAATCAATTCACCAACATGAACCAAAACATCATCAACCAAACCTGCGGGTTGGGCATCACTTCTATTTGCCAACTGAATCACCACACCCGTAGGTTGCAAGGGTCCAAGAGAAAGAGATTTAAAAATAGACAGAGGCATTACATTTATTGAAGCATTAAGATCAAGCATTGCATTTTCAAATTTATTGTTACCTATGATGCAAGGTACACAAAATGTACCTGGGTCCTTGCACTTCTCAGGAATCTGAGGAATAGATTTACCTATCAATGCTGACACGTTTCTGCCCATGCTGATCTTTTCGTTTCCCTTTAGCCTCCTCTTGTGCGTGCATAGCTCCTTTAAGAACTTTGCATATCTGGGAATCTGTTTAATGGCATCCAACAGAGGTATGTTCACCTCCACTTTCCTGAAAGTTTCTAAGATCTCCCTGTCAACCTCTTCCATCTTTTTGCTCGGAATGGCTCTTGGAGGGAAAGGAAGAGGTATGGAAGGTGCAGCAGTAGAGGTGGAAGGTGTAGAAGTCACACCAGATGTGGAAGGACCAGCTGCATGAGCATCACGCTTTCTCTGAAGTGTAGCAGGGTTGGCTTCCTTTGGAGGTGTAGGCTCGGAAGTGGGAACTTCAATGTTCTTCCCAGATCTCAAAGTAATGGCACTCACATTCCTAGGATTTTCCACCGTCTGTGATGGAAGCTTGTCAGAATTCTGAGCTTGTGCCTGGTTTAGCTGAGTGGCCATCTGCCCCATTTGATTTGTCAAACTCTGGATTGAGGCCCTAGTCTCCTGCTGGAATTGCATATTTTGAAGGGTCATCATCCTGACTAACTCCTCCAATAAAGTAGAAGAAGAAGGTGCAGGTGCTGCAGCAGGAGCTGGTGTGGGTACAGGTGGAACTGGAGCAGCTTGTGGTGCAGGTGCAACTCTTTGTTGTGGAGGTGGTTGCACATTTTAAAATTGTTGGGGCTGCAAGTGCAACTCTTTGTTGTGGAGGTGATTCCTCCATCCTGGATTATATCTGTTGGTTGACAAATCATGGTGGTTTTGTTGTTGTTGTTGGGGCCTATTCTTGTTGAAAATATTTGCTACATAGGCCTGAGGTGTGTCCACTGGTGTAGAAGAAGAAGGAGAAGCAGCCTGTTGTTAAAATGCTAGGCAAGAGTCTGTAAAATGATCAACAGATGTACAAAGGCCACAAACTCTGGCAGCTGGAGCTCTCTAATTGGAAGCAAGTTGGTTGACCAGTGTGGTAAGAGCATCAATCTTAGTCTCCAACTTCTTTGTGTACTCAGCTGCTCCTACATCATGAATACCTCTAACAACTATGGCATCACTCCTTGTGCCAAATTGTTGAGAATTTGAAGCCATGTTCTCTATTAGTTGTCTGGCTGTAGTTGGGGTTATGTTACCAAGGGCACCACCACTTGCGGCATCAATCATATTTCGATCCATGTGGTGCAAGCCTTCATAAAAATACTGCAGAAGGAGGTGTTCAGAGATCTGATGGTGTGGGCAGCTTGAACAAAGATTCTTGAACCTCTCCCAGTACTCATAAAGGGTCTCCCCACATTGCTGCTTGATGCCATAAATCTCCTTCCTTATGGCTGTTGTCCTTGAAGCAGGAAAGAACTTGGTAAGGAACAATCTCTTCAGGTCATCCCAGCTTGTGATGGACCTGGGTGCTAGGTAGTACAGTCAGTCTTTCGCATTACCCTCCAAAGAATGAGGGAAAGCCTTCAAGTATACATGGTCCTCCTGCACATTTGCAGGCTTCATGGTGGAACAAACGACATGAAATTGCTTCAAGTGTTTGCACGAGTCCTCACCTGCAAGACCATGAAACTTTGGCAACAAGTGTATTAAACCAGTTTTCAGCACATATGGAACCTCCTCCTCAGGGTATTGAATGCATAAACTATCATAAGTGAACTCTGGTGCAGTGAGCTCACTCATGGTTCTCTCATGAGGTGTAAGAGGTTGAGCCATATTATCAGTATGAAAATCAAAATGCCCAGAATAAACAGTATGCTCAGAATGCAAAGAATGAGGAGTGTCAAGAATGTGATGAGAATCCTAAGAGTCAAGAAAAGTCACTGAATATTCAGCATGCAAATATGGATTCCTAAGATGCCTACTTCCTCTGTGGAATGTCCTATCAATCTCAAGGTCAAATGGTTGTAATTCACTTGGGTTTCCCCTAGTCATGCACCCAAAAACATAAATTCTAGTGATATTGGCATAACATAGGGTATAACTACAAGTATACTCAAACGACCTCCAAATGACTTGAAAATTGGTAGGATATTCCTTTGAGTGGTCAAACAGAAGCACTAAAAAAATCAGATCAAAACTCAAAGCACAAGTATTTTTAACAATTTTTCAAAAGTGGAAAAAATGAAGAAAAATCACAAAAAAGATTGCGGAAATGTAGAAAATGGCATTTTCTGGAGAATCTGAGTTTGGAAACCGGAAAAGCCGAGTCCATGAAGGTGGGATATCAAATTCCACCCCAAATGCATATAAAATAATAGTGATTCTGATAACCAGAGCAAAAGTTATGGTTCTCTGAATTTTCACTAAAAATCAGTCCAAAATTTTTTTGAATCTCTTAACTCAAACCTTACCAACTGCTCCAGCTATTTTTCCTATCAAGTTCAATGTCTTAGAAGTGGGGGGGGGAAATTTCAAGTCAAAACAAGCACCGTAGCTACCAGAACAAAAATCCAGAAGTTAAATGCCATATTCGGACACTATTCATACACTATTCACTACTACAAATGACACTATTCATGCGCGCCGCGACACTATTCACTACACTACACAGAAACACACAGGAATGGAAACAGGCACTGAACTTAAGACAACATTAACATCACAATGAACATATACCAACTCAACCACACTTGAACTACACACACTAAAACACAAAACACAAACACACTGAAAATTTTACTTTGAACGAAACGATTGGTCCCTGGCAACGGCGCCAAATTTGATAGAGGTCGTACCCCACCAAATTAAAACATATTAAATGCAATATCTGAAAGTGAACCAAGTCGTCTCCCAACGACCAATATTTTCATTCAAAGCTTCAATTTCCAGACGAACACAACAATACAGCACAAAGGGGGGAGGGGGGGTTGGCAGACAAATTCAGAATTCTAATCAACAGATTAAATTGAATGCAAAGAGTGATTAAAACCGTATTGACATCCTTGATTCAAACACAAATTCACTTATCATAGGCCACGAACTTAACATCTCTGCCTTCTCTCAATCCACTAGATAATAATCTACTAAGCGAAAATTACAATCTAGCTTCATTATGCACAAGTTACATAAATTAAGCATGAACATAACTTAACCAAAACACATGAAATTACTCTGTAAATTAAGCACAAACAGATTCATCACAATTCATTCTCGAATTAGAACAAAGAGATATGGCAGATTTCACAAGTAAGCACAACCTCAAAGCTTCATTGCATTTTTTTATCAAGGAGTCAATACACGAAATTAGCTAGACATGGAAATGAGCAATTAGACACCATAATTCTAGAATCACAAAAATAGAATCAAAAACCCCTAACTTATGAAATTTGAAAAACGCAAATTAAGAGCAAAAAGAGAGATTTCAAAGCTTCAATGGAATGCAAAACGGTGCTATCATATATAAATGCGAAAAGCTCATTAATGGGTGATATTCCAAGTGTATAAAACCCACAAAACGAACTGCCCAAGCAAGAAAACGAATTCAAAACGTAAAACCCTCAATGGGTGCTATCAAATATGCATAAAAACGGTAAAAATGAGCCAAAAACGTGAAAAACCGCAAGGGGCACGTCCATGGAAGCTTGGAGAACGAAAATGGACGTTTTGAAGAGAGGTTGAAGATGATAGAGCGACTGGTCTTCCCCATGCAGACCTAATTTCGTGGTCATATCACCCCTGCCACTCAGAAGTACGAAATTGCCATTATGAGCTGCAAAATTACAAAAATGCCACTCTAGTCCTCAAATGTTGACCCATTGACTTTGCTGACGTGGAAATGACATGGAAATGATGTGGCGACTCTCTTCAACTGAATATTGACGTCCAAGCTCCAAAATTGCTTCACCCAAATACCTAAAAATAATTAAAAATAAAAATTAGGCCAAATAATGTAAAATTAGTCCAAATTCGGAACAATGGCCCATGAAAGCCCAACAGATGAAAAACACTCTAAAGATGAACAATTAAGCACTAATCAACTGTCTAATGGGTACACAAAGGCTAGTGGAATGGAAGATAATAATGACTCATCAAGGCCCTATACTCATGGGGTGGTAATGACCAGTGGTATGGGTTCAACATGTGATACGAATGAGGTGTTATTTTTTAGAGGTTGACATGGAATTGTAAGCATGATTGGTATTCTCTTATTGTTGATTTATGATTGTTGGGTCCGTGTCAGTGTGTAATTCCTTGGAGTCTCTAGGTGAGGCCTCCAGGGTTGCGCTTCAGTGGTCGGGACGTAATTCCATGGCCCCTATTAGTGGGTGTCCATGGTGGTGCCCCATCTGTATAACTAGGTAAGGATTCAAGGTAAGGTTGCATCCTGACACTCTAAGGAGTCAGTTAGTCTCACCTAGAGCGGACTGACTCCTGTGGTGAGAGTAGTAGGAGGCCTGAAATTCACTAAGGGCTAACCTTGTGGTGAGGGAAAATTGATCCATCATAACACTTGTAACACATAGCTCGGGGGTGAGCAGCTTGGGGGTGAGCAGAGGTATCCACCACAAGTGCAAGCATGCATTGAATCCGACCAGGTTATATGTATCCGGATGAGTCGAGTCGAGTCGTAGTGTATCGATTGAAAAGTCATAACATGCTTGATTGTTGTATGGATATTGGATGGTGAAAGTATATTTGACTGTATGATGAAAATGTTGTTAGCTCTAGCTTACCCTGTTTGTTGTATGGTTGTCTTGTATGTGGCTCTTCTTTCTTGCGATGATCATCAATTTAATTGATGGGAGCAGATGCGCGAGGTTCCCGTGGTCAGCAAGGAAATGGCGATTCCGCTGCTTAACCATCTACGCTGGACTTTATGTTTCTTTCCTTCATGGGTTTTCTTTAGGGCTACAGCCCATGTATTGCTCTATGCCTTACTATTCTACTCTCATTTTGTTAGACTTTTATCTGGTTTCCGTTGGCATCGTGGTGTGCCCAGTTTGTAGGGGTTGTGTTAAGGACCCCAGGACTACTCTACATTACTATTTTATGTGACGTGTCTTTTAATTTCGCTTAGTAATTAAATGGGACGTTACATTTATGGTATCAGAGCGGTCATTCCTTAGGTCTATGAACTTGGATGTCCGCTTAGCTTTCTCTGTGCCTTCTGAGTGTTCTTAGTTAAATTCTTGCCTTATTCGAGACTAACCAAGTGATTTTCTGTGTGCCAGTGAACTATGGCACCTCCTCATAGGACTTTGCAATCGTTCGAGGGTGACTAGCCCGATATCGCCAGGGCAATAGAGGCGATGGTGGCTGCCATGACGCAGCAAAGCACAGCGATGATGCAACAACATGAGGCAGCGATGCAGCGACAAGCGGTGTCGCTTTGGGAACAACAGGCAGTGATGTAGCAGATGGAGGCCCTCCGCCAGCTGGAAGAGAATAGGGCGATTGCCCCTGTGTTTGGCCCGAAGCCACGACCACCAGTCAGGGAGTGGAGTCTGAAAGACTTCCTAAAACACCATCCCGTGAAGTTCAATGGGAAGATGAGCCCTGACGCACCAAACCAGTGGCTGAAGGATCTGGAGAGGATCTTAGATGCAAAAACATGCCCAGCGAAGAACAGGTTAGCTTTTAGAGTATACATGCTTACCGGGGAGGCTGAGCACTGGTGGACCAGTACCAAATCCATCATGGAGGAGAGAGGCGAGCTGGTGACGTAGGAGGCTTTTAGGGGGAAATTCCTCTCAGAATATTTCCCAAACAGCATTCGATATGCCAAGGATGTGGAATTCCTCCAATTGACCTAGGGAGGGAAGACGGTGACCGACTATGCTGAGAAGTTCAAGCACCTCAGCCGCTTTTATACCTTGCCGCTCGATGAGAAGTGGAGATGCTGGAAATTTGAGAACGGCCTCAGGGGAGATATTCGCTTGATGGTAGCACCCTTATCCATTAAGGATTTTGCCGCTCTGGTGGAGAAGGCCAAGGTGATGGAGAAGATGAAGAATGAGGTAGAGGGTCAGCGGCCCCAGCAGCCTCAGAGGATTGATGGACCATCTGGGTCCAAGCCCAGACACGATGAGCGGAGGAGACAATATGACAGACCTCCCCATCAGCCTTAATGGTCTAGGGCTCTTCCTCCCCAACAGGGTCGAGTGTAGTGTTACATATGTGGGGACCCACACCTGAGGAGCGCTTGCCCACGCATGGAGGGTTACCGCAGATGCAACAACTATTGCAAGAAGGGCCACTTTGGGAAGGATTGTCCCACTCTTGCTAGGGCAGCGGCACGCCTTCCAATCCAGACTGCTCACCAGCACCAGCGAAGAGATAGAGGCAACAGACCTTAGGCGACGAGCAAAGTCTACGCCATGATCGGAGTAGAGGCGGCAGGTTCAGGTAACCTCGTTATGGGTTATTGTGTGATTTCTGGGATGAGATGTTGCGTGTTATATGATTCTAGAGCGACATACTCCTTTGTGTCAGATGCTTGTGTGAAAAAGTTGGGTCTGCCGGTGTGTGAGCTGCAGTGTGAACTTGTGGTATCTACTCCGACATCAGGTTTGGTCAGGACGTCGTCCTTGTGTGCTAGGTGTCCTGTGGAGGTGGAAGGATGCAGATATAGGGTGAATCTGATATGTCTGCCTCTCTAAGAGTTGGAATTGATCCTAGGGATGGATTGACTCTCTGCCAACTGTATCCTTATAGACTGCCGGGAGAAGAGGTTGTTGTTTCCCGATTCAGAGGAGCTCGAGTTGGTGTCTCCTCAGGGGATAGTGAGGGAGATTCAGAGTGGCGCGCAATGCTTCATAATCTTCACTCGTATGAAATTAGAGGAGAGAGAGGGACCATCAATTATACCTGTGGTGCATGAGTTTGAGGACGTGTTTCCGGATGAAGTACCTTGGTTACCTCCCAATAGGGAGGTGGAGTTCTCTATTGACCTACTACCGGGGACATGTCCGGTATCGATGGCTCCATACCGCATGTCTCCGGCAGAGTTAGTGGAACTTAAGAAACAGATAGAGGAACTGATGGCGAAGCAGTTTATCTGACCCAGCACTTCACCGTGGGGAGCACTAGTGTTGCTGGTAAAGAAGAAGAATGGGAGTTCACGCCTGTGTGTGGACTACAGGCAACTGAACAAGATGACGATCAAGAATAAGTATCCGCTCCCGAGAATTGATGACTTGATGGATCAGCTGCATGGGTCGTCAGTATTCTCGAAGATAGACCTGCGATTGGGATACCATCAGATTTTGGTAAAGGCTGATGATGTGCAGAAGATGACCTTCCGATCCCGGTATAGACACTATGAGTATGTGGTTATGCCTTTTGGTGTGACCAATGCTCCAGCAATGTTCATGGACTACATGAACCGAATTTTCAGACCCTTCTTAGATAAGTTTGTCGTAGTCTTCATAGACGACATCCTTATCTATTCTAAGACTCAAGAGGAGCATGCAGAACACCTGAGGTTGGTGCTTGGTGTTTTGAGAGAGAAATAGTTGTATGCCAAGTTGTCCAAGTGCGAATTCTGGATGGATGAGGTTCAGTTTTGGGGGTATGTGATATCCGCCAAGGGGATTGCAGTGGACCCAGCGAAGGTTGAGGCAGTGGTAAAGTGGTAAAGTCCTAAATCGGCCACAGAGATCAGGAGCTTTGTGGGGTTAACGGGCAACTATAGGAGATTCATAGAGGGATTCTCCAAAATTGTGGCACCCCTGACATTGCTTACTCGGAAGGACCAACCCTTCACTTTGACAGATAAGTGCGAGGAAAGTTTCCAGGAGTTGAAGAGAAGATTGACTAGCGCTCCGAAACTAGTGATCCCGGATGTCGGGAAGCCGTTCGAGGTCTACTGTGACGCCTCCAACCTCGAACTTGGTTGCGTTTTGATACAGGAGAAGAAGGTTGTGGCATATGCCTCGAGACAACACAAGGTGCATGAGAGGAACTACCCCACTCATGACTTGGAGTTGGCGGCGATAGTCTTTGGCTTGAAGATTTGGAGGCATTATCTTTATGGTGCTCAGTTTCATTGTTCAGCGACCACAAAACTTTAAAGTACTTGTTCGACCAGAAGGAGCTGAACATGAGGTAGAAAAGGTGGATGGAGTTCTTGAAAGATTATGACTTCGAGCTCCTATATCATCTGGGGAAGGCAAATGTGGTGGCAGATGCTCTGAGTAGGAAGACTGTACATACGACACATCTCATTATAAAAGAGGTAGAATTGCTGGAGAATTTTAGGGACATGAGGCTATAGGTGGAGTTGGGGTCCGAGTCCATTAGGTGTAGTACCCTTACTATATCTAGTGACTTCTCGAGCTTAGTGAGAGAGAGACAGTTATTAGATGCCATCCTGAACAGAGTCAGAGAACAGCTTGGGTCAGGTGAGACTAGAGATTTCACTTTGGGTAATGATGATATCTTGAGGTTCCAGGATAGGATCTGTGTACCCAAGGTAAAAAAGTTAATTCTTGAGGAAGGACATAAGAGTCGTCTTAGTTTGCATCCTGGCATGACTAAGATGTACCGAGATCTTAAGGAGACTTTCTAGTGGCAAGGGATGAAGAGGGATGTGGCTCAGTTTGTATCAGCATGTTTAACTTGTCAGAAGGCGAAGGTGGAGCACCAGAGGCCCGGTGGGAACCTACAACCCTTAGAAATACCAGTGTGGAAATGGGACAACATCTCAATGGATTTTGTAACACATTTGCCACGGACTTTTAGAGGACATGACACCATCTGGGTGATAGTGGACCGGTTGACCAAGAGTGCCCACTTTTTGGCGATGAACTTAAGGATGTCTATGGCCAAGTTAGCCCAGTTGTACATTAAGGAGATCGTGAGGTTGCATGGAGTACCTTCAAGCATAGTTTCTGACAAAGACCCACGGTTTACATCCCGGTTCTGGCAAACCTTACAACAGGCTTTGGGGACCAAGTTGACTATGAGCTCAGCTTATCACCCTCAAACCGATGGCCAGTCTGAGAGGACGATTCAGTCATTAGAGGATTTGTTGAGGAATTGCATATTGGATCATCTGGGTGCTTGGGATGAGGTATTACCTTTGATAGAGTTCACCTACAACAACAGTTTTCATGCGAGCATCGACATGGCGTCATACGAGGCTCTTTATGGCAGGAGGTGTAGGACTCCTCTCTATGGGGAAGCGGTGTTGCTTGGACAAGAATTGTTAGAGCAGACCACTGAGAAATTGAGAACGGTGAGGAACAGGATGCAGGCTTCTCAGTGTAGGCAGAAGGCCTATGCAGACCGTAGGAGGAGACCTCTGGAGTTCGCAGTTGGTGATCATGTATTCCTGAGGGTGACCCATACCACGGGCGTGGGAAGGGCTCTCTGCTCAAGGAAGGTTTTGCCCAAGTTCCTTGGCCCTTATCAAATCACGAGGAGGATTGGGCCGGTGGCTTACGAGATAGCCTTACCCCCGCAATTGCCGAACCTTCATCCAGTGTTTCATGTCTCACAGTTGAGGAAGTACGTGTTTGACTCAGCGCATGTGTTGGAAGCCGAGGATATACAGATCAAGGAAGACCTCATAGTGGAAGTACCACCCGTCGCTCTAGAGGATAGCAAAGTTGAGGAGCGCCGAGGAAAAGAAGTCCGCCTGGTTACAGTTATCTGGGATCAGAGAACGGGTGACTCGACTTGGGAGTTGGAGGAGGATATGAGGAAATCACACCCACATCTTTTTGCCTGGTGTCGCAACCTAAATCGCGGTGGGACAACGAACTAAAAATAAATTAATTTGGAAAAAGAGATTACACGTTGCCACCATAGTTTATTGTAGAAAACTATGGAAAACTATAAAAATAAAATAAAGTCTGCGAAAACCAAATTTAGGGTCCGGGAGTCGGTTACGCGTAGGGAAGGTATTAGCACCCTACAGCGCCCGCCCAAAGGCGGTACCTTTAATTAAATTTGCAAAAGAGATGTGTTTTATTTTATATATTTATTTTTCCCAAAAATAAAAAATATTGAACAAAATTATATTTGGAGAGAAAAGGACCCGACAAGGGTTAAAACCTTGGTCCTACGTATTGTCATTGAAAATGAGAAATCAGGGCTACGTAGTTCTTTATAAAACTATTTGAAAAGCCTTTAAATTTTTGGAATGGGAACCTGACAAGGATTTGCCCTGCTCCTACGTATCTCCATTCACAATGGAGAATCAAGGATCACGTAGTTCTTGATAAAACTTGATTACAATATTTAATTTTTAAAGTTGTCTTTTGACATTTTTGAAAATAAGTGTCGTGCGACGCGAGCGGTCGATTAGACACCAAAACAATTTTAATAATTTTTATATTTTGAAAAGGAGTGTCGTGCGACGCGAGCAGTCGATTAGACACAAAAACTATTTTATAATTTTTATATTTTGAAAAAGAGTGTCGTGCGACGCGAACGGTCGATTAGACAACAAAACAATTTTATAATTTTTTATTTTGAAAGGAAGTGTCGTGCGACGCGAACGGTCGATTAGACACTAAATTAAATAAATAAATAAAGAAAGAAAATAATTATTAACTTTTATTAATCATTTTTGAAAACTATTTTAATTTTTATTTCAATTGAATATATTTTTATTATTTTTGAAAACGATGTGATTGAAATGTGATATTTAATTAGAAATAGGTAAAATTGGAAATAGAAAATAAAAGTGCATAAGTAAATATGTGGGTGCAATGAGAAAAACTACATACATAGGAATGGGGTGCACATAGAGAAAATGCATGGTGCATAAAGTAAACTCATTCTAGCCTAAAAAAAGAAATTAAAAGAGTGGGGTGTGTGCTTAGTGAACACGCGGGTACATAAGATAAAATAAAACTAAATGTACGGGGTGTGGGGTTATTATATTTGGGAGTGCATGAAGTAAATAAAACCAAAACAAATGGTCCAATTATGAAACAAATTTTCATAAGTGTGAGAATTAAGTCATGGCGGTGCACGAAGAATTAAAAGAATCTGCCAAAACCTTAAACCTAAATCAAATCCAGAACGCACATCACTTAAGCTCTTCTTCCCCAACTTCATCTTCTACCTCCCACACAAGGCCACCACGCAAACACCATTACTACTACTCACTCCCAAGCCGCCGGCGACATTGCTCACGGCGCCACCACCCACGACGACACCGACAGCCATCTATGCCACCACAACATCATGTGCGTCCACCAATCACGTTCAAAACGCAACCATGCTTGCGGCAAAGCCGCCAACGGTGACGACAACCACTCTCGGAGGTTTGTAAACGTCGGCACCGACACTGCTCGCCACTGTACCGCTTATTGCCGTGTGAAACACTGCTGCACCGTTTCCTCTGCTCGCGTCTTCTTCGAGCCACCAAGCTCGTCGCGGCTGCCATTCCGTCAAAGAGATCGCCGCCAATTACATCGTCATCTTCGCTCTCTGTTTCTCGAAGTCTTTTCAACCCTTCCCCCTTTCTTCACAGTGACTTATTGATTCTTTGTTTTGATTTGTTTTTAAAGAATGGTTTGGATGAAAGTGCGTGAAAAATGGGTGTAGAGGATGGTTGATGATGGCTTAAAATGTTAGAGAAGAAGATGACGGTGCTTGCATGGATGTGTTACCGTAATCAATGAATCTGTCCAAAAAACTCTTTTTAAGAAAAAAAATGTCTAGCGGTTTGGTGTAAAGAGCAGTTGGGGAGTTGAGACCACACGAACTCTGAGCAGCAGTTGGAGGAAGTGAACGCAGTGGTTGGAGAAAGTTGAGACCATGAGTAACCGTTGTTTTCAAAAACTATTTTTTGTGTTTTTTAATTTTTAATTTTTTGAATTTAATTAATAAAAATGAATATTAATTAATAATAAATAATTATTAACTTTTTAATTTTTTTAATTTTTAATTCCTGATTTTATTAATTAATTAAAAACGAAAAAATATTTTTTAATTATATAAAAAAAAACAAAAGGGTTATTTTAACGCTTAAAAAAACATAAATTAAAAACTTTTATTAATTAATTTTTATTATTATTTTTTTAACGATTCTTTTATTTTTTTATGTAACACTTATTTTTGAATATATATATATATATATATATATATATATATATATATATATATATATATTATTTTACCTTATTATTTTATTTTATTTTATTTTTTTATTTTATTTTTTTTATTTTAAAATAAAGTTATTTGCCCGGACAAAATTGGGTGTTGACAACTGCCCCTCTTTTCTTAGATCTTACTAGATGATACGAAAAATTAGTCATTTTCATCATCAAAGTAAGATATAAGAAAAGACAGAAACACTAATTTCATCCGGGCTCTAAAAAGAAATCACATCAATGCAAACATTTAAGAAAAATAATGACTATTCCATCGAAGAGGGTCTTGACATGAAAGATCGATGACTAGTGCATTTGCAGAGGGCCTTGATAGGAAAGATCGATGACCAGCTACTTTGTAGAGGGCCTCGATATGAAAACATATGAAAATCAATGACCATTGCTTTTGCAGAGGGTCTTGATATGAAAGATCGACGACCATTGCTTTTGTAGAGGGTCTTGATATGAAAGATCGATGACCATTGCATTTGCAGAGGGCCTCGATATGAAAGATCGATGACCAATACCTTTGTAGAGGGCCTCGATATGAAAACATATGAAAATCAATGACCATTGCTTTAGTAGAGGGTCTTGATATGAAAGATCGATGACCATTGCATTTGCAGAGTGCCTCGATATGAAAGATCGATGACCAATACCTTTGTAGAGGGCCTCGATATGAAAACATATGAAAATCAATGACAATTGCTTTTGCAGAGGGCCTTGATATGAAAGATCGATGACCAGTACCTTTGTAGAGGGCCTCGATATGAAAACATATGAAAATCAATGACCATTGCTTTTGCAGAAGGTCTTGATATGAAAGATCGATGACCATTGCATTTGTAGAGGGCCTTGATATGAAAGATCGATGACTAGTGCCTTTGTAGAGGGCCTCGATATGAAAACATATGAAAATCAATGACCATTCCATCGAAGAGGGTCTTTATATGAAAGATCGATGACCAATACCTTTTTAGAGGGCCTCGATATGAAAACATATGAAAATCAATGACCATTCCATCGAAGAGGGTCTTGATATGAAAGATCGATGACCATTGCATTTGCAAAGGGCCTCGATATGAAAACATATGAAAATCAATGACCATTCCATCGAAGAGGGTCTTGATATGAAAGATCGATGACCATTGCATTTGCAGAGGGCCTCGATATGAAAACATATGAAAATCAATGACCATTCCATCGAAGAGGGTCTTGATATAAACATAATGAATGTATGATATTTTAATTGCATGTATAATATGAAAAACAAATTTGCTTGTTTCTTTTCCTTTTTATGAAATGCATGCCTAAATGAATGCATGTTATGCATGAATCACCTAAGACCTTTGTCTTTTCATTTTTTTTTTCATTTTTTTTTCAGAGCTGAAGGGGGCAAATCTTAATATGCTTGAATGTATGAATTTATGATGCAAAGCTTCCATAGAAATCCTATATATTTTCATTTTTATATTTTTGTCTTTTTATAATTCTTATTAATTTTAAGCTACAGAAACTGAGTTTTTGGACAATATGAAACCAGACTAAGGGGCTAGTATGAAATTGGGCTTGCGCCAAACGAATTAGGCTTGAGGGCCAGACTAAACTAGGCTTGGGCCAGATAAAACTGGGCTTGGGCCAGACAAACTGGGCTTAGGCCAGACTAAACTAGGCTTGGGCCAGACAAACTGGGCTTGGGCCAAACTAAACTGGGCTTGGGCCAGACTAAACTGGGCTTGAGCCAGACTAAACTAGACTTGGGCCAGATAAAACTGGGCTTAGGTCAGACAAACTGGGCTTGGGCTAGACTAAACTGGGCTTAGACCAGATAAACTAAGCTTGGGCCAAACAAATTGGGCTTGGGCCAGACTAAACTAGGCTTGAGGGCCAGACAAAACTGGGCTTGGGCCAGATAAAACTGGGCTTGGGCCAGACTAAACTGGGCTTGGGCCAGACTAAACTGGGCTTGGGCCAGACAAACTGGGCTTGGGCCAGACTAAACTAGGCTTGAGGGCCAAAAAAAACTGGGCTTGGGGGCGTATAGGTCATTCATATGAATGAAGAGGACCATTAATTTGAAAAATGTCAAAAGTAACTTTTATAATATTAATTTCTTATTTCTAAAAAAAAACATTTTATTGAAGAGATATGTTGCATAATTATGCTGACTCAGGTTATGATGATATGTTGACACATGTTATGATGATATGACATACAAATGTTATGCACTGTAGAATGCACATTTATTAAAACACAATCGTAAGGATCAGAACCTTGATATGCATGAATGCATGATGAAAACCTTGTAATGCTTTGTCCTTTTGACCTCTCTCTTCTTTTTTTTTTTTGCACATTCGAGTCAATTGTTCTATTTGCAATCATCAAACTCATTGTTATTTTCAATTTTTCTTGAAAGTGAGGAATGTCACACACCTTGAGGTCTAATGTTTAAAATGAATATACTTAACTTTCTCTTTCACAACATTAGTGCACGCGTGCTTGAAATCATAAGTGAGTGAAAGGCTAGAAATTTTTGGAAAGTGTTTGGAGGAGACTGGGATAGCCATGTGGGCATGTCGTTCCTCACACACTCCTAAAAGGAGATGTAATTTGTGAATGTCAGTGTGAAAAACACAAAAAGACCCAAAAGCTGCCCCAGTTATGGTGTTTGGGAAAAAGGTATAGGGAAATTGATCCATGAATGTCAAGGTGGAAAAAAATATCATGTGAGACCCACAAAGTTGCCCCAGTTTTAGGATATGGGTTTTGTTCAGAAAAGGTAATGGATATGAAAAACATTGGCTAAGAGAATTGCCCCAGTTGGTTTGATTTTCTTTCACTTGCTTTGCCAGTTAGTAGAGAGTTCCTTCCTCCGGAGACACAATTTTTCTTTTTCACTCATTCATTTTTTAGCAACCGCATTGTTAGCCATGTGGCTTTTATCGCAAAATTAAGCTTATAAAATTAGAACAATCAATATTCGATTTGTGTGGACTTTTACTTGGCTTGTAATGTGGCTATGGGCTAAAAGGCTTTGAAAGAAAGGATATAAAGGCCCAAAGATTTTTTTGTGTGTAATTTTTTTTAAACAAAAGCTACCATCTAGGTATTGCATAAGCTATTTCTCAAGAATTTTTGAACACTTTGCTTTTTTCATATTTTATTTCAATTTCTTTTCACTTGCATTCACTTTGTGATTGTTTTTTTTTTGGTTTACTTTCAATGAATTTTCTTCATTTGATCATTGAGTGCTTTTTTTGTGCATTTCAAGTTGACTTCTAGCTGACTTCTAGTATGATGATAACCTTTGTTTGGGAACAATTTAAAAGAAAACTTTTTTTGCTCAACAGGGTAACAAAGGATATTTTACTTTTTCGGATGAAGAAAAATGGCCACACATCATTTCAAATTTTGATTGCTTTATTTTCAAAAGATTAACTTTAAGATAAAAGCTCGATGACCTTAACAAGAGTCACTTTTCTTTTCCTTTCTTTCTTTTGTTTTTTTTTTCTCCTAGATTGCCCTCTTGGGTTTTCAATCTAGCAAACTTTTTTCTTTCTTTTGAAAATTGTTTCGATAGATTTAGGGATCATCCAACTAGTGCTAGCAAAGATAAACATTGGAAAATCTGCCCCAGTGTAAAAAAATCATGTTTATTATACGAGTATAACCAACGGTGTTTAGGGCAAACCCTTTTATTTTGGGAGGGTGAAGGGTTAAAGCTTTTAAGCCATGCATGTACAAGTGTTTTCAAAAGAAAAGGTCAAGTTGTTATTCTTCATTAAGCATTTTGACCTCAAAAGATATGACTACCCTCATTTTTATTATTCTTTTCTCTTCTTTTTTTTTGCTTTTTTTTTTTGTATTTGAAAAACTTGAATTCAATGATTTGCAAGAAAAATAAGTGACTCATAACATACTTCTTTTGCCCTTTTTTTGTGCTTTTCGTTATTTATCATTTTTTTTGCGACAACCTTTTAAGACTTGTTCTGGAGGAAATCTTTAATATCTCATATGCTTTGAAATTCATGAAGGATAACATGATGCAACTGATCAAAATATTCATAACAATATGAAAGGTAATTCAACAGTCTAACACAATATGAAAAGCATAATATTTTCAATGTTTACAAAGCCATGGTGTTCTTCATGCTGAGGTGTTTTCATGTCCTGGTAGAGGATTTTCTTCAACATTAAGTTATCTTTCTTCAAATGTCAACAATCCTGAATCAATCAAGGATTGTACCTTGTGCTTCAAAACCATGCATGCTTCTGTTGAATGACCCAGTGGTCCTCCATGGTAATCACATCTTGTGTTTAAATCATAATTCTTTGGGTATAGAGGTCGTACAGGTCTAGTGGGACAAATATTTATGAGATTATCGCTTCGGAGATTTGGTAATAGCTCTGTGTAGGTCATAGGGATATGAGTGAAATTGATAGCTTTCTTGCCTCGATTGTAATTTTTCCGCCCAATGTTCTGATTGAATTTCTCGGACTGAGACATTTGAGGATAGACAATGGGATGTAGATTAGCTCTTCGCTCTTTGCTTATCTCATACCTAGAATCATACTCATTCAAATTTGCTACAAAATTTGGGTCAAGTGCAATTTTTCCGTTCTTTATGCCGAGCTCAATCCTTTCTCCCATTATAATCAAGTCTGCCAAGTTCAAGGAAACACTACTCATCATATGTTTATAAAAGGGTGACTGCAAAGTATTTATAAATATAGCCACCAACTCTTTGTCATGCAAAGGTGGCTCTACTTGAGCAGCAATCTCTCTCCATCTTAAAGCATACTCTTTGAATGTCTCTGACTCATTTTTCTCCATGTTCTGCAGTTGAAATCTATCAAGCACATTATCATCATTATATTCATATTGCTTCACGAATGCAGCCACCAGATCTTTCCAAGAACGAATTTGGGTTGGTTCCAAATGCATGTACCAATTAAGAGCCATGCCAGTTAAGCTTTCCTGAAAGAAGTGAATCAATAGTTTCTCATCATGAACGTAGGCAGTCATTTTTCTGTAGTACATGGTTATATGATTCTTTGGACAAGTGTTCCCTTGATACTTTTCAAACTCTGGCAATTTGAACTTCGGAGGTACCACCACATCTGGAACTAAACACAACTCTGCAGCATTGCCAAACTCAAACTTTCGTACACCCTCTATAGCTCTCAGCCTTTCCTCTAACATTTCCAATTTGTTTGTGGAATCTTCAACATTTAGAGGTGTAGTGACATGGGGTGAAGGTTTCACCTCGGGTTGCTTTTCCATTGACACATGTACTACATCTAGTTGACCAATTCCTTGGGTGCCTGTGAAGGTGGATGTCCCAGGTTCGTTCTCCTTCGTATCATGAGTTGCAACCATGTAGCTTGCAGCTTTTTTCCTTGAGTCAAATCCAATGGGTGGAGTGTAATTCGGAGGAAGACCGTATGGAGGAGAAACTTGGGTTTCCTGAACCCTTTGTTGATGTTGTTGAGTGGAAGTCTCTCCAGAGTTCTCTAGTGCCTCTATGGCTTCCAAAATCTCATGTATTTGCTCCTTCAATTATTGAATATCTATCTTCGTTGCTTCATGAGTTTCTCCCAAATTCTCCATGATCTTTTATCAACAAGTCCTTTAAGGTATCACAATTTCTTTATTTTATTAGCATGAACTAACAAATGTAAAAACCAAATCCATGTGATGCATGAGACCCATTATGCATATGCAGGCAATATCAAAATATGAATGTATTTATGCAAAATGACATGAGGATGCATGCTAGGTGTTTAAAAAACTATGTGCCCCAAGAGACATTTTATTTACTTTATATGTTGATGTAATTAAGGAACACCATGCACGATATGCGACTAACTGAAAACCTACATGAGATTTATTGGTGCCTCAGGAGGCATGTATTCATATGATATGGGTATGAAAATGTGATGCACTTATTTCAAAACTCCATGCATGATATGCAATCGAATGACACAATGAAATGCATGTTTACCTTATTCTCATGAGATGTGATGTATGATGAAAAAAATGATATGCATGACACACCATTGAATAATGAGATGCATGATTGTGCCTTGATGAGCACTTATTCATACGTAGAAAGATGTATAATATGTACAATAGGAGGTGAAGGGTAAAGGACGTAATTGTCTCCCTTTTGTGCCTTAACATAAGTATGACGCTTAAAGTTCTAAGGTGAAATATATGCGCTCACCAGGATGGTTCCCTAATGCCTAAAGATCAAGGTCACTAGAGCTATGGTCCACTTCATGGTATTTCCCATAATAATTGGTAAACAACACGATATGAGAGTACCAAATGAAGCAAACAGACTCTAGTTGGGGTTCTCACAATGACCACTTGGGAAGTACATCCACTGTGACACTACTACACAATCCCCTCTAATTCTAAGCTGCATAGACCCGGGTATAGGGCCCCACTCATGTTATGTACAAAAATATAAAGTGAGTGTGTGAAGGGAGAAAAATGCATAACTAAACCCACACCTTCAAAACAAAAATAAAAGATATAGGTAGATACAAAACATGTTTTCTACCTAGAGTTCAACATTGACATTAATTACGCCATACACAATTTAAAGGTAAACATGATTACATAAAAAAAGAGAAAGGGAAAAACAAACATTTAAATTAAACACACCACTTTCGCAGATTCAATTAAATAGGCTTGACTCTCTACGGTCCCCAGTGAAGTCACCATCTGTCGCAATCTAAATCGCGATGGGACAACGAACTAAAAATAAATTAATTTGGAAAAAGAGATTAGACGTCGCCACCATAGTTTATTCTGAAAAACTATGGAAAACCATAAAAATAAAATAAAGTCTGCGAAAACCAAATTTAGGGTCCGGGAGTCGGTTACGCGTAGGGAAGGTATTAACACCCTACAGCGCCCGCCCAAAGGCAATACCTTTAATTAAATTTGCAAAATAGATGTGTTTATTTTATATATTTATTTTTCCCAAAAATAAAACATATTGAACAAAATTAATTTTGGAGAGAAAGGGACTCGACAAGGGTTAAAACCTTGGTCCTACGTATTCTCATTAAAAATGCGAAATCAGGGCTACATAGTTCTTTATAAAACTATTTGAAAAACCTTTAAATTATTGGAAAGGGAACCTGACAAGGATTTGCCCTGCTCCTACGTATCTCCATTCACAATGGAGAATCAAAGATCACGTAGTTCTTGATAAAACTTGATTAGAATATTTAATTTTTAAAGTTGTCTTTTGACATTTTTGAAAATAAGTGTCATGCGACGTGTGCGGTCGGGTTAACACCAAAAATAATTTTTATATTTTGTATTTATGAAAGGGAGTGTCGTGAGACGCGAGCGGTCGATTAGACACCAAAGCAATTTTAATAATTTTTATATTTTGAAAAGGAGTGTCGTGCGACGCGAGCGGTAGATTAGACACAAACACTATTTTATGGTTTTTATATTTTGAAAAAGAGTGTTGTGCGACGCAAACGGTCGATTAGACAACTAAACAATTTTATAATTTTTTATTTTAAAAGGAAGTGTCGTGCGACGCGAACGGTCGATTAGACACTAAATTAAATAAATAAATAAATAAAGAAAGAAAATAATTATTAACTTTTATTAATCATTTTTGAAAACTATTTTAATTTTTATTTCAATTGAAAATATTTTTATTATTTTTGAAAATGATGTGATTGAAATGTGATATTTAATTAGAAAAAGGTAAAATTGGAAATAGAAAATAAAAGTGCATAAGTAAATATGTGGGTGCAATGAGAAAAACTACATACAAATGAATGGGGTGCACATAGAGAAAATGCATGGTGCATAAAGTAAACTCATCCTAGCCTAAAAAAAGAAATTAAAGTAGTGGGGTGTGTGCTTAGTGAACACGCGGGTACATAAGATAAAATAAAACTAAATGTACGGAGTGTGGGGTTATTACATTTGGGAGTGCATGAAGTAAATAAAACAAAAACAAATGGTCCAATTATGAAACAAATCTGAATAAGTGTGAGAATTAAGTCATGGGGGTGCACAAAGAATTAAATGAATCTGCCAAAACCTTAAACCTAAATCAAATCCAGAACGCACATCACTTAAACTCTTCTTCCCCAACTTCATTTTCTACCTCCCATACAAGGTCACCACGCAAACACCATTACTACTACTCACTCCCAAGCCGCCAGCGACATTGCTCACGGCGGCACCACCCACGACAGCACCGGCAGCCATCTATGCCAGCACAACATCATGTGCGTCCACCAATCACGTTCAAAACGCAACCATGCTTGCGGCAAAGCCGCCAACGGTGACGACAACCACTCTCGGAGATTTGTAAACGTTGGCACCGACACTGCTCGCCACTGTACCGCTTATAGCCGTGCAAAACACTCCCGCACCATCTTCGCTCTTTGTTTCTCAAAGCCTATTCAACCCTTCCCCCTTTCATCACAGTGACTTATTGATTCTTTGTTTTGATTTGTTTCTAAAGAATGGTTTGGATGAAAGTGCATGAAAAATGGGTGCAGAGGATTGTTGATGATGGCTTAAAATGTTAGAGAAGAAGATGATGGTGCTTGCATGGATGTGTTACCGTAATCAATCAATCTGTCCAAAAAACTCTTTTTAAGAAAAAAAATGTCTAGCGGTTTGGTGTATAGAGCAGTTGGGGAGTTTAGACCACACGAACTCTGAGCAGCAATTGGAGGAAGTGAACGTAGTGGTTGGAGAATGTTGAGACCATGAGTAACCGTTGTTTTCAAAAACTATTTTTTGTGTTTTTTTAATTTTTAATTTTTTGAATTTAATTAATAAAAATGAATAGTAATTAATAATAAATAATTATTAACTTTTTAATTTTTTTAATTTTTAATTTCTGATTTTATTAATTAATTAAAAACGAAAAAATATTTTTTAATTATATAAAAAAAAACAAAAGGGTTATTTTAACGCTTAAAAAAACATAAATTAAAAACTTTTATTAATTAATTTTTATTATTATTTTTTTAACGATTTTTTTTATGTAACACTTGTTTTTGAATATATATATATATATATATATATATATATAAAATTTTATTTTACCTTATTATTTTATTTTTTATTTTTTATTTTTTTATTTTCAAACAAAGTTGTTTGCTCGGACAAAATTGGGTGTTGACACCTGGTAAGCTTTCATTTTCGAGGTCGAAAATTTTTGTTGTTGGAGGGAATGTAAGGCCCAATTTTTTCTGCCCATCTTATTGTAGAGGCTGCCCAATCTTTTAGGCCTAAATGGTGTTGGCCCAATTCAATTTCTGACCTAAGATACCCCAAAACCCTAACTTGTAACTACTCTTCGTAAAACATATCCTACACATCTCTTAGAGCAGTTGCCGTCATCCTTTGCTAGGGTTTGGAGTCGTCATAGCTTAGCAAGCTCAGCCTCATTCTTCTGCTCCACGTAAGTCCCTCCCAACTCAAGCTCTATGTTCATTTTGATTCTTCCGTATGTTCTCAGTTAAAGCTTTCCCGTGATTTGGAACTTGTCCCACTGTTTTTCAGCTCGTTTTTGGAACTTGGCCCACTGTTTTTCAGCTCGCGAAACTGTCCCGTGAGCTATTGTCCCTCATTGTTCGAGTATCAAAGCCTTAGCTAACGTTTCCAGGTACGAGAAGTTAGGGTTCGAGTTTAAGTTGTGTTTTTATCCCTGTTCTTGAGCTTGCGAATTGTTTCTATGGGTTAATCATTGTTCTTAGGCCGTGAAATGCTTTGTGTGATTGGCTGGGGTTGAAAGATACATCTGCTGCATGTGAGACCAGGGCGAGAACTGATAATCTTGCCTAGGCGAGTCAGACTCACCTAAGCGAGTCTGGCGGAGGCTCGCCCAAATCCTTTTTCACGAAAGGTCGCCCAGGCGACCAACTCATTATTTTGAGCGAGCGAACCACTCGCCCAGGCGAGAGGGGTCTCGCCTAAGCGAGATCGCGCGTTGGTTCCTTTTTCCTTTTCGAGCCCTCGCCTAGGCGAAGGGGGCTCGCCTGAGCGAGACTGTCTCGCCTAAGCGAGGGATTGGGCGAGACAGTGCGTGGTTTGGTTGCTTGGTTATCCTAGGATGATTTGTAATTGTTTGGGTATGCTTGATATGTTGATATATATATATATATATATATATATATATATATATATATATATATATATATATATATATATATATATATATATATATATATATATATATAATGGATTGTCATGTATGTGTGACATAATTCATGAATGGAATGGTGGACATCGTGGAAGCTTGGCATGTGAAATTAATGAGTGAGTTGCAATTAATGGGACATGGTATTGATATGAGATGAGGCCCTATACTCATGGGGTGGTAATGACCAGTGGTATGGGTTCAACATGTGATACGAATGAGGTGTTATTTTTCAGAGGTTGACATGGAATTGTAACATTTGTGATAGTTTTAGGGTTCTATGAGTCAAGTGTTGACACAATATTAATATTATTATACTGTAGTTATATGAATGAGTTCTTCAAATTTTTGAAGGAGATAAAACTAATACATGATTTAACCAAAAAATTTCTATTAGTATCAGAATAATATATTTTTTTGTTAATTTAATGTTGCTGATTTATTTTTATTTTTAGAATTAAATAGATTTAATGGGTATTAAATGTTGTGGACTGTTTTTATTTTTTGAAATGTTGATATATATATATATATATATATATATATATATATATATATATATATATATTCTAAGCTGTGAAAATCGGAAAAGTTTCAGATTTATGTATCTTCTATTTTGGCGTATATTAGGAGAAGCATGATCAATTATATGTACATAATAAATATATAAATATATACAAATATGTTTTTGTTATGTTTTATAGCATATATTTAATGCTAGGGATGATAACTATATATACTGAAATGACTGGGAGTGAAATCCGTCAAATGTAACTATCAAATAATATTATAATATTATTTGAAAATTTTAGGAAGTTTCGATTATTTTTATTTTTTCATTCATAATATTATTATTAATAATATGATTACTAATGATGATTAAATTAATAAATAAAATTATGTATAAATTATATATATATATATATATATATATATATATATATATATATATTACAATAACTAATTATTTAATTTAATAACTAATTATACAATTGTATAAATATTTATATATAGATACTAATAATATGATTTTATACGATCAAATTCATGATTTTAGGACAAAAAATTTATTTGTTAAGTGAATATGAGATCAAAAAAATTATAATAATTATAAAAATAAATAAATGAGATTAAATAAATATTTAAAGTAAAAGACAAAATGGTTTAAAATTTATTTAATTAAAAAGATATTAGATATATGTCGTTAAATATTATGAGATATTGTTAAAAGATGTTAAATATTTTTAAGTGACCATTAATTATTTAAAAAGTATTTATTTAGAAAGTTATTATAAGAAACGTAATGGTTTATTATTTTAAAAGATTGATTTTATTTAAATGATGTTTTAGAATATGAAAGATAAGAGATTATTTTGAAGGATATATAAACTAATTATTGCACTATAAATGAGTTATATATGATGATTATTTGATAAATGGATTTATTGAAAAGATATACGATTTCTTACGTGGGTGAATATGGTTATATACATGAGATTTAAAAAGATTTCCTAAGAAATAGAAAAAGAAAGGTAGGAAAATATGTATATGATATTTTAGAGTTATTAGAAAGACAACACAAATGCACACCTCTGGTCTTTGCAGCATTACCAAAATCATTAGTATCTTTATTAGAATCCTCTAGCAACTTAGAGTCATATTCCTCCTCTAGCAAGCCCAATTTTCTTCTACGAGCCTGAAACAGGTAATGAATAGTAAGTTCCTCGCTGCAAGGAAAATGGAAATCACAAAGGATTGTTTTCTTCATAGCAAGAGTCAATCTTCACTAATACAATAATACAAAAACATTTTAATATACCAATAGTCAAGCACCCTCATTATCTTCTATCATATATCTTTCTTCCTATCCATGAAGAACTTTCTACAGGAACAAGGTTTACATAAAACTTCTACCGACATTTTTTATTTATTCATTCATTTAGCTGATCATGTAACATAACAAATCATAATAAACATAATCAACCAACGATAGAAATAATTCATGAAATGGGACTTGAATAATGATAAAACAATTACCCTCTCCTTGCGTTCGGCTTTCTTTTGCTCCAATTCCTCAATGGCCTTCGTCCTTCCAGCTTCAAGGGTTTTGAGTTCCTGTTCCTTTAAAGGCCAATTGTTGGGAATACCAGGATCCTTCTCAGCCTTATTTTTCCCACTCAGCCTAAGCTTCTTCGCTTCGTTCGCTTTTTCCTGTTGTGCTCTTTCACCTTCCGTATCACCTTGTACTTCTTCATCAACGAAACCCTCTTACTCTTACTCTTTGCAACCTAAAAAGTTCACAACAATAATAAAAAAATAAACAATTAAAATCATTGCACACTACTGATATCAAAGAACAGGGATTGGGTTTTCTTACTCTTGCTCTTCATCACCATTTTGTGTTCTCTACCTTCACAAGAGAAAAAGAGATGAGAACGATAATCCACGTCAAAAGTAGTAGAAAACGAAGAGAAGAAGGGAAAAGATTTGAAGAGGCTCTGGAGCGAGCAAATAGAGAAGAGGGTGAACGAGTTTGTTGTATATTGTTATCAAATTTTAGAAGGTAAAATTAGATAATCAACATATTAAATTTGATATTCAATAAAATTTGTTTTAGTATTCTGAAACAATTTTTTTATATCCTCATCTTTTAATTTGATATACTAAAATAATGGATTTTAATATGCCTAGATTTTTTTATAAGAAAATATAATTACTTAAATATATTATAAAAAAACTATATTGTAACAAAAAATTTAGGAGGGGTTTTCTTAGGCTAACTTAAGCTGAATTTGTTAATATTTTGAGATTAAATAACACGTGTTTTTTGATAAATACTAGTTAGTAGTAAGGTTTCAATTTATAAAATTTTTATTGTTATAGTTTAGTACATATTTAGCTTCTACAATTTAATTTTATTAAAATATAAAGTAATATATATCGAATACTAAGATATCTAAACTAGCCTAAAAAGTGTGGGCAATCCAAAAGCGTATTTAAACCTAAAAATTGTATATATCCAACCTCTCCGACTACACTGCTTGAAAAAACACAATTTCAAATTGCTCCCCTAGTTAAGGCGAACTAAACTGCACTGTTTTTTTTTCTAATAAACTGAATTGAACTGAACTGCACTACAATATGAACTGAACTGTTATAAATTGAATTGTTTTATGAACTGCACTACATTTGAGCTGAGATGTACTATTTTTGAACTGAACTACACTATTTTTTAACTGAACTGCACTACTTTTGAACTTAACTACATTGGTTTTGAACCAAATTGCATTGATTTTGAACTGAATTGCACTAATTTTGAACTGAATTGCACTATTTTTGAATCGAATTGCACTGACGTTGAATCAATTTCTCTATTTTTGGTTCCTATGTTGCTGGTATATTTTAGTTTATAACTTGGAATTGCACTTCCTAAATATATATCTTAATTATACATGAAAATATAATTTGGTTGGATATTAATTTATGTTTAAAATGACTTAAGATTCTATTATTATTAATTTGTATTTAGAATGATTATAAATTTAATAAGAGAGGGTCCAACCTAAGTTCAAATAAATTATTTAAAAAAGGTTAGAACTCACGCTATTGACAACACAAACATTTAAATATTAAATTGGAACTGAGGGCCAGACCCACGCTACTGGCAACATAGGTAAATGTGTCAAAAAATGAAAGAGTCACTTTTCAATGGGATAGGCCGTCTCTTTTTTGAGTCCGCTCTTATTCGCACACAAATTTTGGATAGCGTCCGTTTTTGGATTTTGGAAGGGTTTTATTGGGACTCTAATCACTTGATTTCTTGTAGTGATGGTTTAAAAATTATTTAATTAAAAAGATATTAGATATATGTCATTAAATATTATGAGATATTGTTAAAAGATGTTAAATATTTTTAAGTGACCATTAATTATTTATAAAGTATTTATTTAGAAAGTTATTATAAGAAACGTAATGGTTTATTATTTTAAAAGATTGATTTTATTTAAATGATGTTTTAGAATATGAAAGATAAGAGATTATTTTGAAGGATATATAAACTAATTATTGCACTATAAATGAGTTATATATGATGATTATTTGATAAATAGATTTATTGAAAAGATATACGATTTCTTACGTGGGTGAATATGGTTATATACATGAGATTTAAAAAGATTTCCTAAGAAATAGAAAAAGAAAGGTAGGAAAATATGTATATGATATTTTAGAGTTATTAGAAAGACAACACAAATGCACACTTCTGGTCTTTGCAGCATTACCAAAATCATTAGTATCTTTATTAGAATCCTCTAGCAACTTAGAGTCATATTCCTCCTCTAGCAAGCCCAATTTTCTTCTACGAGCCTGAAACAGGTAATGAATAGTAAGTTCCTCACTTCAAGGAAAATAGAAATCACAAAGGACTGTTTTCTTCATAGCAAGAGTCAATCTTCACTAATACAACAATACAAAAACATTTTAATATACCAATAGTCAAGCACCCTCATTATCTTCTATCATATATCTTTCTTCCTATCCATGAATAACTTTCTACAGGAACAAGGTTTACATAAAACTTCTACCGACATTTTTTATTTATTCATTCATTTAGCTGATCATGTAACATAACAAATCATAATAAACATAATCAACCAACGAGAGAAATAATTCATGAAATGGGACTTGAATAATGATAAAACAATTACCCTCTCCTTGCGTTCGGCTTTATTTTGCTCCAATTCCTCAATGGCCTTCGTCCTTCTAGCTTCAAGGGTTTTGAGTTCCTGTTCCTTTAAAGGCCAATTGTTGGGAATACCAGGATCCTTCTCAGCCTTATTTTTCCCACTCAGCCTAAGCTTCTTCGCTTCGTTCGCCTTTTTCTGTTGTGCTCTTTCACCTTCCGTATCACCTTGTACTTCTTCTTCAACGAAACCCTCGTACTCTTACTCTTTGCAACCCAAAAAGTTCACAACAATAATAAAAAAATAAACAATTAAAATCATTGCACACTACTGATATCAAAGAACAGGGATTGGGTTTTCTTACTCTTGCTCTTCATCACCATTTTGTGTTCTCTACCTTCACAAGAGAAAAAGAGATGAGAACGATAATCCACGTCAAAAGTAGTAGAAAACGAAGAGAAGAGGGGAAAAGATTTGAAGAGGCTCTGGAGCGAGCAAATAGAGAAGAGGGTGAAGGAGTTTGTTGTATATTGTTATCAAATTTTAGAAGGTAAAATTAGATAATCAACATATTAAATTTGATATTCAATAAAATTTGTTTTAGTATTCTAAAACAAATTTTTTATATCCTCATCTTTTAATTTGATATACTAAAATAATGAATTTTAATATTCCTAGATTTTTTTTATAAGAAAATATAATTACTTAAATATATTATAAAAAAACTATAATGTAACAAAAAATTTAGGAGGTGTTTTCTTAGGCTAACTTAAGCTGAATTTGTTAATATTTTGTGCTTAAATAACACGTGTTTTTTGATAAATACTAGTTAGTAGTAAGGGTTCAATTTATAAAGTTTTTATTGTTATAATTTAGTATATATTTAGCTTCTACAATTTAATTTTATTAAAATATATAGTAATATATATCGAAAACTAAGATATCTAAACTAGCCTAAAAAGTGTGGGCAATCCAAAAGCGTATTTAAACCTAAAAATTGTATATATCCAACCTCTCTGATTACACTGCTTGAAAAAACACAAATTTCAAATTGCTCCCTCAGTTCAGGCGAACTGAACTACACTATTTTTTTTCTAATAAACTGAATTGAACTGAACTACACTATAATATGAACTGAATTATTATAAACTGAACTGTTTAATGAACTGCACTACATTTGAGCTGAGCTGGACTATTTTTGAACTAAACTACACTATTTTTTAATTGAACTGCACTACTTGTGAACTTAACTACATTGTTTTTAAACCATTTTTGAACCAAATTGCACTGATTTTGAACTGAATTGCACTAATTTTGAACTGAATTGCACCATTTTTGAACCGAATTGCACTGATTTTGAATCAATTGCCTTATTTTTGAACTAAAAAATAGTTTACCTGAACTGAATTTAACTAAATATTATTTTGTTATATCTAACTGCACTGAACTGAATTGTACTTGCAATATGAATTAAACTGACTACTATATACCATATCATAATTTTGAACTGTACTATTTTTGAACCGAACTACACTAATTTTGAATCGAACTACAATATTTTTGAATGGAAATGATTGTGAATGGTTTTTGAGTTACTTAAATAACTTATTCAACTAAACATTGCATCTCAATTAAGAAACTAGGTAGTATTTACCCACTTCATTCATAATATAGGTTCTCGTAAACAAAAAAAAAAAGACATAAAACTAAGTAAATAGTAAATAGGAAAAATTTATCTTTACTTAAAAATATAGATTTTGCTATAAACAACAAAATCAAAATATTAATACATTTCCAAATTTTTTTTTTGTGATTATGTGGTTTGTGGATTATCACGAAACCATTAAACCATAGCTTAGAGACATTAAACTAAAAAGTTGTGCAAAAAAAATATCAATCACTTCCAAAAATGGTTTTCTTTAGTCACAGTTCACGTATCCATCTCTTAAAGAGGAAAAATAAAATCTACCAACCAAAGCGTAAGGTGAGAAGTGTTTTTTTTTTTTTTTAAAGTATAGGCTTGAACTTCTTCACATCTGCAAGACTATTGATTTCTATAAAGTTTTTTTAAAATAATTAAAATTAACTATTTTGTAAATTAATTTATGAAAATTTTATCAAGTTTTGAAAAGAAATAGTAGTGAAATTAAGTATCAATAAGTTATAAGAATGTTATCACATTTTTAACTCAAGATAATTAGTTTCGATTTTTTTTTTGTTCAACAACTTATACTGACACAAACAATTTTTTTCCATGTAATATTATATTTTAATTTTTAATTTACATATACATAAATTTCATTTTTCTTAAAAATCTTATGAAAAAAAAACACGAAATAGGATGTAGGGTTAATAAGTTAAGGATAAATGATGCGTGGTTTTAACTTTTTATTTTCGCCTCTTTGAAAAAAAATTATGCTAACTCTCATATTTGTGTCGTAGTACAGTGATGATCAAAAAGAGATGGGATTGGTACCATAAAAAAGAAGAATAAAACACACAGTTCACACAATTAATTGCACTAAAATACAAGAAGTTCAATTTTTTGAAACTAAACTACAAAATAATACAGTACAGTTTTCATTGACAATAGTTTAATTCTTTTAGTATAATATAGTACAGATAACTTATAGTTCAGTGCAATTAGAATAACTTTGCCCAGCCCTAACATTTGTGATAGTTTTAGGGTTCTATGAGTCAAGTGTTGACACAATATTAATAGTATTATACTGGAGTTATATGAATGAGTTCTTCAAATATTTGAAGGAGATAAAATTAATACATGATTTAGCCAAAAAATTTCGATTGGTATCAGAATAATATTTTTTTTGTTTATTTAATATTGCTGATTTGTTATTATTTTTAGAATTGAATAGATTTAGTGGGTATTAAATGTTGTGGATTTTTTTTATTTTTCGAAATGTTGATATATATATATATATATATATATATATATATATATATATATATATATATATATATATATATATATATATATATATATATATTCTATGCTGTGAATCAGAAAAGTTTCAGATTTATGTATCTTCTATTTCGGCGTATATTAGTAGAAGCATGATCCATTATATGTACATAATAAATATATAAATATATACGAATATGTTTCTGTTATGTTTTATAGCATATATTTAATGTTATGGATGATAACTATATATACTGAATAATATTATAATATTATTTGGAAATTTTAGGAAGTTTCGATTATTTTTATTTTTTCATTCATAATATTATTATTAATAATATGATTACTAATGGTGATTAAATTAATAAATAAAATTATGTATAAATTATATATATATATATATATATATATTACAATAACTAATTATTTAATTTAATAACTAATTATACAATTGTATAAATATTTATATATAGATACTAATAATATGATTTTATATGATCAAATTCATGTTTTAAAATATTAATTTTATTTTGTACAGTTTTAAAATATTTTGTATTTTGTATAAAATGCATTCTAGAAATTTCATTTTTTAGGACGAAAAATTTATTTGTTAAGAGAATATGAGATTCAAAAAATTATAATAATTATACAAACAAATAAATGAGATTAAATAAATATTTAAGGTAAAAGACAAAATGGTTTAAAATTTATTTAATTAAAAATATATTAGATATATGTCGTTAAATATTATGAGATATTGTTAAAAGGTGTTAAATATTTTTAAGTGACCATTAATTATTTAAAAAGCATTATTTAGAAAGTTATTATAAGAAACGTAATGGTTTATTATTTTAAAAGATTTATTTTATTTAAATGATGTTTTAGAATATGAAAGATAAGAGATTATTTTGCAGGATATATAAAGTAATTATTGCACTATAAATGAGTTATAAATGATGATTATTTGTTAAATGGATTTATTGAAAAGATATATTGTTACGTGGGTGAATATGGGAATATGGTTATATACACGAGATTTAAAAAGATTTCCTAAGAAATAGAAAAAGAAAGGTAGGAAAATATATATATGATATTTTAGAGTTATTAGAAAGACAACATAAATGCACATCTCTGGTCTTTGCAGCTGTCAATACCCAAATTCGTCCAGGTTATTAAAAAATTATTTCCAAAATATCCAAAAAAAATAAGTGGTAATAAATTGTCATAAAAAATAATAAAATTGATTAAAAAGTTATTCTTTAAATTTTTATTTTATTTTATTTTTTATTTTATTTTTAAATAATAATAAAAAAAAAGAGATTTTGTTTTCAAATTAAAGATTGAATTAAAATAAATTCATTTGTTTTTACGTTTTCTTTATTTAATTAATTAAAATTTAAAAATTAAAAAAAGGGGGAAAACAGTTTTGATTAATGGAAGGGAACAATTGATGTTTTGATAGCAGTAACTTCCATCAGTTTTTAAAGAACACGTTAATATAGAGGGAGGAAATGCCATTTTGAGGGGAGAAAAGGAGAAGATTCACTATAATAGAATCTTCTCACAATTTTCGTCCATAAAAGTTCATCCTCATATCAACATTAATTTACTCATCTCCATTTCAATTCAATTGAGAGCCATAACCCAGAAAAAAGATTCAAAGGTGTATATCAGACAATTCAGTGGCAACGATAATTAAAGAACAAACACAAGGGAACGAAAAAGTTTTGCGCATAGCAGGTTACACAATTTTTGCTCAGTTTCGTTTATTTTGGTAATATTATTTTCATCTCCAACTTTGAAGTTAATAAAACACAATCAAAACTGATTTATAATATGTTTTAGGTGATGTGCTTTCTGGAAGAATAGTTTGATTTAGGTTTAGGGTATTGGGCATATTCTTTAATTCTTCGTGCACCCCCATAACTTAATTCACACACCTATGCAAATATGTTTTATAATTGGACCATTTGTTTTTATTTTCTTTACTTGATGCACTCCAAAATGTAACAACACCACACCCGGTACATTTAGTTTTATTTCACCTTATGTACACGCGTTTTCACTAAGCACACACCCCACTCTTTAATTTCCTTTTTTAGGCTAGGATGTGTTTACTTTATGCACCATGTATTTCTTCTATGTGCACCTCATTCCTATGTGTGGAGTTTTTCTCATTGCACCCATATATTTACTTATGCACTTTCATTTTCTATTTTCAATTTTACCTTTTTATTTTATTAAATATCACATCTCAATCATATCATTTTCAAAAATAATAAAAAATATTTTAAATTGAAATAAAAATTAAAATAATTTTCAAAATTAATAAAAATAAGAATAAATAAAATTTGAAATTATTTTATTTATTTTTTCTTTTAGTGTCTAATCGACCGTTCGCATCGCACGATACTTCTTTTCAAAAACAAGAATTATAAAAAATAGTTTTAATGTCTAATCGACCGCTCGCGTCGCACGATACTTCTTTTTAAAATACAACAATTATAAAAAAATAATTTTGGTGTTTAATCGACCGTCCGCGTCGCACGACACTTCTTTTTAAAATACAAAATTATTAAAATGATTTTGGTTTCTAATGGACCGCTTGCGCACGACACTCCTTTTTCAAATACAAGATTATTAAAATGATTTTGGTGTCTACTCGACTGCTCGCATCGCACGACACTCCTTTTAAAAATATAAAAATCAAAGAAATATTTTGGTGTCAACCTGGGCGCACGCGTCGCATGACACTTATTTTCAAAAATGTCAAAAGACAACAATAAGAATTAAATATTTTAATCAAGTTTTATCAAGAACTACGTGATCCTTGATTCTCCATTGTGAATGGAGATACGTAGGAGCAGGGCAAGTCCTTGTCAGGTTCACTTTCCAAAAATCAAAAGGTTTTCCAAATCATTCTCAAATAGTTTTATAAAGAATTACGTAGCCCTGATTTCTCATTTTTAATGAGAATATGTAGGACCAAGGTTTTAACCCTTGTCGGGGGTCCCTTTCACTCAAAAAATGATTTTGTTCAATATTTTCTTATTTATGGGAAAAATAAATATTTAAATAAACACATCTCTTTTACAAATTTAATTAAAGGTACTGCCTTTGGGTGGGCGCTGTAGGGTGCTAATACCTTCCCTACGCGTAACCGACTCTCGGACCCTAAATTTGGTTTTCGTAGACTTTATTTTATTCTTATGGTTTTCCAGAATAAACTATGGTGGCGACTTTTAATCTCTTTTTCCAAATCCTTTCTTTTTTAGTTCGTCATTCCGTCACAATTTAGGTTGCGACAACAACATTACCAAAATCATTAGTATTTTTATTAGAATCCTCTAGCAACTTAGAGTCATCTTCCTCCTCTAACAAGCCCAATTTCCTTTTACGAGCCTGATACAATAATACAAAAACAGAAATCATAAGGACTATTTTTCTTCCTAGCAACAGTCAATCTTCACTGATACAATAATACAAAATCATTTTAATATACCAACAGTCAAGCACCCTCATTATCTTCTATCATATATCTTTCTTCCTGTCCATGAAGAACTTTTTAGAGGAACAAAATTTACATAAAACTTCTACCAACATTTTTTATTTATTCATTCATTTAGCTGATCATGTAACATAACAAATCATAATAAACATAATCAACCAACGATAGAAATAATTCATGAAATGGGAGTTGAATAATGATAAAACCATTACCCTCTCCTTGCGTTCGGCTTTCTTTTGCTCCAATTCCTCAATGGCCTTCGTCCTTCGAGCTTCAAGGGCTTTGAGTTCCTGTTCCTTAAAAGGCCAATTGTTGGGAATACCAGGATCCTTCTCAACCTTATTTTTCCCACTCAGCCTAAGCTTCTTCGCTTCTTCGCTTTTTTTCTATTATGCTCTTTCACCTTCCGTATCACCTTGTACTTCTTCTTCAACGAAACCCTCTTACTCTTACTCTCTGCAACCCAAAAAGTTCACAACAATAATAAAAAAATAAACAATTAAAATCATTGCACACTACTGATATTAAAGAACAAGGATTGGGTTTTCTTACTCTTGCTCTTCATCACCATTTTGTGTTCTCTATCTTCACAAGAGAAAAAAAGATGAGAACGATAATCCACGTCAAAAGTAGTAGAAAATAGAGAGAAGAAGGGAAAAGATTTGAAAAGGCTCTAGAGCGAGCAAATAGAGAAGAGGGTGAAGGAGTTTGTTGTATATTGTTATCAAATTTTAGAAGGTAAAATTAGATAATCAACATATTGAATGTGATATTCAATAAAATTTGTTTTAGTATTCTAAAACAAATTTTTTATATCCTCATCTTTTAATTTGATATACTAAAATAATGAATTTTAACATGCCTAGATTTTTTTTATAAGAAAATATAATTACTTAAATATATTGTAACAAAAAATTTAGGAGGGGTTTTTTTAGGCTAACTTAAGCTGAATTTGTTAATATTTTGAGCTTAAATAACACGCATTTCTTGATAAATACTAGTTTGTAGTAAGGTTTCAATTTATAAAGTTTTTATTGTTATAATTTAGTACATATTTAGCTTCTACAATTTAATTTTATTAAAATATAAAGTAATATATATACAAAACTAAGATATCTAAACTAGCCTAAAAAGTGTGGGCAATCCAAAAGCCTAAAGAATTTAGTACATATTTTTAAGTGACCATTAATTATTTAAAAAGTATTTATTTAGAAAGTTATTATAGGAAACGTAATGGTTTATTATTTTAAAAGATTTATTTTATTTAAAATATGTTTTAGAATATGAAAGATAAGAGATTATTTTGAAGGATATATAAAGTAATTATTGCACTATAAATGAGTTACAAATGATGATTATTTTATAAATGGATTTATTGAAAAGATATATTGTTACGTGGGTGAATATGCTTATATACAAGAGATTTAAAAAGATTTCCTAAGAAATAGAAAAAGAAAGGTAGGAAAATATGTATATGATAGTTTAGAGTTATTAGAAAGACAACATAAATTCACACCTCTGGTGTAAGGCCCAATTATTTCTGCCCATCTTATTCTAGAGGCTGCCCAATCTTTTGGGCCTAAATGGGGTTGGCCCAATTCAATTTCTGACCTAAGATACCCCAAAACCCTAACTTGTAACTACTCTTCGTAAAACAGATCCCACACATCTCTTAGAGCAGTTGTCGTCATCCTCTGCTAGGGTTTGGAGTCGTCATAGCTTAGCAAGCTTAGCCTCATCTTTCATTCCATGTAAGTTCGTCCCAACTCAAGCTATATGTTCATTTTGGTTCTTTCGTATGTTCTCAGTTAGAGCTTTCTAATGAACACGTTTTTGGAACTTGTCCCACTATTTTTCAGCTCGCGAAACTGTCCCGTGAGCTATTGTCCCTCACTGTTCGAGTATCAAAGCCTTAGCTAACATTTCCAGGTACGGGAAGTTAGGGTTCGAGTTTAAGTTGTGTTTTTATGCCTGTTCTTGAACTTGCGAATTGTTTGTATGGGTTAATCATTGTTCTTGGGACGTGAAATGCTTTATGTGATTGGCTGGGGTTGAAAGATACATCTGCTGTAGGTGAGACCAGGGCGAGAACTGATAATCTCGCCCAATTGAGTCGGACTCGCCTAAGCGAGTTTGGCGGAGGCTCGCCCAAATCCTTTTTCGCGAAAGGTCGCCCACGCGACCAGCTCATTATTTTGAGTGAACGAACCACTCGCCCAGGAGAGAGGGGTCTCGCCTAAGCGAGATCCTGCGTTGGTTCCTGTTTCCTTTTTTAGCCCCCGCCTAGGCGAAGGGGGCTCGCTTGAGCGAGACTGTCTCGCCTGAGCGAGACCCTTCAGCCTGAGCGAGGGATTGGGCGAGACAGTGCGTGGTTTGGTTGCTTGGTTGTCCTTGGATGATTTGTTATTGTTTGGGTATGCTTGATATGTTGAGATATATATATATATATATATATATATATATATATATATATATAATGGATTGCCATGTATGTGTGACATAATTCATGAATGGAATGATGGATATCGTGGAAGCTTGGCATGTGAAATTAATGAGTGAGATGGAATTAATGGGACATGGTATTGATGTGAGATGAGGGCCTATACTCATGGGGTGGTAATGACCAGTGGTATGGGTTCAACATGTGATACGAATGAGGTGTTATTTTTTAGAGGTTGACATGGAATTGTAAGCAAGATTGGTATTCTCTTATTGTTGATTTATGATTGTTGGGTCCGTGTCAGTGTGTAATTCCTTGGAGTCTCTAGGTGAGGCCTCCAGGGTTGCGCTTCAGTGGTCGGGACGTAATTCCATGGCCCCTATTAGTGGGTGTCCATGGTGGTGCCCCATCTGTATAACTAGGTAAGGATTCAAGGTAAGGTTGCATCCTGACACTCTAAGGAGTCAGTTAGTCTCACCTAGAGCGGACTGACTCTTGTGGTGAGAGTAGCAGGAGGCCTGAAATTCACTAAGGGCTAACCTTGTGGTGAGGGCAAATTGATCCATCGTAACACTTGTAACACACAGCTCGGGGGTGAGCAGCTCGGGGGTGAGCAGAGGTATCCACCACAAGTGCAAGATCCGCTGAATCCGACCAGGTTATACGTATCTGGATGAGTCGAGTCGAGTCGTAGTGTATCGATTGAAAAGTCATAACATGCTTGGTTGTTGTATGGATATTGGATGGTGAAATTATATTTGTCTGTATGATGAAAATGTTGTTGGCTCTAGCTTACCCTGTTTGTTGTATGGTTGTCTTGTTTGTGGCTCTTCTTTCTTGCGATGATCATCAATTTAATTGATGGGAGCAGATGGGCGAGGTTCCCGTGGTCAGCAAGGAAATGACGATTCCGCTGCTTAGTCATCTGGGCTGGACTTTATGTTTCTTTTCTTCATGGGTTTTCTTTAGGGCTACGGCCCATGTATTGCTCTATGCCTTACTATTCTACTCTCATTTTGTTAGACTTTTATTTGGTTTCCGTTGGCATCGTGGTGTGCCCAGTTTGTACGGGTTGTGTTTAGGACCCCAGGACTACTCTACATTACTATTTTGTGTGACGTGTCCTTTAATTTCGCTTAATAATTAAATGGGACATTACATTTATGGTATTAGAGTGATCATTCCTTAGGTCTGTGGACTTGGATGTCCGCTTAGCTTTCTCTGTGCCTTCTGAGTGTTCTTAGTTAAATTCTTACCTTATTCGAGCCTAACCAAGTGATTCTTTGTGTGCCAGTGAACTATGGCATCTCCTCGTAGGACTTCGCAATCGTCCTAGGTTGACTTGCCCGATATCACCAGGGCAATAGAGGCGATGGTGGCTGCCATGACGCAGCAAAGCACATCGATGATGCAGTAGCATGAGGCACCGATGCAGCGACAGGCGGCGTCGCTTGAGCAACAGCAGGCAGTGATGCAGCAGATGGAGGTTGCACGTGTGGCTGCCGAGGATGCACACAGGCAGCCTATGGAGGCCCTCTGCCAGTTGGAAGAGAACAGGGCGACTGCCCCTATGTTTGGCCCGAAGCCACGACCACCAGTCAGGGAGTGGAGTCTGGAAGACTTCCTCAAACACCATCCCGTGAAGTTCAATGGGAAGACGAGCCCTAACGCAGCAGACCAGTGGCTGAAGGATCTGGAGAGGATCTTTGATGCAAAAACATGCCCAGCGGAGAACATGTTAGCTTTCACAGTATACATTCTCACCGGGGAGGCTTAGCACTGGGGGACAAGTACCAAATCCATCATGGAGGAGAGAGGCGAGTTGGTGACGTTGGAGGCCTTTAAGGGAAATTCCTCTCGGAATATTTCCCAAACAGCATTCGATATGCGAAGGAGGTGGAATTCCTCCAACTGACCCAGGGAGGGAAGACAGTGACTGACTATGCTGAGAAGTTGAAGCACCTCAGCCGCTTTTATACCTTGCCGCTCGATGAGGAGTGGAGATGCCGGAAATTCGAGAACAGGATCAGGGGAGATATTCGCTTGATGGTAGCACCCTTATCCATTAAGGATTTTGCCGCTCTGGTGGAGAAGGCCAAGGTGATGGAGAAGATGAAGAATGAGGTAGAGGGTCAGCGGCCCCAGCAGCCTCAAAGGATTGGTGGACCATCTGGGTCCAAGCCCAGACATGACGAGCGGAGGAGACCATATGAAAGACCTCCCCATCAGCCTCAAGAGTTCTAAGGGTCTGCCTCCCCAGCAGGGTCGAGTGTAGTGTTACAAATGTGGGGGCCCACACCTGAGGAGCGCTTGCCCACGCATGGAGGGTTACCGCAGATGCAACAACTGTGGCAAGGAGGGCGACTTTGGGAAGGATTGTTCCACTCTTGCTAGGGCAGCTACACGCCCACCAGTTCAGACTCCTCACCATTACCAGCGGAGAGATAAAGGCAACAGGCCTCAGGCGACGGGCAAAGTCTACGCCATGACCGAAGCAGAGGAGGCAGGTTTAGGTAACCTCGTTATGGGTTATTGTGTGATTTCTGGGTTGAGATGCTGCGTGTTATATGATTCTGGAGCGACAAAATCCTTTGTGTCAGATGCTTGTGTGAAAAAGTTGGGTCTGCCGGTGTGTGAGCTACAGTGTGAACTTGTGGTATCTACTCCGACATCGGGTTTGGTCAGGACGTCGTCCTTATGTGCTAGGTGTCCTGTGGAGGTGGAAGGACGCAAATATAAGGTGAATCTGATATGTCTACCTCTCCAAGAGTTGGAAGTGATCCTAGGGATGAATTGACTCTTTGCCAACTACATCCTTATAGACTGCCGGGAGAAGAGGTTGTTGTTTCCCGATTCAGAGGAGCTCGAGTTGGTGTCTCCTCAGGGGGTGGTGAGGGAGATTCAGAGTGGCGCGCAATGCTTCATAATCTTCGCCCGTGTGGAAGTGGAGGAGAGAGAGAGACCATCAATTATACCTGTGGTGCATGAGTTTGAGGACGTGTTTCTAGATGAAGTACCTGGGTTACTGATGAGTTCAAATTTTTGCCCTCATTTAATATTTAAATTTGGGGATTTAATTGAATTTTCTGTGCTTAAAGATTGATTTAATTAGGATTTGTGATTATTGGATTTATTGAGTAAGTTTGGTAAAAGTGGCGTAAAAATTGATTTTAGTTGCATAAAATATTATTGGATATTCTAACGTTTGTTAATGCAGCTGAAATTTATTTTTGGTCATTAATAGTGTGGATTTAAAATATTCAAAGTTACAAAATAAGTCCAAAATCAGGAAATTCTGAAAAAGAATAAATCAGGAGCTAAATGCACCCCCAGATTTTATTTGCACACTCCTGCAAAGTGGACCACCAAAAACCCTGTTCTGCACCCCCAGTTTTCACTAAATTGCACCCCTCCTACCATTTAAACTCCACTCAACCAGATCATGCCATGTGGCAATCCCCACCTTTTAAAATTAGCCAACCATAAGCTGTCACGTGTCATAATCCTCCACTCACCAAATTGACCACTCAGATCTTGCCACGTCATCATCTCCTCCATCTCACACATGAAACCCTAACCCTAATTTCCCTTCCACCCACCATGGCAGCCGCCGCCGCCATCTCCTCGCCAGCCACCACTGCAACTCGCCGGAAACTTCAACCTCCATCTCCACCGCACCTTCACGTCTTCCGGCCACCACGAACAGCAACGCCATCTTCTTCTTGCGTCCAATAGCTCCGTCACGCATCCAACCTCCACCATCTCTGCACCTTGCGCCACCATCTTCCTCACCATTTCGCGTCGCACACCATCTTCTTGCCTCCGCACCTGCAGCGACGCGCAACCATCATCCACCGCACCATGCACCATCTTCTCCGCGAACGAGTGCGCCACTTCACTCGTGCATCTCCATCACCACCGCAACAGCACCGTGCCGCCTCTGTCTTCTCCGCACCATCTTCGCTGGCCACCACCAACCTCAGTTGCATCCAGCAAACACCAGTTCCGCCACCATCAGCTGCAGCAGCGAACACCACCACGCCGGAAACGAAACGCAACCTCTGCAGCATCGTTATCACCTCCATTACAGCAGCAGCACCACAACCTCCGTGAACCAGAATGCCACCGCGAGCACACAGCAACCACCGTAGTGCGCCTCCGGCCACCACAGTTCGCGCACCTCCAACCACCGCGCCCACCGGAGCAGCCGCCATTGCCGTCAGCCGCGCAGCCAAGGGAGGAAGGAGGAAGGGGCAAAAACCCTAATTCTGGAGAAAGAGTACTCTGCGCCACGTGTCAGCGTCTGATAGGACAGTCAAACTGGTCAACTGGTCAACTCTGGTCAACTGGTCAAAGTCAGCAGTCAATTCTGTTCAATTTTGTAAAAATGCTTAAATAAGAGGGGCAGAATTGGAAATTGGACAGAAATTAAGTTGCTAATTAATTAAATAAAAATAAAAGATTTTAGCAAACTAACAGATAAAGCCCAAAGTCCAGTGGAAGCCTATATAAAGAGACTTAAGGGAGCAGAAGCGAGACACAACTTACAACTTACAATTTAGAGCTTTAATGCTTAGAACTCTCTGGTTTTGGCAGATACCGTCTCCACCACATCTCTCATTCTCTTCTTTTATTTTCTTTCCTTCATCATATTATCATGTATTCCATCAAAGCCATGGAGGGCTAAGCTTTTAGGGTTGATTCCACTGTAATTTCTTAACTGGATTCTGAGGTTAGATGAATTTATATGTTTTGTTATTTTGATTATTGTTGTGGTTTTTGTTTATCTATGTCCTTTGCTTCTTAATCGAATAGAAAATAATGATTTTAAATCTACATGCATGTTAATCATATGAGTTAAAAGGTTTTTAAATTAAATTGAGACTTTACTTTGATTTTGTTGAGAAACTTTCATTTGATTAAATAAGTTTTTGCCAATAATTGAGACTTTAATTTGATTAGAGGTAATTACTTTAACTAAAATTAGTCAAGACTTTACTTTGATTAATTAAGTTTTCTATTTGGTGAAGAAACAAAGGAATAGACATGATTAGGCATAGTAAAATTAATTGAGATTGTACTTTGATTGAATTTACTATGGACAATCTAACAATTCTCACTTTTAATTGAGACTGTACTTTGATTAAAAGTGAGGATGCCAACAAATGAATTGAGTCTTTACATTGATTGATTTGTAAAACAACAACAATAATTAATTTAACAATAATCTCTAGATAACCAATGAAGAATCTTATTTAGAAAAAGTAGTGGAATTGACCTATTTACTATTATTGTGTTTACAATCTTCCGTGTCATTTTCTTTGCATATCAAAACCCCCCTATTTTTATAATTGCTAGTTTTAATTGCATTTTTAAGAATCAAATATTTGAGATCAATTCCGTATTCGTTGTGAGACGACTCAGGGTTATCTTAACCCTAACTATTTTGTTCACTACTAACTGGCAATACTGAAGTTGCTAAAGTAGTGGTAATTTGATCGCCTAACGACAGCGATATCAGTTACCTCCCAGTAGGGAGGTGGAGTTCTCTATTGACCTAGTACCGGGGATAGGTCTGGTATTGATGGCTCCATACCGCATGGCTCTGGCATAGTTGGTGGAACTTAAGAAACAGATAGAGGAACTGATGGCGAAGCAGTTTATTCGACCCAGTACTTCGCCGTAGGGAGCACCAATGTTGTTGGTAAAGAAGAAGGATGAGAGTTCACGCCTGTGTGTGGACTACAGGCAACTGAACAAGATGACGATCAAGAATAAGTATCCGCTCCAGAGAATTGATGACTTGATGGATCAGCTGCATGGGTCGTCAGTATTCTCGAAGATAGACCTGCGGTCGGGATACCATCAAATTTTGGTAAAGGCTGATGATGTGCAGAAGACGGCCTTCCGATCCCGGTACAGACACTATGAGTACATGGTTATGCCTTTTGGTGTGACCAATGCTCTAGTAGTGTTCATGGACTACATGAACCGAATTTTCAAACCCTTCTTAGATAAGTTTGTTGTAGTCTTCATAGACGACATCCTTATCTATTCTAAGACTCAGGATGAGCATGTAGAACACCTGAGGTTGGTGCTTGGTGTTCTGAGAGAGAAATAGTTGTATGCCAAGTTGTCCAAGTGCAAATTCTGGATGGATGAGGTTCAGTTTTTAGGGCATGTGATATCTGCCAAGGGGATTGCAATGGACCCAGCGAAGGTTGAGGCAGTGGTAAAGTGGGAAAGTCCTATGTTGGCCACAGAGATCAGGAGCTTTGTGGGGTTAACGGGCTACTATAGGAGGTTCATAGAGGGATTCTCCAAAATAGTGTCACCCCTAACACTGCTTACTCAGAAGGACCAACCCTTCACTTAGACAAATAAGTGCAAGGAAAGTTTCCAGGAGTTGAAGAGAAGATTGACTAGCGCTCCGATACTAGTGATCCCGGATGTCGGGAAGCCGTTCGAGGTCTACTGTGACGCCTCCCATCTCGGACTTGGTTGCGTTTTGATGCAGGAGAAGAAGGTTGTGGCATATGCCTCGACACAACTCAAGGTGCATGAGAGGAACTACCCCACTCATGACTTGGAGTTGGCGGCGATAGTCTTTGCCTTGATGATTTGGAGGCATTATCTTTATGGTGCTCAGTTTCGTGTGTTTAACGACCACAAAAGTTTAAAGTACATGTTTGACTAGAAGGAGCTGAACATGAGGTAGAGGAGGTGGATGGAGTTCTTGAAAGATTATGACTTCGAGCTCCTATATCATCCGGGGAAGGCAAATGTGGTGGCAGATGCTCTGAGTAGGAAGACTGTACATACGATACATCTCATGATAAAAGAGGTAGAATTGCTGGAGAAGTTCAGCGACATGAGGCTACAGGTGGAGTTGGGGTTCGAGTCCATTAGGTGTAGTACCCTTACTATATCTAGTGACTTCTCGAGCTCAGTGAGAGAGAGGCAGTTATTAGATGCCAGCCTGAACAGAGTTAGAGAACAGCTTGGGTCAGATGAGACTAGAGATTTCACTTTGGGTAATGATGATATCTTGAGGTTCCAGGGCAGGATCTGTGTACCCAATGATGCTAAGGTAAAGAAGTTAATTCTTGAGGAAGGACATAAGAGTCGTCTTAGTTTGCATCTTGGCATGACTAAGATGTACCAAGATCTTAAGGAGACTTTCTGGTGGCAAGGGATGAAGAGGGATGTGGCTTAGTTCGTATCAGCATGTTTAACTTGTCAGAAGGCGAAGGTGGAGCACCAGAGGCCCGATGGGAACCTACAGCCCTTAGAAATACTAGTGTGGAAATGGGACAACATCTCCATGGATTTTGTAACCCATTTCCCACGAACTTTTAGAGGACATGACACCATTTGGGTGATAGTGGATCGGTTGACCAAGAGTGCCCACTTTTTGGCGATGAACTTGAGGATGTCTATTGCCAAGTTAGCCTAGTTGTACATTAAGGAGATCGTGAGGTTGCATGGAGTACCTTCGAGCATAGTTTCTGACAGAGACCAACGGTTTACATCCCAGTTTTGGCAAACCTTACAGGAGGCTTTGGGGACCAAGTTGACTATGAGCTCAGCTTATCACCCTCAAATCGATGGCCAGTCTGAGAGGATGATTCAGTCATTAGAGGATTTGTTGAGGACTTGCATATTGGATCATCTGGGTGCTTGGGATGAGGTATTACCTTTGATAGAGTTCACCTACAACAACAGTTTCCATGCGAGCATCGACATGGCGCCATATGAGGCTCTTTATGGTAGGAGGTGTAGGACTCTTCTCTGTTGGTATCAGGATGGGGAAGCGGTGTTGGTTGGACCAAAATTGTTAGAGCAGACCACTGAGAAAGTGAGAACGGTGAGGAACAGGATGCAGGCTTCTCAGAGTAGGCAGAAGGCCTATGCAGACCGTAGGAGGAGACCTCTGGAGTTCGAAGCTGGTGATCATGTATTCCTGAGGGTGACCCGAACCATGGGCCTGGGAAGGGCTCTCCGCTCAAGGAAGCTTTCGCCCAAGTTCCTTGGCACCTATCAGATCACGAGGAGGATTGGGCCGATGGCTTACGAGATAGCCTTACCCCCGTAGTTGGCGAACCTTCATCCAGTGTTTCATGTCTCACAATTGAGGAAGTACGTGTTTGACCCAGTGCATGTGTTGGAAGCCGAGGATATACAGATCAGGGAAGACGTCACAGTGGAAGTACCACTCATCACTCTAGAGGATAGCAAAGTTGAGGAGCACCGAGGAAAGGAAGTCCACCTGGTTACAGTCATCTGGGATCAAAGAACGGGGGCTCAACTTGGGAGTTGGAGGAGGATATGAGGAAATCACACCCACATCTTTTTCCCTAGTAAGCTTTCAATTTTTAGGTCAAAATTTTTTGTTGTTGGAGGGACTGTAAGGCCCAATTATTTTTGCCCATCTTATTGTAGAGGCTGCCCAATCTTTTGGTCCTAAATGGGGTTGGCCCAATTCAATTTCTGACCTAAGATACCCCAAAACCCTAACTTGTAACTACTCTTCGTAAAACAGACCCCACACATCTCTTAGAGCAGCTGTCGTCATCCTTTGCTAGGGTTTGGAGTCGTCATAGCTTAGCAAGCTCAGCCTCATTCTTCCGTTCCGCGTAAGTCCCTCCCAACTCAAGCTCTATGTTCATTTTGATTCTTCCGTATATTCTCAGTTAGAGCTTTCTAATGAGCTCGTTTTTGGAACTTGTCCCACTATTTTTCAGCTCGCGAAATTGTCACGTGAGCTATTGTCCCTCACTGTTCGAGTATCAAAGACTTAGCTATCGTTTCCAGGTACGGGAAGTTAGGGTTCGAGTTTAAGTTGTGTTTTTATGCCTGTTCTTGAGCTTGCGAATTGTTTGTATGGGTTAATCATTGTTCTTGGGACGTGAAATGCTTTGTGTGATAGGCTAGGGGTGAAAGATACATCTGCTGCAGGTGAGACCAGGGCGAAAACTAATAATCTCGCCCAAGCGAGTCGGACTCGCCTAAGCGAGTCTAGCGGAGGCTCGCCCAAATCCTTTTTTGCGAAAGGTCGCCCAGGCGACCAGCTCATTATTTTGAGCGAGCGAACCACTCGCCCAGGCGAGAGGGGTCTCGCCTAAGCGAGATCCCACGTTGGTTCCCGTTTCCTTTTCGAGCCCCCGCCTAGGCGAAGGGGGCTCGCCTAAGCGAGACTGTATATTGTGGTTTGGTTGCTTGGTTGCTTGGTTGATTTGTAATTGTTTGGGTATGCTTGATATGTTGAGATATATATATATATATAGATATATATATATATATATATATATATATATATATATATATATATATATATATATATATATATATAATGGATTGCCATGTATGTGTGACATAATTCATGAATGGAATGATGGATATCGTGGAAGCTTGGCATGTGAAATTAAGGAGTGAGTTGGAATTAATGGGACATGGTATTGATATGAGATGAGGCCCTATACTCATGGGGTGGTAATGACCAGTGGTATGGGTTCAACATGTGATACGAATGAGGTGTTATTTTTCAAAGGTTGACATGGAATTGTAACATTTGTGATAGTTTTAGGGTTCTATTAGTCAAGTGTTGACACAGTATTAATATTATTATACTGTAGTTCTATGAATGAGTTCTTCAAATATTTGAAGGAGATAAAACTAGTACATGATTTAACCAAAAAATTTCGATTGGTATTAGAATAATATATTTTTTTGTTTATTTAATGTTGTTGATTTGTTATTATTTTTAGAATTGAATAGATTTAATGGGTATTAAATGCTGTGGACTGTTTTTATTTTCGAAATGTTGATATATATATATATATATATATATATATATATATATATATATATATATATATATATATATATATATATATATATATATATATATATATATATATATTCTAAGCTGTGAATCGAAAAAGTTTCAGATTGATGTATCTTCTATTTTGGCGTATATTAGTAGAAGGATGATCCATTATATGTACATAATAAATATATAAATATATACGAATATGTTTCTGTTATGTTTTATAGCATATATTTAATGTTATGGATGATAACTATATATACTGAAATGACTTAGAGTGAAATCCGTCAAACATAACTGTCAAATAATTTATAATATTATTTGGAAATTTTAGGAAGTTTCGGTTATTTTTATTTTTTCACTCATAATATTATTATTAATAATATGATTACTAATAGTGATTAAATTAATAAATAAAATTGTGTACAAATTATATATATATATATATATATATATATATATATATATATTACAATAATTAATTATTTAATTTAATAACTAATTATCCAATTGTATAAATATTTATATATAAATAATAATAATATGATTTTATACGATCAAATTCATGTTTTAAAATATTAATTTAATTTTGTACAGTTTTAAAATATTTTGTATAAAATTCATTCTGAAAATTTATTTTTTAGGACGACAAATTTATTTGTTAAGAGAATATGAAATCCAAAAAATTATAATAATTAGAAAAATAAATAAACGAGATTAAATAAATATTTAAAGTAAAAAACAAAATGCACTACAAGAATCACACAATTTAGCTTCCGTTGAGCTGTGTCGGATTAGAGGTGAACATCATTAGAGTCGGTTAAAAAGCTCTTTAGTTGGCTTAACCAACACATGTTATATGAGTTTTATTTTATTGAATAAAAATGTTATGTGAGTGGGAAACAGCTAATATATGATGCGGCGTTTAACTTTCTACATCTAAAGCGTCAGTTTTTGGGACTCCATTATATATTTTAATATTTAATATTTAAGGAAAATGAAAATATTGATTAAAAAAATAGTAAATATGTAAAACTTGAGGTTTCAAAGAGGTTTCATTGTCTTAGCCATTTCACACCGTCCAAGTGCTAACCCTAACCCATTTCGTTCAGTCCCAGAATTCGACTGAAGCTAAACAGCTTCATGAATCAACCTCTAAAATTTGGTGTTGGCCCCTTATGTGCTACCAATAAAAACCCCTAATGTGCCCGGGATATTGAAGGTTGGGAGCTAGTAACTCTGCTCATTCAAAAGGGCAGGTTTCGCTTTGCTCTGCTTCTTTTTTTTTCCCTTTTTTTCTCCAACCCTTTTTCTGTTTCCCCTTTCCCCTTTCTTTCCAACCCTCATTTCAATTTCCTTTGCCACAACGATGACTCCCAATGTAAAGCCCTAATTTTAGCTCCCTTTGTCACTGGTGACTCCCAAAGCGGAGGTGTGGTAAGAAACATCTCTAAAGTTAAGCAAGTCATGTGCTTTTATTACTTTCCCCTTCCATGTCTCTCGCTCTCTCACCCAAACTTGTCGTTTTTGTTTTTGGTTTCGACGATTTTAACAGAACGAAGAAGGACTCATAGGAGCATTTCGCGTTTTGAAGTCAGCGAGAGCCTGATACCATTGTTCTGAGAGGTATGTCGTCGTCGTTCACTGAACCCATTCTAAACAATTACTATATCCTGCCTTTTTCTGGCTTGGCAGTTTTAGATTTTGTAGATTGGTCTTAGATTTCTCTACCCTTTTAAAAAGAAGTATGCCATTTAAATTTATGGTTTATGTAGTTAGTTTTCCTTCTCTTGTTTGTGTAGTTTACATTTCATTAATATCGAAAGAATTGGATTATTTCCAATTCTGAGGATATATAATTATACCCTGTCATTGTTCAGGTTCCTATTGTTAAGTGATTCTATCATTTTAAGTCTTAGTACTTTAAGAAAGTAACGAAGTTATTTCATTGTAATTTTGTAAATGGCTCCTTACATTTCTGATTAGTTCACATTTAGCACTATAAACATCCATCAACATACTTAAATTTGACAAGTGGGAATTCGAATGTTTAAAGCATTGATGTTAATCTAATTTTTTTTTCTTTTCTACATTTGCAATTAAAGGATATGGTACTGATGTTTTCAGGTTCTTACAAGTAGAGCAGACCTTGCACAGGCTCCAGTACCTACAAGAAAGGACAAATGCCATATCCTGACTTTGACACCATTTCAAAAGGGGTTTTATACCCCTTATATTGGAGGAGCAAGCTCAACTTCAACCTCTGCTTGGAACTTCCCAAGCTCCTATTTCCCTTGGTGGTAAATCCGATCAAAGATTTATTGGGGGCGGGGGGTTATGGTGATAGAACCTCTATAAGGCCTGAGTCAGCACCAGCATGTGATGTAGTTGTTGAGGAAGAGAATGAAACCAAGGAGTGGATGGGTGGAACTAGGGGTTCATATTACCTTTGTGTCTCTTACTAATGGGAGAATTGATCTAAAAAGAATTCGTTTCAGGTATGTTAAGAAATCACCAACCTTGATATGCATTATACAAAGAATATATACCTATTATGAGGACTTATTATTATACAAAGAACACATTGTGCATTGTATTTATTCTAATTATTTCTATTGTTTCTGCAGGTAATATAATTCTATCTTCCTGTGTTGTTCTGTCCAAGAGAATCTACTTTTAAAATATGTTATTTTTTTCTCTTCTTTCATGTAATATTTATTAACACTTTTGGTTAGGTTTCATGCACTTTTCTGTCATTTTGAGATTTGTAATGGCACTTGTTCTTATATGTTGTTCTGCCATTTTGGTTAGGTTTTTATACACTTTTGAAGTGCAATGTTGCTAGTATTTTGGTTCCTATGTTGCTAGCATATTTTAGTTTATAACTTGGAATTGCACTTCCTAAATATATATCTTAATTATAAATGAAAATATAATTAGGTTGGATATTAATTTATGTTTAAAATGACTTGAGATTCTATTATTATTAATTTGTATTTAGAATGATTAATTCTAATTGAGGCAATTGGTAATCAACGTCCACCAGTCGATTTGCTAATAAATTTAATAAGAGAGGGTCCAACCTAAGTTCAAATAAATTATTTGGAAAAAAGGTTAGAACCCACGCTATTGACAACACAAACATTTAAATATTAAATTGGAAGTGAGGGTCAGACCCACACTACTGGCAACATAGGTAAATGTGTCAAAAAATGAAAGAGTCACTTTTCAATGGGATAGGCCGTCTCTTTTTTGAGTCCGCTCTTATTCGCACGCAAATTTTGGATAGCGTCCGTTTTTGGATTTTGAAAAGGTTTTATTGGGACTCTAATCACTTGATTTCTTGTAGTGATGGTTTAAAAATTATTTAATTAAAAAGATATTAGATATATGTCATTAAATATTATGAGATATTGTTAAAAGATGTTAAATATTTTTAAGTGACCATTAATTATTTAAAAAGTATTTATTTAGAAAGTTATTATAAGAAACGTAATGGTTTATTATTTTAAAAGATTGATTTTATTTAAATGATGTTTTAGAATATGAAAGATAAGAGATTATTTTGAAGGATATATAAACTAATTATTGCACTATAAATGAGTTTTATATGATGATTATTTGATAAATGGATTTATTGAAAAGATATACGATTTCTTACGTGGGTGAATATGGTTATATACATAAGATTTAAAAATATTTCCTAAGAAATAGAAAAAGAAAGGTAGGAAAATATGTATATGATATTTTAGAGTTATTAGAAAGACAACACAAATGCACACCTCTGGTCTTTGCAACATTACCAAAATCATTAGTATTTTTATTAGAATCCTCTAGCAACTTAGAGTCATATTCCTCCTCTAGCAAGCCCAATTTTCTTCTACGAGCCTGAAACAAGTAATGAATAGTAAGTTCCTAACTGCAAGGAAAACAGAAATCACAAATGATTGTTTTCTTCATAGCAATAGCCAATCTTCACTAATACAATAATACAAAAATATTTTAATATACCAATAGTAAAGCACCCTCATTATCTTCTATCATATATCTTTCTTCCTGTCCATGAAGAACTTTCTACAGGAACAAGGTTTACATAAAACTTCTACCGACATTTTTTATTTATTCATTCATTTAGCTGATCATGTAACATAACAAATCATAATAAACATAATCCTTGCGTTCGACTTTCTTTTCCTCCAATTCCTTAATGGCCTTCGTCCTTCGAGCTTCAAGGGCTTTGAGTTACTGTTCCTTAAAAGGCCAATTGTTGGGAATACCAGGATCCTTCTCAACCTTATTTTTCCCACTCAGCCTAAGCTTCTTCGCTTCCTTCGTTTTTTTTCTGTTGTGCTCTTTCACCTTCCATATCACCTTGTACTTCTTCTTCAACGAAACCCTCTTATTCTTACTCTCTGCAACCCAAAAAGTTCACAACAATAATAAAAAAATAAACAATTAAAATCATTGCACACTATTGATATCAAAGAACAGGGATTGGGTTTTCTTACTCTTGCTATTCATCACTGTTTTATGTTCTCTACCTACACAGGAGAAAAAGAGATGAGAACGATAATCCACGTCAAAAGTAGTAGAAAACGGAGAGAAGAAGGGAAAAGTTTTAAAGAGGCTTTGGAGCGAGCAAATATTGTTATCAAATTTTAGAAGGTAAAATTAGATAATCAACATATTAAATTTGATATTCTATAAAATTTGTTTTAGTATTCTAAAACAAATTTTTATATCCTCATCTTTTAATTTGATATACTAAAATAATGAATTTTAATATGCCTAGATTTTTTTTATAAGAAAATATAATATATTATAAAAAAACTATGATGTAACAAAAAATTTAGGAGGGGTTTTCTTAGGCTAACTTAAGCTGAATTTATTAATATTTTGAGCTTAAATAACACGTGTTTTTTGATAAATACTAGTTAGTAGTAAGGTTTCAATTTATAAAGTTTTTATTGTTATAATTTAGTACATATTTAGCTTCTACAATTTAATTTTATTAAAATATAAAGTTATATATATCCAAAACTAAGATATCTAAACTAGCCTAAAAAGTGTGGGCAATCCAAAAGCGTATTTAAAGCTAAAAATTGTATATATCCAACCTCTCTGACTATACTACTTGAAAAAACACAAATTTCAAATTGCTCCCTCAGTTCAGGCGAACTGAACTGCACTGTTTTTTTTTCTAATAAACTGAATTGAACTGAACTGCACTTTAATATGAATTGAACTGTTATAAACTAAACTGTTTTATGAACTGCACTACATTTGAGCTGAGCTGCACTATTTTTGAACTGAACTACACTATTTTTTAACTGAACTGCACTACTTTTGAACTTAACTACATTGTTTTTGAACCGTTTTTGAACCAAATTGCACTGATTTTGAACTGAATTGCACTAATTTTGAACTGAATTGCACTATTTTTGAACCGAATTGCATTGATTTTGAATCAATTGCTCTATTTTTGAACTAAAAAATAGTTTACCTAAACTAAATTTAACTAAATATTATTTTGTTATATCTAAGTGCACTGAACTGAATTGTACTTGCAATATGAATTAAACTGACTACTATATACCATATCATATTTTTGAACTGTACTATTTTTGAACCGAACTACACTAATTTTGAATGGAACTACAATATTTTTGAATCAAAATGATTGTGAACGGTTTTTGAGTTACTTCAATAACTTATTCAACTAAACATTGCATCTCAATTAAGGAACTAGGTAGTATTTACCCACTTCATTCATAATATAGGTTCTCATAAACAAAAAAAAAGACATAAAACTAAGTAAATAGTAAATAGGAAAAATTTATCTTTACTTAAAAATATAGATTTTTCTATAAACAACAAAATCAAAAAATTAATACATCTCCAAATATCTGGTTTGTGATTATGTGGTTTGTGGATTATCACGAAACCATTAAACCATAGCATAGAGACATTAAACTAAAAAGTTGTGCAAAAAAAAAAATCAGTCACTTCCAAAAATGGTTTTTTTTAGTCAGAGTTCATGTATCCATCTCTTAAGGAGGAAAAATAAAATCTACCAACCAAAGTGTAAGGTGAGAAGTGTTTTGTTTTTTTTAAGTATAGGCTTGAACTTCTCCACATCTACGAGACTATTGATTTCTATAAAGTTTTTTTAAAAATAATTAAAATTAACTATTTTGTAAATTAATTTATGAAAATTTTATCAAGTTTTGAAAAGAAATAGTAGTGAAATTAAGTATCAATAAGTTATAAGAATGTTATGACATTTTTAACTCAAGATAATTAGTTTCGATTTTGTTTTGTTCAACAACTTATACTGACACAAACAATTTTTTTCCATGTAATATTATATTTTAATTTTTAATTTACATATACATAATTTACTTTATACATAAATTTCATTTTTCTTAAAAATCTTATGAAAAAAAAAACACGAAATGGGATGTAGGGTGATGAGTTCAAATTTTTGTCCTTATTTAATATTAAATTTGGGGATTTAATTGAATTTTCTGTGCTTAAAGATTGATTTAATTAGGATTTGTGATTATTGGATTTATTGAGTACGTTTGGTAAAAATGGCGTAAAAATTGATTTTAGTTGCATAAAATATTATTGGATATTCTAACGTTTGTTAATGCAGCTGGAATTTATTTTTGGTCAATTAATAGTGTGGATTTAAAATATTGAAAGTTACAAAATAAGTCCAAAATCAGGAAATTCTGGAAAAGAATAAATTAGGAGCTAAATGCACCCCCAGATTTTATTTGCACACTCCTTCTAAAGTGGACCACCAAAAACCCTGTTCTGCACCCCCAGTTTTCACTGAGTTGCATCCATCCTACCACTTAAACTCCACTCAACCAGATTATGCCATGTGGCAATCCCCACCTTTCAAATCAGGCCAACCATAAGCTGACACGTGTCATAATTTTCCACTCACCAAATTAACCAATCAGATCTTGCCACGTCATCATCTCCTCCATCTCACTCATGAAATCCTAACCCTAATTTCAGCCACCATGACAACCCTCCACGGCAGCCGCCGCCGCCAATCTTGCCGGCCACCGCAGTTACACCATCTTCAACCTCCATCTTGTTCCGAGCATCACCACCATCCCTGGACTATGCTGTCAACGACTGCAGCCGCAGCTCCATCATCTCCATCATCACCAATAATCTCACCGGAGAAGAAGGAGACGCACCAGTCACGGCAGCCACGATCAACACCACCGCACCTCTTCGTTCACGCCGGAAACAGCATCGCAACACCACCACTATACCTGCAACGCGCATCCAGCGACGCCATCTCCGTCAGCTTGTTTTCCGACCACGTTCGCACCATCTCTGCAGCAGCTTCAACATCCAACCTGCACCAATGATGCCTTCCGTTTCCACGCGAGCAACCACACTGCATCTGTAACGCACCAGATCTTCACGCTGCTGCCACCGTCGTCACCTTCACGCAACCATAGCCACCACTGCAGCAGCAACTCCACCATCTTCATTCACGCCTGCACCTGCGAAACGCGCGCCAGCAGCAACCTTCTGCAACAACATCGTTGGCAGCAACCACGTCGCCAGAGAAGAGAAGATCTAAAACCTGCACTACGCGAGCATCCACCGCAACTGCAATCTTCATCTTCTCGCTGCCAACTTCACCACCGTTTTTGCATTCGAGTCCACCATTACCGCAACGCGCAGCAGCAGCGGAAGAGATTCACCATCTGCCACCACTGCGAAGACGGAACAGCACCATTTCTGCACTTCAACTCGCCAGAAAACGGCAGCAGCCGCCGTCATTGCACCTTCACAGCCAAAGTGTGAGAGAAACCCTAATTCTGGAGAGAGAATCTGCACTGCCACGTGTCAGCATCTAATAGGACAGTCAAACTGGTCAATTGGTCAACACTGGTCAACTGGTCAAAGTCAGCAGTCAACTCTGGTCAAAACTGCAAAAATGGTTAAATGAGAGGGGCAGAATTGGAAATTGGACAAGAATTAAGTTGCTAATTAATTAAATAAAAATAAAAGATTTTAGCAACTGACAGATAAAGCCCAAAGTCCAGTTGAAGCCTATATAAAGAGACTTAAGGGAGCAGAAACGACACAACTTAGACACTTAGAACTCTCTGGTTTTGGCAGATACCGTCTCCACCACATCTCTCATTCTTTCTTTTATTTTCTTTCCTTCATATCATCATGTATTCCATCAAAGCCATGGAGGTGGTGGAGCTCCAAAGGTGCATGAAGAGCTCCATGGGCAGCGGAAATGGATGAAGGAATGGAGGCAAGTTGGAAGGCACTTGCAAGCAATGGAAGGTGAAAGAGGTGATAGGATTTCCTAATCTATGCTAGCCTAGGGAAGGTGGCTAGAGGTAGAGAGAGGAAATCTCTAGAAAGTGGTGACTCTCAAAGGCAATAGAGGGAGGAGTGCTCTCAACTCAAGTTGCATCTATTGCTTAAAATTTCAAGAGTGTCTACAAATGAGTGAAATTTTGGCTTTTATATGAAGCCATTTACACATGAGAAAGGAGAGCCTTTGGATGGAGTGGGCCTTGATCTTGGCCCTTAGATCAAGCTTGGAGAAGGAGGCTTGATCTTGGCCATTGGATGATGCCTTGGAAAAGGAGGAAGCATTCCTAACCCTTGGATGCTTTGGATCCATGAGGTGTAGGAAGAAATGTTGACTTCCACTTAGTCCACCTTGGCTTTTTTTGATAGCTCATGGCCAAATCTCCTATTGGGCTTAGTCAAGCCCAATTTTATCAATTGAACTACTCATTGTTTGACTTATTATTCTAGAAAGCAAAGCCTAAACAATGGGCCAATATTATTGCTATTCTATTGCTCTTTGAGAAACCTCTTCAAATCTTCACATCTTCTTTGCCCCATGTGAAGAGTATGAGAAGCCCATGTGGGTTTGGGCCATCTTGAATGAAGCCCAATTGGATCTTTTTTTAGCATGCTCCTTGTTATTGGGCCTCTTGATGGGCTTGGGCTTGAAGGTGCATGTGGGTCATGTATTGGGCCTTGAGCATGATTTGGGCCTAGGCGTTGACCCAAGCTATAAGCCTTGTTGGGATCACATCAGGAGGGCTAAGCTTTTAGGGTTGATTCCACTGTAATTTCTTAACTCGATTTTGAGGTTAGATGAATTTATGCGTTTGTTATTTTGATTATTGTTGTGGTTTTGGTTTATCTATGTCCTTTGCTTCTTAATCGAATAGAAAATAATGATTTGAAATATACATGCATGCTAATCATATGAGTTAAAAGGTTTTTTAAATTAAATTGAGACTTTACTTTGATTTTATTTAGAAACTTTCATTTGATTAAATAAGTTTTTGCCAATAATTGAGACTTTACTTTGATTAGAGGTAATTACTTTAACTAAAATTAGTCAAGACTTTACTTTGATTAATTAAGTTTTCTATTTGGTGAAGAAACAAAGGAATAGACATGATTAGGCATAGTAAAATTAATTGAGACTGTACTTTGATTGAATTTACTATGGACAATCTAACAATTCTCACTTTTAATTGAGACTGTACTTTGATTAAAAGTGAGAATGTCAACAAATGAATTGAGTCTTTACATTGATTGATTTGTAAATCAACAACAATAATTAATTTAACACTAATCTCTAAATAAGAAGAATCTTATTTAGGAAAATCAGTGGAATTGACCTATTTACTATTACTGTGTTTACAATCTTCCGTGTCATTTTCTTTGCATATCAAAACCCCCCTATTTTTATAGTTGCTAGTTTTAATTGCATTTTTAAGAATCAAATATTTGAGATCAATTCCGTATTCGTTGTGAGACGACTCAAGGTTATCTTAACCCTAACTATTTTGTTCACCACATAATTGGCAATACTGAAGTTGCTAAAGTAGTGGTAATTTGATCGCCTAACGACAGCGATATCAAATTTGGCATGGTTAGTATTTCTTTTATTTTGATTCTGTTTTTATTTATTTTTATTTATTTATTTATTTATTTATTTATTTTACGCATATACGTTTAATAGAGTTTGTTATTTTGTAGTCTTTAGTTTTCTTTTAATATATTCCGAGCAAAGTTCTATTTTTGTTTTGATTAAGAATTTCTTTTAAGAAATTTTTTGAGACTAGTTTGGAAAACTCTGTCTAGGAAAGACTTGGTATTTAAGTTGTCCACTGTGACGCACCTCTCTTTCCTGGGAGTAGACCCAACGACATCTTAACTCATTTCTTTCTTGAAATCTTTCTCCAAAACAAGAATAGGAAGAAAAAAAACACACAGGGAAACACTTTCAGGTGGACTGCATAGTGCATGACTCGGGCCAATCTGGGTCAATTCTATCAACTTGATTCAGAACTTGAAAGGAACTTGCGTAAATCACGCAAGAGACTTGAACTCAGGTGTTCTACTGAAGGAGCACCATCATCATCTGAACCTACCACTTAAAGTGTACCACTATAATCACCTCCAGTGATTAACATATCTTCTTATCCATCACCTGAACCAGAAATTCAAGAAGATAGAATGGAAGAAAGAACAATAAGAGAGTTGGCTTCACCGGATGCAACAATTACACAAAACATGTGCATCCAATATCCAGATGGAGAATGTGAGCTTAAGTTTGGGTTAATCCATCTTTTACCCAAATTCCATGGATTAGCAGGAGAAGACCCGTACCATCATTTGAAGGAATTTCATGTTGTTTGTTCATCCATGAGACGTACAATAGTGACAGAGGAACATATCAAGCTTAAAGCTTTTCCATTATCATTGCAAGATGCCGCTAAGAATTGGTTATACTGCCTTCCACCAGGATCCATCAATACTTGGGAGACTCTGAAAAGATTATTTCTGGAAAATTTTTTTCCAGCATCTAGAGTTGCTGCTATTCGTAAAGATATTTATGGGATAAGGAAACAAGAAAGAGAAAATCTTCACGAGTATTGGGAAAGATTTAAAAAGTTATGTGCTTCCTATCCTCATCACCAAATAAACGAGCATCTCCTCATTCAATACTTTTATGAGGGATTGAATATCATGGATAGACAAATGATAGATGTTGCAAGTGGAGGGTCATTGGTGGACAAAACGCCAACAAATGCAAGACAATTGATTGAAAATATGGCGTTGAACCATCAAAAATTTTCCACCAGGAGTAATTCTATAACTCTATTGAAGGGAACCCATGGAGTAGAAGCTTCATATGTTGCAGATCACAAGAAAATAGAAGGGAAGTTGGATGACTTAGCGGCAATGGTAAGGACCTTGACAGACTTACAGAAAAAGCCTATCCCTTCTACTTTATGTGGAATTTGTGCTTCTACTAATCATCCTACCGAGGCTTGTTCTATGTTAAAAGAGACAGGGACGTTAGACAATGAACAACCTCAAGCATATGCTGCAAACATCTATGGCAATAATAGACCACCTCGGCAGCAATACAACCTTGATTTGTCCTTCAACAAGTACAACCCAGATTGGAAGGAATATCCCAGACATAAATAGGGAAATCAACAGCCTCAACACCAACAAGTCTATGTTCCACCTCAACAGAGGCAATAACCACAACCAGCTCCAACCTCTGGTGATTCAAACATGGAAGCAATGATGAAAATGATGGCTGACATGATGAAGGGACAAATCAATGAGTTGAAACAGATGATGGAAGCAGCCAATCAAAATTTACAGAACCAGATTGGACAAATGGCAAATGAGTTAAATCAAATGAAGTCTTAACAAGGCTCAAGCAATTTGCCTGCACAAACTGTAATTAACCCGTGAAATGTAAGTGCTATTACTTTAAGATCGGGTAAGTAAATACAAGGCCCTGGGGATGCCCAAGAAGATGAAGATAAGGACAATGAAGTTGTACTTGATAATGAAAGTGGAAGATCAGATGATGCAACACAACCAACATCTGAAATGCCTACACCCAGTGATAACTCCAGGTTGGTATCCCCTAATACTTCCTCTAAAAATTCTTCTCCTTATTCTCCTCCTCCTCCCTATCCCAACCGTTTGAAACTAAAAACTAAAAAGATGGAGGAGTTAGACAAAGAAATCTTGAATACTTTCAAGAAAGTGGAGATAAACATCCCTTTGTTGGATGCTGTGAGACAAATTCCTAAATACGCCAAGTTTCTCAAAGAATTATGTACACATAAAAGGCGTATTATGGACAAAGAGGTAGTGAACATGGGAAGAAACGTCTCTAGCTTAATTAAGAAGCCTGCAGTCAGAATGTCGCAAAAGTGTAAGGATCCAGGTATGTTTTCTGTTCCCTGCATTATAGGAAGTACTAAGTTTGACAATGCTATGTTAGATTTAGGAGCTTCCATTAATGTAATGCCTTTATCTGTTTTTACTTCACTTCATCTTGGACCTCTTAAGTCTACTGGTGTGGTCATTCAATTGGCAAACCGTAGCATAGTTAACCCTGCAGGTGTGCTAGAAGATGTGCTTGTCCGTGTGGACAAGTTAATTTTTCCTGCAGATTTCTACATCTTGGACATGAAGGATGATGAAGGAATGAGTTCAACCACAATTATCTTGGGAAGACCATTCATGATGACAGCACGTACCAAGATAGACGTGCATGCAGGATCCTTAACTATGGAGATAGGAGATGAGAAGATGCAGTTCAACGTGCTAGAAGCCATGAAGCACCCAATTGAAGACCATTCTTTGTTTTGTATTGATTTATTGAGTAATGTAGTGAACAATTATGCTTTTGGACTTTTGGACGTTTTATCTAGTTTTTCTTCTTCTTGGGATTTTTCTTTTTCGAATATTTTGGGCTCAATTTTAGACGAAAGAGAAAATTGTAAAAAAGGTGATATTGAGGACGTGGTGTCACTATTTGATACCTCTGTGGCATCCAAGTGTGATGCTGAGGTGGCTGAAATTACCTTAGGCAGTAAAATGTTGCCATCTGTGGAACAGCCACCCACTTTGGAGTTGAAACCTTTACCATCTCATTTGAAATATGTTTATCTTGAGAGAGATGGGAAACTCCCTATTATTATATCTGCCTTGCTTACTGACGATCAGGAACAAAAGCTATTACAGGTTATCAAAGATCATAAACGAGCAATAGGCTGGACTTTGGCAGATATTCCTGGTATTAGTCCTTCTTTCTGCATGCACAGAATACTCTTGGAGGAGGATGCTAAACCAGTAAGGCAACCTTAGAGGAGACTGAATCCTCAACTGATGGAGGTTGTGAAGAATGAAGTCACCAAGTTGCTACAAGCAGGTATTATATATCCTATTTCTGACAGCACTTGGGTGAGTCCTGTACATGTGGTCCCCAAGAAATCTGGGATCACCGTGGTCAAGAATGAGAAGAACGAGTTGATTCCTACTCGTATTCAGAATAGTTGGAGGGTCTGTATTGATTATAGAAGACTAAACTAGGCCACCAGGAAGGACCACTTTCCTTTACCATTCATGGACCAGATGTTAGACTGATTGGCAGGTAAGTCTCATTACTGTTTTCTTGATGGATTCTCTGGGTATTTTCAGATTTGTATTTCCCTAGAGGAGCAACATAAGACTACCTTTACTTGTCCATTCGGTACATATGCTTATAGGAAAATGCCATTTGGCCTTTGCAATGCTCTTGGAACATTTCAGCGATGTATGATGAGTATTTTTACAGATTTGTTGGAGCATTGTATTGAGGTTTTTATGGATGATTTTAGTGTATATGGTTCATCTTTTAATCACTGCTTGTCTAATCTTGCTGGAGTCTTGGAGAGATGTGAAGAAACTAACCTTGTTCTAAATTTTGAAAAATGTCATTTTATGGTGGAACAAGGTATAGTTTTAGGTCACGTTGTTTCCAAGAATGGTATATCTGTAGATCCTGCTAAAATTGATATTATTTCACAATTGCCTTACCCCTCTTCTGTGAGAGAGGTTCGATCTTTTCTTGGACATGCAGGATTTTACAAGAGGTTTATCAAGGACTTCAGCAAGATAGCCAACCCTCTCTCCAACTTGTTGCAAAAGGATGTAGCATTTGACTCTAGAGAGAGGTGCAAAGATGCGTTTGATACATTGAAAAAGGCGCTTACCACCACTCCTATCATCCAGCCACCTGACTGGACATTACCATTCGAGTTGATGTGTGATGCATCAAACTTTGCAGTAGGAGTGGTGCTTGCACAAAAAGATGGGAAGCTATCACATGTGATATATTATGCTTCTAGAACGTTGGACACAGCGCAGGCTAACTACACCATGACTGAGAAGGAATTATTGGCTGTTGTGTTTGCCTTGGACAAATTCAGACCATATATACTTGGTTCCAAGGTAATTGTTTATACTGATCATGCAGCATTAAAATTCCTTCTAAAGAAAGCAGATTCGAAACCAAGGTTGATCAGATGGATGCTACTGCTCCAAGAGTTTGACATTCAGATTCTAGACAGAAGTGGAGCACATAACTTAGTAGCTGACCATCTTAGCAGGATTGAAAATGGAGAAGATAACATTCCTATTAAGGATGACTTTCCTGATGAAGTCCTCCTAGCATTGACTGCTGTGAAAGGTATGTTTCCTGAACCTTGGTTTGCTGACATTGTTAACTATTTGGTTGTTTCTACTATTCCTCCTTCCTTCTCCAAATATGAAAGAATCAAGCTAAAAAGTGAGGCAAAGTACTATATCTGGGAAGACCCAATCTTATGGCGCATTGGTAGTGACCAAGTCATAAGGAGGTGCGTTCTAGATATCGAGATACCTCATGTGCTTGAGTTCTGTCATTCGTCTCCTTTTGGTGGACATTATGGCACACAAAGAACAGGTAGGAAGGTGTTGGATTGTGGATTATATTTGCCTACTATCTTTAAAGATGCACAGAGGGTATATGAAAATTGTGAGCAGTGCCAAAGGGCAGTCAGATCCATTACAAGAAGGGATGAAATGCCTCAACAACCCATGCTATATTGTGAGGTATTTGATATTTGGGGTATTGATTTTATGGGTCCTTTTCCTCCTTCTTTTGGGTTTTCTTATATTTTGCTTGCTGTAGACTATGTCTCCAAATGGGTGGAAGCCATAGCTACAAGGACTAATGATTCTCGAGTTGTTATGAGTTTTGTCAGGTCTAACATTTTCTGCAGATTTGGGATACCATGAGCCATCATCAGTGACCAGGGGACTCATTTCTGTAATAGGCTACTTGAGAACATGTTGAAGAAGTATAGGGTGACACATCGCATTGCTACACCATATCACCCCCAAACTAATGGGCAAGCAGAGATCTCTAACAAGGAGATTAAAAAGATATTAGAGAAAGCAGTGAAGCCTAGTCGAAAGGATTGGGCCACAAGATTGGATGATGCACTTTGGGCACACAGGACAACCTACAAAACACCTGTAGGTATGTCACCTTTCAGGGTGGTTTTTGGAAAGGCTTGTCATCTACCTGTGGAGATTGAACATCGGGCCTATTGGGCCATGAAAGCATGCAACTTGGATTTGGAAGAAGCAGGAAATGAGCGAAAACTTTAGTTGCAAGAACTAGAGGAGAATAGGCTTGCAGCCTATGAAAACTCAAAGTTTTACAAAGAGAAAACCAAGAAGTTTCATGACCAAAAGCTTGTGGCTAGAAAGGATTTCAAGGTAGGCCAGAAAGTGTTACTATACAAATCCAAGCTTGGTCACATGAGTGGTAAGTTACGCTCTACTTGGGAAGGACCATAGATTGTTACAGAATTCTTCTTTTATGGAGCAGTGGAGATCAAGGAAGAATCCTCAGCAAGAACTTTTAAAGTTAATGGGCATCGTCTTCGGATATTCAATGAAAATCAAGATATGCTGAACAAGACGATGGATGGGATGAACTTGACTTCTCCCTCATACCTTCCACCTTGAGGAGGTAAGTACACTTCATACTTTTTCTTTGCATTTTATACATATTGAATACATTGAGGACAATGCATGGATAAAGTGTGGGGGTGTGGGGAGATTTCCCCCTTTTCTGATTTTGTTTTCTATTTGTTTTGTTTTTCCTTTTCTAATTTTGTTTTCTGTTTGTTTTTATTTTAAAAAAAGTTTCTGTTTTCAATAAAACATATTGACATTGGATTTTGGGATTTGATTCACTAATTGGAACGATCATAATTCTTGGAAAATATGAGTCATGTGCTATGAATGGATTGTTTCTGTGATTTACTAATTGAGTTGATTTGAGAGTTTCTAGAATAAATCTTTTGTGAAAGAGTTTTTGACCTTGTGAGTTTTGAGCTTTATTGTAAGGATGAACTACCATGTGTCATTCCTATATTTTTTTTTTCTTGTGTGACTTGCTCATGTCTTGTTGGTACTCAAATGTTTAGTTTGATTCTGTTGTTTTGCATCTTAGGTGAACATGCATGATTTGATATGACTGAGGCATTTCTTGTTTTTAGCTACTTGGCCAAATAATCTAACCATGACATTGATCCATTGGTAGCCCCTTGAGCTTAAACTTTTTTTTCTTATTTTGAGCATATTGCTAAACCTTAAAAAGAAAAAGACCATTTTTTTTCCTTACCTTAGGGAGAAAGAAGGAGCTAGTGGATTATGTTGAGATTGGTTGAGGAATAAAGTGTGGGGATGAGTATTTCCCCCACAAAGTTATAAAAATGGCAAAAAGGAAAATAATTATTGATGACAGAGTGTTGTAATGAAAAATGATTGCTGTCTGAAAAAGAGCAACAAAGGATAAAAGAGAAAAAAAACGAAGAAAAAAAGTAAGGATTGTTTTTGAAACTATGCTCCATAACTTTTTCTTCCTATTTCAAAAACACACAAATCCTAAAGTTTTTCCTACCTTTGCCTTGGCCTCATTATAACCTGTGAAATGTCCTCATGATTTTTGAATGCATGTTTTCTGAAAGCTGTGAATATTAGAGTCTTGCTAAGCATTGAGAGTGTTTACTTGCATGGGTATTTTGAGTGAAAACACAAGCCAAAACACTTGAGCGAATTTTGGTGAGAAAATATACATTTAACTTGAGTGTTTCTCTTTCATATTTGATTATCTTGTAAACTCAAAAGATTAACTCATGTGTGAAAAACAAAATTTTATCCATTTGTTTGTGCATGACAACATGATTTCTAGAAGATTGATCTGTTTCCATTTGTATTCATTTCTTTAATCCACTGAAAATATGGAATAAAAGACCTCAGAATAAAGTTTTGAAATTGTTCAATTTTGCCCAGGAGTGCAAAAGGATAAGTGTGGGTGTGTGATGTAGGGTTAATAAGTTAAGGATAAATGATGCGTGGTTTTAACTTTTTATTTTGGCCTCTTTGAAAAAAAATTATGCTAACTCTCATATTTGTGTTGTAGTACAGTGATGATTGAAAAAGAGATGGGATTGGTACCATAAAAAAAGAAGAATAAAACACACAGTTCACACAATTAATTGCACTGAAATACAAGAAGTTCAGTTTTTTTAAACTAAACTACAAAATAATACAGTACAATTTTCATTGACAATAGTTTAATTCTTTTAGTATAATATAGTACAGATAGCTTATAGTTCAGTGCAATTAGAATAACTTTGCCCAACCCTAACATTTGTGATAGTTTTAGGGTTCTATGAGTCAAGTGTTGACACAATATTAATAGTATTATACTGTAGTTATATGAATGAGTTCTTCAAATATTTGAACGAGATAAAATTAATACATGATTTAACCAAAAAATTTCGATTGGTATCAGACTAATATTTTTTTTGTTTATTTAATATTGTTGATTTGTTATTATTTTTAGAATTGAATAGATTTAATGGGTATTAAATGTTGTGGACTGTTTTTATTTTTTGAAATGTTGATATATATATATATATATATATATATATATATATATATATATATATATATATATATATATATATATATATATATATATATATATATATATATATATATATATATATATATATATATATATATATATATATATATATATATATATATATATATATATATATATATATATATATATATATATATATATATATATATATATATATATATATATATATATTCTAAGCTTTGAATCGGAAAAGTTTCAGATTTATGTATCTTCTATTTCGGCGTATATTAGTAGAAGCATGATCCATTATATGTACATAATAAATATATAAATATATACGAATATGTTTCTGTTATGTTTTATAGCATATATTTAATGTTAGGGATGATAACTATATATACTGAAATAACTATATTATAATATTATTTGGAAATTTTAGGAAGTTTTGGTTATTTTTATTTTTTATTCATAATATTATTATTAATAATATGATTACTAATAGTGATTAAATTAATAAATAAAATTGTGTATATAATATATATATATATATATATATATATATATATATATATATATATATATATATATATATATTACAATAATTAATTATTTAATTTAATAACTAATTATCCAATTGTATAAATATTTATATATAAATACTAATAATATGATTTTATATGATCAAATTCATGTTTTAAAATATTAATTTAATTTTGTACAGTTTTAAAATATTTTGTATAAAATTCATTCTGAAAATTTATTTTTTAGGACGAAAAATTTATTTGTTAAGAGAATATGAAATCCAAAAAATTATAATAATTAGAAAAATAAATAAACGAGATTAAATAAATATTTAAAGTAAAAAACAAAACGCACTACAAGAATCAAAGAATTTAGCTTCCGTTGAGCTGCGTCGGATTAGAGGTGAATATCATTAGAGTCAGTTAAAAAGCTTTTTAGTTGGCTTCACCGGCACATGTTATATGCGTTTTATTTTATTGAATAAAAATGTTATGTGAGTGGGAAACAGCTAATATATGATGCGGCGTTTAACTTTCTACATCTAAAGCGTCGGTTTTAGGGACTCCATTATATATTTTAATATTTAATATTTAAGGAAAATGAAAATATTGATTAAAAAAAATAGTAAATTTGTAAAACTTGAGGTTACAAGGATGTTTCATTGTCTTAGCCATTTCACACCGTCCAACTGCTAACCCTAACCCATTTCGTTCAGTGCCAGAATTTGACTGAAGCTAAATAGCTTCATGAATCAACCTCTAATATTTGGTGTTGGCCCTTGATGTGCTACCAATAAAAATCCCTAATGTGCCTAAGACATTGAAGGTTGGGAGCTAGTAACTCTGCTCATTCAAAAGGGCAGGTTTCGCTCTGCTCTGCTTCTTTTTTTTTCCCTTTTTTTCTCCAACCCTTTTTCTGTTTCCCCTTTCCCCTTTCTTTCCAACCCTCATTTCAATTTCCTTTGCCACAACGATGACTCCCAATGTAAAGCCCTAATTTTAGCTCCCTTTGTCACCGGTGACTCCCAAAGCGGAGGTGTGGTAAGCAACATCTCTAAAGTTAAGCAAGTCATGTGCTTTTATTACTTTCCCCTTCCATGTCTCTCGCTCTCTCACCCAAACTTGTCGTTTTTGTTTCTGGTTTCGACGATTTTAACAGAATGAAGAAGGACTCATAGGAGCATTTCACGTTTTGAAGTCATCGAGAGCCTGATACCATTGTTCTGAGAGGTATGTCGTCGTCGTTCACTGAACCCATTCTAAACAATTACTATATCCTGCCTTTTTCTGGCTTGGCAGTTTTAGATTTTGTGGATTTGTCCTAGATTTCTCTACCCTTTTAAAAGGAAGTATGCCCTTTAAATTTATGGTTTATGTAGTTAGTTTTCCTTCTCTTGTTTGTGTAGTTTACATTTCATTATCATCAAAAGAATTGGATTATTTCCAATTCTGAGGATATATAATTATACCCTATCATTGTTCTGGTTCCTATTGTTAAGTGATTCTATCATTTTGAGTCTTAGTACTTTAAGAAAGTAACGAAGTTATTTCATTGTAATTTTGTAAATGGCTCCTTGCATTTCTGACTAGTTCACATTTAGCACTATAAACATCCATCAACATATTTAAATTTGACAAGTGGGAATTCGAATGTTTAAAGCATTGATGTTAATCTAATTTTTTTTTTCTTTTCTACATTCGCAATTAAAGGATATGGTACTGATGTTTTCAGGTTCTTACAAGTAGAACAGACCTTGCACAGGCTACAGTACCTACAAGAAAGGACAAAGGCCATATCCTGACTTTGACACCATTTCAAAAGGGGTTTTATACCCCTTATATTGGAGTAGCAAGCTCAACTTCAACCTTTGCTTGGAACTTCCCAAGCTCCTATTTCCCTTGGTGGTAAATCCGATCAAAGATTTATTAGGGGCGGGGGGTTATGGTGATAGAACCTCTATAAGGCATGAGTCAGCACCAGCATGTGATGTAGTTGTTGAGGAAGAGAATGAAACCAAGGAGTGGATGGGTGGAACTAGGGGTTCATGTTACCTTTGTATCTCTTACTAATGGGAGAATTGATCTCAAAAGAATTCGTTTCAGGTATGTTAATGTCAGTTTTGAAATGGTTGAAAAGCCAAGAAGGGGGGCTGAATTGGCTAGTTAAAACTTTAGGCTATTTTTGCAATCTAAAAACCTCCTTTAATTGAATCAAATAGATCACCAAGTTAGGATGCAAACAGTACTGAACTATACACTTTCAATCGATCAAAAACAGAGTTAACAGATTGATTTTACTAAACAGATTTTGTTCGGGTATAATCAATCGATTGAAACTGAAAAACAGTCGACTAAAATACTTGGAAAAATGCAGAAATGTGAATTTGAATTTTAAACCAGAAACAATGCTCAAGAATGATCAAGATCAGTTCCAAATGATTATACAAACATGCTTAATGCTTCAGATGCTATGAAAACATGCAAGAACATGAAAAAGATGATTAAAACACAAGTTCTTGAAACTCTAAAATGAAAATGCAAGAGAGAAAGATTAGAGAAGAGAGGACACCACGAATTTTTATACTGGTTCACTCAAACCTGAGCTAGATCCAGTTTGTCAAGGCAACCTGAGCTTGACTTTGCACTATTTCAAAAGTTTTACAAAGACTCCACCCTTACACTTCCAAAATATGCAAAAACACCATAAAAGACCTTTGAATCACACAAGAATCACACCAGCACAGCAAGAACCCCCTTGAAGACTTGGAAAACCACCAGGCACACACCCAAAGCTTGAGAAAGATCAAACCTTAGTGGTAGCACAGCCTTGCCTACCACAAACCACTTTCTCCAAGCTTCAAGAATTGATCCAAGATCAATCTTCAACAGCTGCAACACCTATGATCACGAAGGAGAGAGTTTTCACAAGTTTCCAAAACCAATTTGTGCTCTAAAATGATCAACTCACCTCTCTTTCGAAAATCACAGCTTTTATAGTCAAACTATTACGAAATTCAACAGGTTGATTTTCAAATCAATCGGTTGATTTCACTTAACTTAAGTGAAATCAGTCGATTAAAAACTAAATCAACTGATTGAATTTGTTGCAGTTTAAGACTACTACAACCAACCTTTTAACCTGTTAAAAAGCCATTCAATAGATTAAAAGAGACATTTTAACCTGTTGAAAAACCATTCAACAAATTAAAAACACACCAAAGACCAAACTACATCTAATTAATGCTTTAAGGTCTACAACATGAATTACAAACTACAAGTACACTTTCTTAATGATGTAACTACATGGAGAGCACATGTATCAGCCTTGATCACCATGGATATCATCAAATCTCCTTTCCTTCATCAATGTAGGCTTCATTCCAATGTTTATGGCTTCAAGATAGTTCAAAAGAGCTTCATTCAATCTTCATCAAATCTTCAAGAAGCGAACCACCTTGGCTTCTCATGTCAACAATCTCCCCTGATTTGATGAAGCCAACCTCTATTCCATCTATCTTCTTCTATCTTCCATTGCAAAATGCTTCTTCCATTTGTTGGAAACCAATTGATGAAGTAACACCTTAGCTTGAAGCTTGTGAACCTGAAACACATTTTACAACAACAATACACACAAGCTAGCAAGTATACAACTGTGATCATGCTCCCCCAATCAATAATATGGGTTCAAATTCAGATTTGATTATTGATTCCAATTTTTAATGCTTAGTTTAATGTGATCAATTATCCATTTTCCAATTTTCCAATTTTTCTCCCCCTTTGGATTCATCAAACAGAACAAATGCATAAAGATAACAAGCATTGCATATCATTTGATTAAAATTGGAAGGAAATACAACCAATAGAAACTAAAAATAGAAAATAGATGCATAAAGCTGATACAATCAGCCGACTGAAATAAAAAACAACCAACTGAAACTGACAGAACTCAAACTGAAAAATCGCAAACACAAGGATGCAATGCATGATCCTAAACAACCACCACACTCAGTCATCTTGAGGGTCATTTCTGGTCTGGAATGAGTGGAGCATATCATGGATATCATGGATTTGGCCATCCAATGCATTGAACCTCTCATTGCAATAGTTGTGATGTTCATGTTGAGACACATTAAGCTCATGCAGCTGGTTCAGGACCATCCTCTCAAAATGTGAGTACACAGGGCCTCTATCCTCTAGAGGATTGTAGGGAATCAAGTCCATGGGTCCAGCAGTTGGTTCTTCCTCTTGATTTGCACCACTTGGACCGGCTTCATGGTCATGTGCACCATCACCAACAACTCCAGGAGCTGTCCATCCATTTCCCACCTTGATAAAGCCCATTTTGTGCACATTTTGGTTCGAGGTATGGTTCAATAGTCCAGTTGACTCCTCTAGCTCATCCTCTACATCAATACCAAAGTATTCAATGAATTTAGACACCAAAACCACATATGAAAGTCTAAAATCCGTGAGTCTCTTGGCCTTGAGCATGTGATCACGAAACACATAGATCCAATCCATTTGAATGTTGTGTTGAATGCAGTACATAAGTATCAATGTTGAATGGTTGCTACCACGTGGAACAAGGATTTTTGTGACAATCATACCAAGTAGCCTTTGATCCACCTTGAGACCACCCACATGAAAGTGTTTGATTTTAGCAATAGGATTTCTCAAGCATTGGCCATAGTATTGCATCTTGTTGAATTCTGGAACAACCCTAGTTTCACCTTTTCTCACTTGCACACCCCTTGGTTTGAGTCCAACCACATCTTTCCAAGCTCTCTTGTTGATCTCCATTTGAACACCCTTGATGCTGGACAGTAGGACATCATTTTTGAACTCCAAGTTGGTGAAAAACACCTTCACCAAGTCTGGATATATTTTCCCTAAAAGTTCAAGGAAGGACTTCAACTTTTGATGCTTTAGTTGTTGGAATAGGCTCTCAAAGCCTTCAGCCCTTAGCCAAGAGAACCTCAACACCTTAGGGATGCTGATCTGCTTCCTATTCATTTCAATGAGGAACACCTGAATGTTGTCCTCATGATCCTCAAACCATGCTTCAATTCTCCCATGGCTTTCATGATTTGGAGACCTTGGAGTAGGAGGAGTGGAGTGCTCATCATCAGATTGGGTAGCTCTTTGGGAATGACGAGGCATGATGAGTGTTGGTGTAGCTGTTTCTAAGAGATGTATGCTGCAAATGCAGCAAAACAAGTGCAGTATTTATAATTCAACAAACTTATTTTCAGAAACATTTGATTAAGTGATGCAGATTTTTCTAATTAATTCATTTTATGTTACCCAAATCAATTTAATGCAGTCCAAAATAGTATCTCGTGCATTCATGATGTTTTCAATGTGTTTTTAAGAGAGAATCAATCAGTTCAGATCATGTGAGCTGCATGCACATTGGAATTGTACACAAGAATGCTTTTTGGTCAAAGAATTCAGTAAAAGTAACACATGGCTGATGAAATGGGCAGTTAAGAGCAGATATTACCTGACAAAAAGATGCTTGCTTTGACTGAGTCAGCTTAACAATTCAATTCGTGAGTAAAAGCACAATTTAAGTGAAATCAACACGTTGAAAATAGAATCAGTCGACTAAAATAGCATCAGTGCATCAGAGATTAAAAACAGAATCTGGTTAAGTGAAATTAGCTGACTGATTTTGAAGATCAATCGATTGAAAATCGTGAAATTGAACTTCATTTTTCCATATTCAGTTTTAATGAAATCAACATACTGAATTATGAAAATAGCAGATCAAAAATCATAGCAGATCAATTTTTCATCATCCAGTGGCAGTTTAAGTGACATAAACATGTTGAACTACAGAAACAGCAGATTGACAGATCATGAATTTTGCAAACATAGGCAGATTTAAGTGAAATCAATACGTTGAAATGCAAAATCAACAGATTGACTATGACATTTTTTAACTTTTGCATACAGTAGCAAATTTTTATGAAACCAATGCATTAGTACATAAGATTAACATGCTACAAACACATCAGACCACATTCTTGATGTCTAAGATGCCTATTCAGTTCTTAGCTTGTTAAACCTATCTCTAGCCAATGGTTTTGTAAACAAATCCGCCAATTGATTTTCAGTTTTAACAAACTTGATTTCACAATCTCCCTTTTGAACATGATCACGAATGAAATGATGCCTAATCTCTATATGCTTGGTTTTAGAATGTTGTATTGGATTCTTAGTTAAGTTGATTGCACTAGTATTATCACAATACAAAGGTACCTTGCTTAGCCTTATATTATACACCATAGTCCAAAAGTTGATGTTTCAACCATATGATTTGTGCACAACCATGTCCAGCAGCAATATATTCAGCTTCAGTTGTGGAAAGTGCCACACAAGCTTGCTTTTTGCTATTCCATGAGATTAGACTTGATCCAAGCAAATGGCAAGTACCACCTGTGCTTTTCCTATCCAATTTGCACCCTGCATAGTCTGAATCTGAAAAGCCACTAAGAGATATGTTAGAATCACATGGATACCATAAACCAACATTGGTTGTTCCTTTAAGGTACTTTAGAATCCTTTTTGTAGTCTTAAAGTGTGATTCCTTAGGATTTGCTTAAAATCTAGCACATAAGCATACTCCAAACTGAATGTCTGGCCTACTTGCTGTAAGATAGAGCAAAGACCCAATCAACCCTCTATATTTGGTTGAATCTACTGGTTGGCCAGCCTCATCTGCATCCATAAGGCAATTTATTGCAATTGGAGTGGCAGCTTCCTTGCAATCCTCCATTTTGAACTTTTTCAACAAGTCAAAACAGTATTTTGATTGATTTAAAAATGTTCCATGCTTGAGTTGCTTGACTTGCAGCCCTAGAAAGTAGGCAAGCTCACCCATCATGGACATCTCAAACTCTCCCTGCATTGCTGCAACAAACTCTTCACACAATGTGTTATTATTTGAACCAAAGATGATATCATCAACATACACTTGAAGAACTATAACATCATTATCATGTTTTCTAATGAAGAGTGTTTTATCCACTGCACCTCTAGCATAACCTTTTGATAAGAGAAAATTGCTTAGCCTTTCATACCATTGCCTTCGTGCTTGTTTTAAACCATATAAGGCCTTTTTCAATTTGAAAACATGGTTAGGATAGAGATGATCCTCAAATCAGGTTGTGATACATACACTTCTTCATTTAGAAAACCATTCAAGAATGCACTTTTCACATCCATTTAATGCAATTTAAAGTTACACATGCAAGCATATGCTAAGAGTAATCTCACAGCTTCTAGCCTAGCTACAGGTGCATAAGTTTCATCAAAATCAATGCCTTCTTTTTGATTATAACCTTTAGCAACTAGTCTAGCTTTGTTTCTTACTATATTACCATCTTCATCCATTTTGTTTCTAAAAACCCATTTGGTTCCAATTATATTCATATCATCAGTTTTAGGCACTAGAAACCACACATCATTTCTTGTGAATTGATTGAGTTCATCTTGCATAGCCTCAATCCAATTACTATCATTCAAAGCATCATTCACATTCTTAGGTTCAATTTGAGATACAAATGCAACATGTTCACAAAATACAATCCTACGTCTAGTAGATACTCCTTGTTTGATATCACCTATGATGTTGTCCTTTGATAAACCTCTAGGCTGGATCCAATCCTTGGGCAATTTGCTGTCTGCAGCTTTTTCAGTCGACTGTTTTTCCTTTTCAGCCAACTGATTTCCTGCAGCAGTGGACTTTTCTGCAGCAGAAATCTGCTCCTGCAGTATATCTTCCTCATCTGCATTCTTTGACACTTGATCTTGCAGTTTTGGGTTAGTTTCATCAAATACAACATGCATAGACTCTTCAACAGTCATCAATATCTTATTATAGACTCTATATGCATGACTTTGTGTAGCATAGCCTAGAAAAACACCTTCATCCGCTTTTGCATCAAATTTTCCAAGACTTTCTTTGCCATTATTTAAGATGAAGCACTTACATCCAAATACTTTTAGGTGACTTAAAACAGGCCTTCTCCCTTTCAAAAGCTCATAAGGGGTTTTCTTCAAAATTGGCCTAATCAACACTCTATTTAAGACATAGCAAGCAATGTTGACTGCATCAGCCCAAAAGTACTTAGGTAGTGAGTTTTCATTCAACATAGTTCTAGCTAGCTCCTCAAGTGATCTATTTTTCCTCTCAACAACACCATTTTTTTGTGGTGTTCTTGGTGCAGAAAAATTATGGTTGATACCATGCTTTTCACAAAAGTGTTCAAATTTTTCATTTTGAAATTCCCCACCATGATCACTTTGAATAGACACTATCTTGGAACTCTTTTCATTTTCAAGCATCTTGGCAAGTCTTTTGAAAGCATGAAAAGTGTCATTTTTGGCAGCTAAGAACAAAGTCCATGTGTACCTAGAGAAATCATCAACAATGACTAATGCATAAAGATTGCCACCAAGACTCATGGTTCGAGATGGACCAAATAGATCCATGTGAAGCATCTCTAAAGGTCTTTTAGTTGAAACAACATTTTTGGATTTAAAAGAGACCTTAGTTTGTTTTCCTTTTTGACATGCTTCACACACTCTATCCTTCTCAAACTTGAGTTTTGGTAGTCCTTCAACCAATTGTTTTCTGTTCAGCCGATTGAAATGCTGCATGTGTATGTGATAAAGTCTTCTATGCCATAACCAAGTATGATCCTCTTTTGTAAGCAAACAATGGATGCTAAATGATGCATGATGCAAGTCAAGTAGATATATATTATTGACTCTCTTGCCTATGAAAACAATACTACCATGTGCATCATATATCAAACAACTATTTGGTTCAAACATGACTTTAAAGCCTTTATCACATAGTTGACTTATACTTATCAAATTGTGTTTAAGTCCTTCAACCAGCAACACATTCTTGATGTTGAAAGAGGATCCATTGCCTATGACTCCATTTCCAAGGATTCTTCCTTTGTTGTTGTCTCCATAGGTTACAAACCCTTCTTCCTTCAACTCTAACTTTGCAAATTTGGTTTTATCTCCTGTCATATGTCTTGAGCAGCCACTATCAAGGTACCACAAATCTTTCTTATCACCTTTCATGACTTGCAAAACAGATTTGGATTATTTGGTACCCTTTGATAGGTTGGGTCCATCATGGTTATGCCTTTCTAGATCCTTTTGGGATCCATTTCATAATCCCTTTAGGAACATCATATTTTCTAGCATGACAGTTCTTAATAACATGAGCTTTTTGCATACAATAGTTGCATGAAATGAATGGCATGTCACTTGACCTGCTTTTAGAAAAGAAACTAGAGAACTTCTTGGTTTTCTTTTGAAAAGAAGGATTGAAACCAAGTCCAGCTTTGCCAAACACACAATTTTGTGAACCAAGAACAACCTCTAAGTTTGCTTCTCCTCTTGTGAACCTTGCATAGGTTTTTATAAGGTATTTCACTTGATTTTTCAAAACTGTGCAGTTTTCATAGGATCTTTCAGCTGAATGATTTCTAAAATAGTCGGTTGAATTACTATAAATAATTTCCAAATGTTCAAAATCAGTTTTTAAATCAGCTGTTTCTTTTTCCAGTTGACTAACTTTGTTTTCCAGCCAATTGTTTAAGCCTTTCAACCGATTGTTTAATGCAGAAATCTTGTTTGCTTCATTATGCAACTCTTCAAAATCATGCAACAATTGATTATAGTCATTTAAGTCTATAGAACTTACTTGGCTTGAGGAAGATGACTTATAACCAGCCATGAGACACAAGTTGGCTTCTTCACTCTCATCTTGTGAGGAGCTACTTGTTGTTGAATCATCATTGTCCTCCCATGCAATGTATGCACGTTTTTCCTTTGGCTTCTTCTCCTTTTTCCTATCAACACTCTTCTCCTTTTCTTTGTTAGCATTTGGACATTCAATCTTGATATGTCCTTGTTTTCCACAGTTATAACATGTAAAATTATAAGAGTTTGATTCATTGTGTTTAGAAGTATACCTCTTGGGATTACCTTTGATACTTTTCCTTTTGAGATACTTACCAAACCTCTTGACAAGGAGATTCAAGCTCTCACTTTCACTTGATTCAGCCACCTCATCCTCAATTTCCTCATTTTTCTTGGTGCTAGTCTTCAAAGCTATGTTCTTGACCTTTTTCTCACTTGACTCAAGCTCATTAAGCCTTTGCATCTCAATCTCATGCTCCCTAAGCTTACCAAACAATGCGGCTGTAGTCAAAGTGGATATATCTCTTATTTCTGAGATAGCCGTGACCTTTGGTTGCCAAGATCTGTCAAGACACTTTAGCACTTTGATGTTTAACTCTTCCTTGTCAAATTCCTTACCCAAGCCTATGAGATGGTTGACTATGTGAGTGAATCTCTTTTGCACATCCGCTATGGATTCTCCTTGTTTCATCTTGAATAGCTCATATTCTTGAATCAAGGGATGCTTCTAGCTCTCTTAACATCATTGGTTCCTTCATGAGTCACTTCAAGAACCTCCCATATTTCCTTGGCACTCTTGCATTGTGAAACACGAAAAAACTCATCCATGTTGAGAGATGAAGTGAGGATATTCTTTGCATTGCAATCATATTGGGCTCTCCTCCTTTCTTCCTCATTCCATTGAGTCCATGGCTTATTAACCTGCACATCATCAACAATATGTTTAGGAGTATATGGTCCATTTATGATTGCATCCCATATCCCTTGATCTATTGACTCAATAAAGATTATCATCCTAATTTTCCAAAATTGGTAATTAATGCCACTAAACATAGGTGGTCTATGAATTGAGGCACCTTCACCAAAGGGTAACTTATTTTTAGCCATTTCAAGTAGTTCAAAATAGATTTAGGACCTTACTTGATCAAATTTCAGGTACCTTGCTCTGATACCAATTGTTAGTTTTGAAATGGTTGAAAAGCCAAGAAGGGGGGGTTGAATTGGCTAGTTAAAACTTTAGGCTATTTTTGCAATCTAAAAACCTCCTTTAATTGAATCAAATAGATCACCAAGTTAGGATGCAAACAGTAAAAAACTATACACTTTCAATCGATCAAAAACAGAGTTAACAGATTGATTTTACTAAACAGATTCTGTTCTGGTATAATCAATCGATTGAAACTGAAAAACAGTCGACTAAAATACTGGGAAAAATGCAGAAATGTGAATTTGAATTTTAAACCAGAGAAAGGTTAAAGCATGCAAGAACATGAAAAAGATGATTAAAGCACAAGTTCTTGAAACTTTAAAATGAAAATGCAAGAGAGAAAGGTTAGAGAAGAGAGGACACCACGAATTTTTATATTGGTTCACTAAAACCTGAGCTACATCCAGTTTGTCAAGGCAACCTGAGCTTGACTTTGCGCTATTTCAAAAGTTTTACAAAGAATCCACCCTTACACTTCCAAAATATGCAAAACCACCACAAAAGACTCTTGAATCACACAAGAATCACACCAGCACAGCAAGAACCCTATTGAAGACCTGGAAAACCACCAGGCACACACCCAAAGCTTGAGAAAGATCAAACCTCAGTGGTAGCACAACCTTGCCTACCACAAACCACTTTCTCCAAGCTTCAGGCCAAGCCAAAAGCTTCAAGAATTGATCCAAGATCAATCTTCAACAGCTACAACACCTATGATCACGAAGGAGAGAGTTTCCACAAGTTTCCAGAACCAATTCGTGCTCTAAAATGATCAACTCACCTCTCTATCAAAAATCACTGCTTTTATAGTCAAACTGTTACGAAATTCAACAGGTTGATTTTCAAATCAATCGGTTGATTTCACTTAACTTAAGTGAAATCAGTCGATTAAAAACTAAATGAACTGATTGAATTTGTTGCAGTTTAAGACTACTACTGATGTGATCCCAACAAGGCTTATAGCTTGGGTCAACGCCTAAGCCCAAATCATGCTCAAGGCCCAATACATGACCCACATGCACCTTCAAGCCCAAGCCCATCAAGAGGCCTAATAACAAGGAGCATGCTAAAAAAGATCCAATTGGGCTTCATTCAAGATGGCCCAAACCCACATGGGCTTCTCATACTCTTCACATGGGCCAAAGAAGATGTGAAGATTTGAAGAGGTTTCTCAAAGAGCAATAGAATAGCAATGATATTGGCCCATTGTTTAGGCTTTGCTTTCTAGAATAATAAGTCAAACAATGAGTAGTTCAATTGATAAAATTGGGCTTGACTAAGCCCAATAGGAGATTTGGCCATGAGCTATCAAAAAAGCCAAGGTGGACTAAGTGGAAGTCAACACTTCTTCCTACACCTCATGGATCCAAAGCATCTAAGGGTTAGGAATGCTTCCTCCTTTTCCAAGGCATCATCCAATGGCCAAGATCAAGCCTCCTTCTCCAAGCTTGATCTAAGGGCCAAGATCAAGGCCCACTCCATCCAAAGGCTCTCCTTTCTCATGTGTAAATGGCTTCATATAAAAGCCAAAATTTCACTCATTTGTAGACACTCTTGAAATTTTAAGCAATAGATGCAACTTGAGTTGAGAGCACTCCTCCCTCTATTGCCTTTGAGAGTCACCACTTTCTAGAGATTTCCTCTCTCTACCTCTAGCCACCTTCCCTAGGCTAGCATAGATTAGGAAATCCTATCACCTCTTTCACCTTCCATTGCTTGCAAGTGCCTTCCAACTTGCCTCCATTCCTTCATCCATTTCCGCTGCCCATGGAGCTCTTCATGCACCTTTGGAGCTCCACCATAATGGTATCAAGAGCCATCAAACCATGGTCTCTCAAGGTTTGGTAAGGTTCTTTCCTAGTCTTGTGTTTCCTTCATTTTCCGTCTTGTTCTCATCTTCTTCTTCTTCTTCTTTGTTTTTCTTTCACATTTACCATTCATTGTCTATTATATTGTGTTTCTCCATTGATTCCATGCAACTATGAGACTACAAGAGTGTTCTACACTTTATTTGTAGATTTCCTTGCTTGCTATGGTTCACATATTTTACTAGCTTTCCTTTACATTTCAGCACCATTTTTTTTGCTTCCATTGTGTTTCTTGTCATTTTTATTCGGTGATTCTTTTTTCTTTTCAATTTCCACCGTTCAAGTTGTGTTCTATGTCTTGTTCATGCTTTCTTTTACATGTTTCTTCAACTTTCCACCGTTTACATTCATTTTCCGCACTTGCTTGAGTGAAACCGTGCCAAACTCCACTCCAAAACGCAATGAAGCTTCATGCTATGCGTGTGGTTGTTTGAGTCAGCTTTCCTCACTGTTTTAATGCCATTTCACCGATTGGTTTGTGCCTTAGAGTGTCCTAAGATGTTCATCTTCATCTATGCTTGATTCTAGATCATAATCAAGCTCCAAATCGAATTGATTTGTCTATTGAACATCTTCCCCTTTCACTCTGCTTTTGCTTCTGTTTTCAACTTTTTTCCACTGCACACCTTCTGTTTGAGAAGTGTCACGAGTGACTCAGTGCACCAAATTTTAAGCTGATTGTTGCTTCGACAAGCTAAGTCATAGACGAAAATTCTCCAACAAGAATCATTCAATTATGTTGAGAATTGAATTTTATACAAATTTTTGAAGTAAAGGCAACTTTTTGCGTTTTTCAGTGCCAGTTTGCTGCTGTTTTCACTTGTGTCCTGACGCACACTTTTCTTGTGTGATTTAACTGTAACGATTCATAGCACCGAATCACCTTCTGAATTTTGCTTAATTTTCTTAACATCTGGACGAAAAGGTAGCAAAGAGAATCATTCAAATATGTCCAGTACAAAAAATATGAAAAATCTTCAAAGTTAAGGCATCTGTCAGCGTTTTCTGGTGCTGTGTTTTCGGGAAAATCACTGTTTAGTGCGTTTTTGGTGTGTTTTGCTTCAGAATTTCAGTGCTCTTGGTCTATACATTTGCTTGTTTATGTGTGTATTCAATATTGCCATCAATTTCTTTCATTTGGAGTGGATTACTTCCCTCACATTGGCATACATGCAATGAATACCATAAGCATTTTATGAGCACTGCAGTTTCTGTTTTTGGTTTTTACTCTATTCTAGTTCCATTCTAGGATTCCTTTTGTTGTGTTTTCCTTTCTTTCAAGCCTTAATTTCTTGCTTGTCCTTGTTTTTGGCTATTCAATTCAGTCTTGTCAAATCATATTCAATGTGGTTCAACTTTCTTAATTAGCTTTTCTTGTGTTATACATTTCAATTGGCAAGTAATGTTGGCTTCAATGCTCTTGATTGTGAATTAAGTGATTTTGTTTTCCAAATTGGTTGCTAGTCTAAGGTAGCATTTTAGGTGGTGGTTGAGAAGTAAAACTCTAGAGAGTGTGCTTGAATTCTTCCTCTCACCTTCACCATCTTTTGGAAAGTTTTGAGCCATCAATTTCTTGCTTGAGTGAGAGCTAACCAATGCCTTTGGCATAGTTTGTTTGCTATTTTTGTTCATTATTTGGCCAGGTTTTGTTGTTGTTTGGTGTTGCATTTTGCATCCACAAGGGGTCCAAATATTCCTCCAATTGGTGTATACTTCAAAGCCATCAACTAAGGCTTCATTTGGCACCAAAGTGCTCTTGGGAGTGCATCACTTTGCTGTCCAAAATTGTGGTGTTCAAGTTGGCCTTGGGAGTAGCTTCCAACACCAATTTTCAAGCATTTTTGTTGGCCATTGTGGCTTGTAATTGTTGCATCTTTTAGTTTACTAGTTTTTCTACAATTTGGTCACTTCTTTTGGTCAATTTGGAGCATCCTTTGTGCCTTATTTTCTACTCAAAGTTCTATAAAAGTTTGGTGCTCTTGGGTTGCTCTGCTTTGCCTAAATTTTATGTACCAATTTTAACTCTCTTTGAACTTTTATTTTGGCCTACTTAGGTGTCTTGGGGAACCACAAGGTGTTCAATCCCATCTCCTACGTAGAACCTTTATCATCCATTAGTAATTCGCTTTTAGTGGTAAGTGTGTTGAAAGTTCTAAGTGCTTTCTCACCTTACATTAGGCCGCATAGCTTAGATTCATGTTTTCACGTTGCATAGTGGCTTGATTTGTGAGACCAAAGTCTCTAATCTTTTTCCATTTAGGGGTCCATTTTTAGTGTTAAATTTCTTTGAGTCTTGTTTGCTTGTTTTGTGCTTAGTGACTCAAGTGATTCTATTTACTTAGCACTTAGACAATTGTGTGATCTTTGAAACCTCTTACAAGTGTATCTTGACAAGGATTGGCCTTGGTATTTAAGAAGTCTTAAAGACTCACCTCACCTAACCTGGAGGTCCAGTTGTGATTGATTTCCTCTGCCACACTTTTTTCAAGTTGCATAAGTTCATTCAATCACCATGAGTACATATTCTACATATAGTCCTAGGTTGCATAAGCATGGTAGTCATGAGTTGCATCATACATTTCATAGTGACATTCCATTCTTTGGGGAGGATATAGGACCAATATCATTTAGAGATTGGATGTGGGATACTGAGAAATTGGTGCAACCATTGTTTAGTAAATATAGTCAATTTGACATTCTTAGGCATGTTACTTCTAGGTTTATAGGACGTGCATTCGAGTTGTGGAAAGAGAGGCAATATAAAGTGAAAAAGGGGACAAAATCATGCATTAATACATTTTATGAATTGAAAGCATGCATGTGGAAGCATTTCATTCCCCCTTCATTTAGGATCACTAAAGAGCAACAAGCTAGGATAGAAAACTTCATTGACATAGGGGATGCTTTCATCCAAAATCTTGCTAAGTTTTCTAGACTAGAAAAAGATTTTAAGCACAATTTGGACTTGCTCTTGAGTGAACAAAGAAAGAGAGCAAAACATAAGAAAGAGCAAGCAAAACTTAAAAAGCTTCGAGAGTATGAAAAGAAGAGAGAAAAAGAAGAGCTTGAGAAACTTTGTGCTAAAAGAGAACAAGAGGAAAAAGAGATAAAAGAGAGGAAGAAAAGAGATGAAGAAGAAAAGGCAAAAGAGGAAAGTTTTAGAAAAGCCAAAGAAGAGAATGAGAGAAAAGAATTAGAAGAAAGAGAGAAAATAAGACAAGAGAGTGAGCTTGAAATACAATTACAAGTGGTAGAGTTAAAGAGCATTTCAAAAGCAAAAAAGGAACTCATTGTTAGGGATTTGGTGTACCATCCTTCACCAATTCCTTCCATGAGGATCAAATTTCCAAAGGGAGTTCTCTCATCTTTAAACTCTTCTCACTTTGTCATTAAATCTTTTGTTTTGTTTCCCTCTCAAACATTTTGTTCTCCATCTCATTCACTTATTTCATACTCCTCATTATATTGTACCAAAATACACTTTGACTTTAAAACTCTTTTCAAAAATCATCTAAGTCAAAGTGTAAGACATTTTTTTTGTGAAGTGGGCCTATTATCAACCTTTTTCCATTTTATAAGCCCATTTTCACAAATTCCACATTCCCGTATGCTGCATGGTCTCCATGATTTTAATGCCATTTTATTTGATGACTATTGCAGATATGTGTTTGATCCTGGTGGAACCTCAAATTTGGTTGCTGTAAGCCTTAAACAACCCTATTGATCTGAGGTCAGATTCTCTTCAAGTGGGAGGGGATGATGTGATCCCAACAAGGCTTATAGCTTGGGTCAACGCCTAGGCCCAAATCATGCTCAAGGCCCAATACATGACCCACATGCACCTTCAAGCCCAAGCCCATCAAGAGGCCCAATAACAAGGAGCATGCTAAAAAAGATCCAATTGGGCTTCATTCAAGATGGCCCAAACCCACATGGGCTTCTCATACTCTTCACATGGGCCAAAGAAGATGTGAAGATTTGAAGAGGTTTCTCAAAGAGCAATAGAATAGCAATGATATTTGTCGATTGTTTAGGCTTTGCTTTCTAGAATAATAAGTCAAACAATGAGTAGTTCAATTGATAAAATTGGGCTTGACTAAGCCCAATAGGAGATTTGGCCATGAGCTATCAAAAAAGCCAAGGTGGACTAAGTGGAAGTCAACACTTCTTCCTACACCTCATGGATCCAAAGCATCCAAGGGTTAGGAATGCTTCCTCCTTTTCCAAGGCATCATCCAATGGCCAAGATCAAGCCTCCTTCTCCAAGCTTGATCTAAGGGCCAAGATCAAGGCCCACTCCATCCAATGGCTCTCCTTTCTCATGTGTAAATGGCTTCATATAAAAGCCAAAATTTCACTCATTTGTAGACACTCTTGAAATTTTAAGCAATAGATGCAACTTGAGTTGAGAGCACTCCTCCCTCTATTGCCTTTGAGAGTCACCACTTTCTAGAGATTTCCTCTCTCTACCTCTAGCCACCTTCCCTAGGCTAGCATAGATTAGGAAATCCTATCACCTCTTTCACCTTCCATTGCTTGAAAGTGCCTTCCAACTTGCCTCCATTCCTTCATCCATTTCTGCTGCCCATGGAGCTCTTCATGCACCTTTGGAGCTCCACCAGAGACCCACGGTTCACATCCCGGTTTTGGCAGACGCTGCAAAGTGCTATGGGTAGCAAGCTCACCATGAGTTCAGCTTATCACCCTCAGACCGATGGTCAGTCTGAGAGGACGATCCAGTCGCTAGAGGATTTGTTAAGGACTTGCATATTGGATCATCTAGGGGCTTGGGATGAGGTGTTGCCCTTGATCGAGTTTACCTACAACAACAGTTTTCATGCGAGCATTGGCATGGCGCCATACGAGGCTCTTTACGGCAGGAGGTGTAGGACTCCTCTTTGCTGGTATCAGGATGGAGAGGCCGTGTTGGTTGGACCTGAGTTGTTAGAGCATACCACCGAGAAGGTGAGGATGGTGAGAGACAAGATGTTAGCTTCGCAGAGTAGATAGAAGGCCTACGCGGATCGCAGGAGGAGGCCTTTGGAGTTTGCAGCGGGAGACCATGTATTCTTGAGGGTGACCCGAACCACGGGCGTGGGAAGGGCTCTCCGCTCAAGGAAGCTTTCGCCTAAATTCCTTGGCCCATATCAGATCACGAGGAGGATCGGACCAGTGGCCTACGAGATAGCCTTACCCCCGCAGTTGGCGAACCTTCATCCGGTGTTTCATGTCTCGCAGCTGAGGAAGTATGTATTCGATCCGGCTCACGTGTTAGAAGTTGAGGATATACAAATCAGGGAAGATCTCACAGTGGAAGTATCACCCATCGCTCTTGAGGATAGCAAGGTTGAGGAACGCCGTGGAAAGACCGTCAGTCTTGTCAAAGTCATCTGGGACCGGAGGACGGGTGACTCGACTTGGGAGTTAGAGGAGGACATGAGAAAATCACATCCACATTTGTTTACCTGGTGAGTCTTTATTTTGGAGGTCGAAAATTTTCTTGTTGGGGAGAATGTAAGGCCCATTTCTTTTCTCAGCCCTAAAAGTTAGTGGGCTGCCCTACAGTATTGGGCCTAAAGGCCGGCCCACAGTATAAGTCCTTAGGTCTGCCCTAAACCTAATGTACTATACCATTTTCAGAAAAGTTTACCCTTGCCTTGAGCTGCAGCCGCCTTTCACTTCCGCTAGGGTTCCGTTCGACTGTCACGTAAGCTAAAGGGGCTTCTACTCCATGTAAGTGTCTCCCCTAGCCGTACTGATTCCCTTTTCGCTACCTTGTTTCATATTTCCAGTTAACAAGCCTCTGTTGACTCAGTTTCCCTGATTCTTTTTCGCTGTCCTACCAGTTCTGCGAGCCATCCTTGGGTTGGTGCACTCCGAGGTCCCGTGTCGAAGCTCCGTTAGCCCTCTTCCAGGTACGGGAAGTTAGGGTTCTAGTTTCGAGTCTTTTTAGAACTGTTTTTGCGTTGGTCGTTGATTGTATGGTTGGATCTGTCGTTTTGATGTGTGAATTACTTTGTATGTGTTGTTTGGTCGGAAAACATGGTTGCGCAGTGAAGAACAGTGGCGAGACCTGTTAATCTCGCCCAGGCGAGTTAGTTTCGCCTAAGCGAGATGAAACAGGGAGCTCGCCTAGAGTTCCTGCGCGAAAAGTCGCCCAGGCGGCTCGCTCAACTTTTGAGCGAGCAGGCAACTCGCCCAGGCGAGAGGGATCTCACTTAAGCGAGATCCCGCGTTGCTCTTGCTTCTGCTCTGGTGCCCTCACCTAGGCGAGGGGGAGGCTCGCCTGAGCGAGCATGTCTCGCCTGAGCGAGACCCCTCAGCCTGAGCGAGGAGCTGGGCGAGACAGTGCTGTGATTTGGATGTTTGATGGTTCCCGAGGAATTTATCTTGGTTGAGTATGATTGTGTAATGATGGCTATGTATATAATAGAATATTCTGCATGTTTGGCATGAGTTATGAACGACGTATGACGGGTTGGGTATGATTTTGACATGTGGAATGAATGAATGGATTGGAACTAAAGGAATACGTGATTAATATGAGATGAGACCCTATATTCATGGGGTGGTGATGATCCGAGGTATGGATTCGAAATCGGACGCGTATGAGGAATTAATCTCAGGGGTTGGTATGGAAATGTAAATATGGTGTTAATATTCTCTTATTGCTGAATTATGACTGTTAGTCCGTGTCAGCGTGTAAATTCCTTGGGGTCTCTAGGTGAGACCTCTGGGGTCGCGCTTCAGTGGTCGGGACGTAATTCCATGGCCCCTGTTAGTGGGTGCCCATGGTGGTGCCCCATCTGTATAACTAGGTAAGGATTCAAGGTAAGGACTGCATCCTGACACTCTAAGGGGCCAGTTAGTCTCACTTAGAGCAGACTGACTCCTGTGGTGAGAGTAGCAGGAGGCCTGAAATTCATTAAGGGCTAACCTTGTGGTGAGGGAGATTTGATTCATCGTAACACTTGTAACACATAGCTCGGAGATGAGCAGCTCAGAGTCGAGCATGGGTATTCACTACAAGTGCAAGCATCCGCTGAATCCGACCAAGTTATACGTATCCGGATGAGTCGAGTCGAGTCGTAGTGTATTGAATGAAGAGTCATAACATGTTTGGTTGCTATGTGGATATGAGATGAGGAAAATATATTTGACTGCATGATGAATATGTTGTTGGCTCTAGCTTACCCGTTTTGTTGCATGGTTGTGATGTATGTGGCTGTTCTCTCTTGCGATGATCATCAACTTGGTTTATGGGAGCAGATGGGCGAGGTTCTCATGGGCAACAAGGGAATGGCGACTCCGCTACTTAGCCATCTGGGCTGGATCTCACACTTCTTTCTTTCGTGTTTTCTTTAGGGCTATGACCCGTGTATTCGTGGTTTTTAGATTGTAACTCTTAGTCAAACTTTTATCCTGCTAGTTGGCATCGTGGTGTGCCTGGTTTTGTAGGGGTGATGTTGGAAACCCCAGGACTGCGCGTTTTTACTATCTTATGTGTGACGTTTCCTTTAATTATGTTTATAAATTAAATGGGACGTTACAACCAACCTTATACATTATTTTCGGTTATTTAAATTTTAGGTAGTCACAAATCAATTTTAAATCAATATTTTAAATAAATTTATAATTGATTAAAAACAAACATTAAAAATTAGTTCAGATTTAGAGTATACGTTCATCCCAACCAAACCTCCGTGCTTTTGTTTCCCAATTTCTCCAACATCCTCTTTACCTCAAACTCCTGAACCTAACCTCCGTGCTTTTGTTTCCCAAACCTCGTATTATGTCGCTGGTTATGCATTTCAGGGATTTCAAGGCATATAATTCTCCTCAGCTTTGTTCCTGGAGTCTTGGTGCGTGGCTTTATTTTTTTTCCTCATTTACTCTGTAAAAGTAACAACTATTTATCTATATTTTATTCAACTGCTGCAAAGACTGCATTTTGATGGTCTATAAATTGTCCTTTTTATTCTTTTGGTGTAATGTGGAATTGTTCTATGATCTTATGATTGGCCAAATTATTTTCCTATCCAATAGAAGGAACTGATTAATGCCTTTTTTTAATATTTAACTATACAACTATATATATACACCTGATTTTTAATAGATAGAACAATCGGTGACTTTAAGAATGAACTATAATAACTTTTCTTGTCTCCAATTTGCCTGCAAGCTGGAATTAAGTGTTGCAACATAATTATGCACCCTGCCAAGAAATTATTAGTTACTTCTAAACCATTATTTCTAATCACAACTTTCGTCTCTGAACTCTTCAAACAAAATTTTAGTTTTGATATTAAAGAACACGAAGGCAACAACATAAGTAAGGATTGGATCTTGTCTGGTTTAAAATGTGAATAAAAAGCCTCATTTTGTGAGATTTAGATTAGACAGGTTTTATTAAGAAACCTTGGTGTAGTTAATTAAAATTATAAGAATGACAACTGGATGATCAGGTTTTGCTTTAATCTAAATGATATTTTGATTAATTTGTAGATGAAGTCATTGCTTTATACTTTTGTGACATGACAACAAAGTCCCTCGTGGCCTCTACCAGTTCTGTTTTGTATATAGTGTTGTTTTTATTGTATCATTTGGTCATGAAGCTATTGGCAATTTGGTATCTTTGAGATCTGTGGCCATATTGGATGCTATGCTTCATAGGGGAAAATTTGTTTGTACACATGATGTGTAAGGTTGAACCCTTTTTCTGGGTTTTGTAGCAATTTGTTATTCTACCTAAAAGAAATTCATATTTGTTATTTTACAATCATATAAGAAGACTGTTTTATGATGCCCAAAAATTGTCAATGATTTTCTTCTTCTTTGTTTATTATATTTTGTTCAAAATTTAGATGTAAGTTTATGTGTCATATTAAATAAAATAAAAAAATTGAATAATATATAAAGAATAAAATTTATAAATTGATTTTCGTATGTTTGTTTTAAGTTGAAGATAATACTAATTCTTTCTTATATTGATTTTTTGAGTGATATATTTTTTGGACCACAAAGTTGAAACAATTATCTAATTCAATTATGTTTTTTACAGCAATTATCTTAACAGTAGCTGAAACAATTATCAAGGAAAATTAATGAGAAAACCAGAGTCATGGACAAGAGTTGGATGTGTCAACCAAGATCTTCTGGCAAGTATTTAGATTGTTTAAACAAGTTTCTCGACTTTGCATTTAGTAATGCAGCATAAGGTGATCAAATTTTATGTCCGTGCAAGAATTGTAATAATTGTTGTTGGAGTAACCGAGCAGAAGTGTATGAACACTTAATTTGTGATGGATTTGATAAAATGGATTTTTCATGGGGAAGGTGGATCTTCAAAAGTGGATAAAGGAAAGGCTAATATGCATGATAATTTGGATGAACTTTTAGAGGATACTTTCATGATGCCTGAGTGTGATTTTGATGACATATTGGATGAAGACGAAGAGTTTGATGTAGAAATGGAGAGGATTTACAATTTAGTACGTGATGCTCGTCAAGAAGTATACCCGGGTTGTAAAAAATTCTCAAAACTATCAATCATTGTTCGTTTACTCCATATTAAGAACCTTTATGGGTGGAGCGATGTATCATTTAGTGCGTTACTACTATTGCTCAAAGAATTGCTTCCTGAAAACTCTTCTTTGCCAGTAACATTCCAAGATTGCAAATACATAATCAAAGAGTTAGGTTGTAGTTATGAAAAAATCCATGCTTGTCCTAATTATTGTATCCTATTTTGGAAAGAGCATGAGAATGAAGATACATGCCCCAAGTGTATTGCTTCTAGATATAAAGAGAGAGGGTGTCTAAATCTTAAGAAGAAAGTTTCTTGCAAGGTAGTTTCTCCCCCGGTTCCAGCCAAAGTGTTGAGGTATTTTCCTCTTAAACCGAGGATCAAGAAGTTATATATGTCATCAAAAACTGTTGATTCAATGAAATGGCATGAGAAGGGCCGTACTAATGATGGAAAATTAAGGCATCCTGCAGATTCATTTGCTTGGAAAACTTTTGATTCACTACATCCTGATTTTGCATTGGATCCACGAAATGTGAGGCTTGGGTTAGCAAGTGATGGATTTAATCCATATAAGACAATGAGTAGCAAATATAGTATTTGGCCGGTTGTTCTGATGTTATCTATGGGCCTGCATGAAGCAACCTTATTTGATGTTATCTTTACTTATTTCAGGTCCTTCTTCCCCTAAAAGTAGCATAGATGTCTATTTAAAACCTCTAGTTGATGAGCTAAAGGAGTTATGGGAGAAAGGATTTGAAACCTATGATGCCTCTAGTAAGCAATATTTTAATGTTCGAGCTGCATTACTTTGGACTGTGAGTGATTTCCCTGCCTATGCTATGCTATCAGGTTGGCGTACTAGTGGAAAGTTGGCGTGCCCTGTGTGTAACTATGATACATGGTCCAAGTACTTGCCAAAAAGTAAAAAGATGTGTTACATGGGTCATCGTAGATTTTTGGACTCCAATCACAAATGGCGGAAAAATAAGAAGGGTTTTGATGGCTATGAAGAATTTAGAGTTGCTCCAGTTCCATTATTAGGTTCTACTATATTGGAAAAAATTGGCGAAAGAGAGAATTTATTTGGAAATCCTCAAAAGAGGAAAAGAAATAATGTTGATCCATGGACCAAAAAAAGTATATTATTTGAGTTGCCATATTGGGATACTAATTTGCACCGTCACAACCTCGATGTAATGCACATCGAAAAGAACATTTGTGAAAATGTAATTGGAACACTATTGAATGTAGATAGGAGATCAAAGGATTATATCAAAGCTCGCCTTGACTTGGTAAAGATGGGTATAAGGCAGGACATTCACCCAATAGAAATAGAACCAAATAAATAATTGTTACCACCTGCACGATTTACTCTTTCATCAAAAGAAAAGGATATCTTTTGTGGCATCTTGAAAGGAGTAAAGCTTCTAGAAAATTATGGGTCTAATATTTCTAATTGTGTTCAACTTGAGCAGCAAAAACTTCTTGGACTTAAAAGTCATGATTTTCATATTCTGATGCAAGACTTACTTAAAATAGCAGTACGAAGAGATTTACCAAAAGAAGTCGCAAGAGTTTTAATTAAGTTAAGCTCATTCTTCAAGATTTTATGCTCCAAAGTTATCAATGTTGAATTATTTGAATGTTTGGATGTTGAAATTGCATTGATTCTTTGCGAATTGGAAAGAATTTTCCCTCCATCTTTTTTTGTTATAATGGTTCATCTATCAATACATTTAGCATACGAAGCTAGAATTACAGGACCCGTGCATTACCGTTGGATGTATCCAATTGAGAGGTAATTTGATTTATAGTTTTGTGGTTTTGTAGGTTTCTTCTTATATTTGTACTTAAGTTTTATACTTTTATGCTTATAGGTTTCTTCTTAAGTTAAAGAACTGTGTGCATAATAGACGTTATCCAGAGGGTTCTATTGCAGAAGGCTATATAGCAGATGAATGTTTGACATTTTGTTCAAGGTACTTAGATGACGATATCCAAACAAAATTCAATAAACCAACAAGGAGTTTAGATGGTCCTGTAGGAGATGGAGTCATGACAAGTTTGGATCCTCTTACATGGGAGCAAGCTCATCGATATGTGTTATTCAATTCGGAAGCTATCAAACCATTTCTCAAGTAAGAAGATATGCATACTCGAGAATACATATTATTACTACACTTTATTATAGTTTACTTAACATATATAGCATATTCAATTTTTTTATGTAGGCAACATGAAGAATTTGTTTTCAGTCACAATCGTCAAGGTTCAACAAGAAAATGGAATAAGGCTAAAGATCAATGTCTTACTTTTCATGAATGGTTTGAAGATCGAGTAAGGAATTTAGATGTTAGTGAAGATGTTAAATGGTTGTCTAAAGGGCCAAATACAGTTGCGAGAAGATTTTCTGCATATGCAATAAATGGCTACAAGTTTGTCATTGAAAGTCGTGAAAGAAAAACACAAAATTCAGGGGTTATGGTTGTTTCATCTACAGTCAAGTTTAGAAACAAGAAAGATGAAAATCCGTTGGTAGAAAATGTTACCTACTATGGAGTTTTGAAAGACATAATTGAATTGGATTACTACGAACATTTCAAGTTTGTATTGTTCAAATGTCATTGGTTTCAAATTAAACAAGATGGTTTTGGATTGGTACTTATAAATTTTCGGAGGTTGATATATGAAAATGATCCTTTTGTATTTGCATCTCAAGTAAAGCAAGTGTATTATACAAAGGACCCAAATGATGATTGGCATGTTGTTACTAACACCACCCTTAGAGATTTGTTTGATATATATGGTGATCTAGAGAATGAAGATGTGGAAAAGCACTTGGATGATTAATTAAGAAGTCCAATGTTTGATCAATTTACTGTTAATGAAGATGAAAATATTTGGTTTAGGGACGATGTACCTGGAACAACCATTGATGCAAGTTTAACAGATGAAGAAGAAACAAGAGAAGAACCTAGACAAGAGTCCCTTGATGATTGAGTTCACTATTTAAATTGTTTATGTTTTTATTTTCTTACAGTGGTACAATAAGGGCAAGAGGTAAAGTTTCATGGGCTGCCAGCTCAATGGAAGATACCCTTAATGATCAAGAAGTTCAAACATACATCAAAAAGCGTAAGGCTTCATGGCCAAGTGGATCAATGACTGAAATTCTTAATGAGCTAGAGGAGACAACATCAAGTCCTTGCCTAACACCCTTGGCGCCCTATTTGATTAACGATGATAGTAAGTGTAAAGTACTTGATAATATATATTCTTTAGAAAAAAATACAAAAACAAGATTATTCTTGTCATTTATTAAAACATGTCTTGTTATCAAGAAGAAAAGGGGTTCAACAAAGTGTCTTAAGACTCATGGTTTGAGTCATGAAGATCGCATTCAAGTTAGACTGAATATTCTTGGTCAACTTATTGGTCAATATAGGGCTGCCTTGAGCTCTTATTTGGGAACATTGGCTAGGAATGCACACATTGCTCCTTTGACATACACAACTTGGAGAGAGTTGAAAGATAATTGGGAGGATATGTGGCAAACAGTCAAGGTATCATTTTTTTTTCTTATCATTAATATATGCTTTCTATTTATTTATGAATTGATTTTGGACCAAGATTGAACATTAAATGTCAATATATTAGTGTTAAGAGCTATACAAATTTGTCACTATTTTTGGATCATTTTCAAGATAAGATAACATTATTTATTTTTTTATGATGAAGATAAAGCAACTCATACTTGCTTCGTTTGTTTCAGGATATATATATCACCTTAATTTTGAGTGTTATCTAAATGCACTATAATCAGGGTTTAGATATTTATACCAGATTTTAGGTTTAATTTTTTTTGTCTTCATTGTACATATGCATCTATACATAGAAAAAGCTAGCATGGCACTTGTTCATTTGGTGAAAAAATAATATTAAAAGAAAAAGCAATCATCCAAATGCATAGCTGAGAAAAAGTAGACAATAAAAACTAAGGTATTGATCTCCTAATGCAGCAACAATGATTATCTGAATATTAGGAGTCTTTGAACATTTACCTCAATGTATGTGTTCCATTCGGACCTGTCATTGTGTGCCACATGACCCTTTTCAGATTTTATGTCTTGTCTCCAATGAATCTATGCATCTCACACAAACAAGATATATATGTTCTGATTCTGTCACATGCTCCATTTTTTCTGTCTATCTCATGCAGTTTTCTGAAATATTGTTTTATGCTAAACATCTTCTCCTATCGTATCAACTAATTAAACTGTTTTAGAACTGCTAATCAAGAAAAGTTGACTAATGTTTGACCAGACCAGATTTCTTGCATCTAAGTATAGAAACTTCAAAAGGATACAAAGCAACCCATGCTCACACGTAGAACACCATCTGCACCCAAACAGTTTTTTCCCACCTTGCATCCCTTTACACCTGAATGTTCAATATATGTTAGAATTCAAGCTTTTGCATTAACAGAATAATGCTCATAATACATTTCATGTGGTGTACTTGTTAAGCAAAGTGACATTTATTGAAAGTTTCTAACAAAAAACTACTTCAAGTTTCAAAGTTTTCGTTCACTTTTCCTTTTTTAAGAGTTCATGCTAACTGTTCTAATCTAAGAGTCCATGTTGCTGTCACATTCATAGTATTTGCCTAGAGTTATGAATCACACCTTTGGTTACTGCTGTTGCTTTCCCCTGTCTCCATCTTTCTATCTAACTTTCAACAAATCAATGCAACACAGTGTGCATGAATGGATCACAGACTCAAAAAAATATGATCCACACACTCCAATCAAGATCTTCTAATCTTCTCCCCTACACTGCAATGCATCAAAAGACTAAATCAAAATTCATCACAGTTATCTAGGCCTCGAATGAAATTATGAAACAGAACAAACAGTTAAATAAAAACCAACGATAAGCCTTCACTTAACCCTGAGAATAATAGTCGTTATAGTTGGTCCTACTAGTCATAAATTATTTTCATGCCCTTCTGCATTATCTTACCTATCATCATAGACTATATGCTAAACCCCAAAATTTCTGGTATGCCTACCATATCATTGTTTATATAAGAAAAATAGTCTAACCCTGAAAAAAAATATATTAATAGAACATTCCTTGGTTCTATAAAGTCTTACCCGCAGTACATCGAATTAGAAACCTCTACCTTGTTGAAGTGGAAAACGGTATCAATCAAAACACTCACACTACTTTTCTCTTATTGGTCTAGAACTGCTAAAACAGAACCACCTATTACTATTTATATCTTCTTTCGGCTAGTTCATTGTTTTAGGATTTCAGAAATATTTCAATCATTATTTTGCATGTTCATGCTTCTAACTCTATGACACTGGATAAACTTGATCCCTTAAACTATTGTTAACAAATTAATTAAGAGATGTTTCTGCTCAACACTCTAACAAATGACCCTTGAACATGCTCAACATTAGTGTTATGTTCTATTTTGTTCTGTTCAAAGGTAACAAGATCTGTACTGTTCAAACTCCAAACCTATGGTGAAGGTTTAAGATGCAATCATAGAATATGTTTTTCATCACTTTAAGTAGTCTGGAACAAAAAAGCTATCAAAACATTTTGTAGAGTTTTCTGAAAATTAATTTGCCATTCACATAAATAATAAAACTTGTTTTGATGTTGAAATGTTAATTAGACAAATTTGCCATTCTGTGGACTTTGGACTTTGGACTTTTTGAATGTTGTTTATTTCCATTTGGAGTGACTTTATGGTTTTATTTTGAACACACAAGTTATTTCTGAATTGATATCAATGTTAATTCAAATATGTTTTGGTGTAGTCAAAGTTTGATATAGAAGAACGTGGTAAAAAGTGGGTCTTGCAAAGTATTGGTTCAAGTTGGAGGACTCACAAATGTCGCTTGAAAAAGAAGTTCTTTAAGCCAAACATGAAGGAGGAGTACAATTTATAGAATCGACCATCCATTATTCCACTTGAATAGTGGAAAATACTTCTTAAGTTTTGGAAATCTAACATGGCTAAGATAATAATAATTTATAGTTTATTTTCAGCTATGTTATTTCCTCCTTATGCGATAGAGGTGCTATTTTTTTTCTATTTGTTGGTATTGGATGTTAATTCTCATATTAATTAGATGTTGAATTGTACAAATTTGATATTTTTTTCTACCTTTTAGCCGGGTTACTTTCTTACTTTGTGATAAAAATTTTCCTTTGCTAATGTGGTGTTTTTATTTTAAAGGAACGTAGTGAGAAGAATAAAATTAGCAGAGCACAATATACATTTGTCCATACCACTGGATCAAAAACTTGTGCAGAAATTCGTGAAGAAGAGGTAAAAAAACTAGTTAAGAACAATTTTCTTGTGCTTTTGTAGGAAGATTGGTTGAACTAATCTTACATATTTTAATTTTAATAGAGGATGAAGAATGTTGATGCTAAAGAGCCCTCCCGTGTAGAAATGTTCCTTTTGACACATAAGCCAAAGGATGGAAATAAGACAAAGGATGGAACAAGTAGAACTGTTGTATGAACATCTCTATCATTTATACTTAATTTTGTTTGACACTTATAGTTCTTTCAAATTAAGTATATGTGCTTTGATTTTCAGTCAGAGCTTGAGGAGGCCATTACTTTACACCCAGAAGCAGAGGAAAGCACAACTCAGGATGATTTATTTTCCCAAGTCTTGGGTAAAGAGAGACCTGGCTTTGTATGCACATATGGAAAAGGGGTTGCACCTACAGATTTATGGGGAACTAAGTCTACAATTGAGATCCAGAAAATAATAGATGAAGTCAAAAGGAATGCTAGAGTAGAGATACAAGAGGAGATGCAAGTAAAATTACAAGAACAAGTGGAAGCCATCAAAACTGAAATGTTTACTGGTTTTAAACATTTTTAGCTCAGCTGCAGACATGCTTTCCAACAGTAGCAATTCCAGAATTTTCTAGCATGTGGAATCCAAATATAAATGAAAGAGATATGAAGGTATGGTTTTATACAACATCATTTTAGGTCACTGTTTGTTCGCTTATTGTAAATATATGCATCCTTGTAAATTTGTTTCATTTTTTCTCTTCAAATTTAGGACAAAATTAAATCTCATAGGAAGAAAAAGCGGAAGGAGGAAAAGGCTCAAAAGAAGCTTGTTGAAAGGTAAATTCATCACATCTAACATCAATTAATTGTGTTTTTAGTTTGTTAATGAATTTTTAAAATTGATGTTAATTATCATTTTATAAATTTTATAGTAAATCAAAAGAATCTAAAGCAAAGAAGGCCAAAGTTTTAAAAGATTTAAATGTGCCCGAGCATCCTCTCACTATGTCTCCCAATATGGTAATTTTTTATTTGTTTCTTTACATATGATAGTAATACTTGTTTCTGCATGTTTTCCCCTTCCCTTATTATTCATTTATTATTTCTTAGTTAATCACTTTCCTTTGCATGTATTGTTCATACTTCAAGACATGATTCATATATTTAATCATAATCATTCTCCCTTCTTGTATTAATCAGTTTTTAGTGTATTTTCCTCTTGAGATTGGGATTGAATATATTGTTTGATGTGTGTTAGGGGTTAAGTCATGAATATTTAAACAGACAAATTTTTGTGTTGATTTTCGTTTATGTGTTGAATTCACAGGGTAATCCTTTAAAAGGTATTCACAAACTAGTGGATCCAAACCTTGAAGGAAGTTATCCAATTGAATCAGTTCTGAAGGTTAAAGCATTGTTTTTCTTTCAATAATAATTTAATACAATACATTCAATTTGATTTTCAAGATGATATAAGCCTATTTACTGTTTTTTTACAGACATTGAATGAGTTGAAAGCAAAGACACCACAAAAAGGAAATTTTAATGGTTATAAGCTCAAGAAAAGTGGGAAAAAATAAGGACTTTGTCATGGTTGTATACATTGCTTGTATTTGCAATTGGTTGAGAACATATTTTCTTATTATTGCAGACTTATTTTCTTATTCTCACAGACTTTATTGTTGATGCCTAGCAAGTCATGATGATGGTGCAATTAGGTACTTGTTTGTAGCATTTTATAGAGCATTTTATGGGACAATTTATACAGTCAATATTTGATTTGAGTGGATATAGTATTCAGAAACTGTGGTTGTATTCAAATGAAAGAATTATAATACTTTTGTGCTTGCATTTATCCTTTGGGCTATTATAAAGCCTTTTCTCTTGCACAATTCTCGTTAGGGGCTAGAATGCATAGTATCAATAAGAAACCTAAATTGAATTTTACTTAAATATTGTCGTAGGATTGTTTCAATTATTAAAAAAAGTGTATTATCCTTATTTTTAGATAAATAAATTAGTAACAATTTTAAAATGTTACAAAAAGACAATTCATAACCTTTCTTAATTGTTGTAAAATAAGATAATTGGTAACATTCATTTAAATGTTACAAAATATATAAGTAACATTTTCATTGAATGTTAGAAAATGTATTGGTAACATTTTTCAAATGTTACAAAAAAAATTAAATTCGCAACATTTTTCACATGTTAATAAAGATGTTAATTGGTAACATTTTTACAAATGATACTAATAATACATAAAAATGTTACTAAAACATTTTGGTAACATGTATATATAACATGTGTATAAATGTTACCTTTGCAAATAGTAACATTTTTTTAAGGCTTTAGCAACATTTTTTAAATGTTATTGAAAGTAATATATGTAGTAGTGATACAATTGTATAAATATTTATATAGATACTAATAATATGATTTTATACTATCAAATTCATGTTTTAAAATATTAATTTAATTTTGTACACTTTTAAAATATTTTCTATAAAATGCATTCTAGAAATTTCAGTTTTTAGGACGAAAAATTTATTTGTTAAGAGAATATGAGATCCAAAAAATTATAATAATTATAAAAATAAATAAATGAGATTAAATAAATATTTAAAGTAAAAGACACAATGGTTTAAAATTTATTTAATTAAAAATATATTAGATATATATCGTTAAATATTATGAGATATTGTTAAAGGATGTTAAATATTTTTAAGTGACCATTAATTATTTAAAAAGTATTTATTTAGAAAGTTATTATAAGAAACGTAATGGTTTATTATTTTAAAAGATTTATTTTATTTAAATGATGTTTTAGAATATGAAAGATAAGAGATTATTTTGAAGGATATATAAAGTAATTATTGCACTATAAATGAGTTATAAATGATGATTATTTGTTAAATGGATTTATTGAAAAGATATATTGTTACGTGGGTGAATATGGTTATTATATACATGAGATTTAAAAAGATTTCCTAAGAAATAGAAAAGGAAAGGTAGGAAAATATGTATATGATATTTTAGAGTTATTAGAAAGACAACATAAATGCACATATCTGGTCTTTGCAGTTGTCAACACCCAAATTCGTCCAGGTTATTAAAAAATTATTTCCAAAATATCCAAAAAAAATAAGTGGTATTAAATTGTCTTAAAAAATAATAAAATTGATTAAAAAGTTTTTCTTTAAATTTTTATTTTATTTTATTATATCTTTATTTTTTATTTTATTTTTAAATAATAATAAAAAAAAGAGATTTTGTTTTCAAATTAAAGATTGAATTAAAATAAATTCATTTGTTTTTACGTTTTCTTTATTTAATTAATTGAAATTTAAAAATTAAAAAAAAAGGGGACAACGATTTTGATTAATGGGAGGGAACAATTGATGTTTTGATAGCAGTAACTTCCATCAGTTTTTAAAGAACTGTTTAATATAGAGGAAGGAAATGTCATTTTGAGGGGAGAAAAGGAGAAGATTCATTGTAATAGGATCTTCTCACAATTTTTGTCCAAAAAAGTTCATCCTCAAATCAACATTAATTTACTCATCTCCATTTCAATTCAATTGAGAGCCATAACCTAGAAAAAAGATTCAAAGGTGTATATCAGACAATTCAGCGGCAACAATAATTAAAGAACAAACACAAGGGAACGAAAAAGATTTGCGCATAGTAGGTTACACAACTTTTGCTCAGTTTTGTATATTTTGGTAATATTATTTTCATCTCCAACTTTGAAGTTAATAAACCGCAATCAAAACTGAAATTGGACCGAAAAGTAAGGGGTTTGAATAGAGAGAAAAGGGGTCATGGTGATGTGTGGTGTTGTGGAGTTGATGGTCTTTGGTGACACGTTCTGATGGTTGATGTCTATGGCAATGGCTTGATAACATCGGAGTAGCACGATGTTGACCAGGCGGAGGAGAGACGCAAACATGGAGGCCATGTTGTGGTGCTCCGCGCATTTGAGAGAGGCGAAGCCGCCGTCACTGGAAGAACGATGATGGAGGTCGGCGCCGTTGTTGGCCGCGTCGCCGGCGACTTGTCAGTGAGTAGCGTCTATGGTTGGTGCAACGTGAGGTAGAAAATGAAGTTGGGGAAGAAGAGTTTTAGGTGATGTGCTTTCTGGAAGAATAATTTGATTTAGGTTTAGGGTATTGGGCAGATTCTTTAATTCTTCGTGCACCCTCATAACTTAATTCACACACCTATGCAAATATATTTTATAATTGGACCATTTGTTTTTATTTTCTTTACTTCATGCACTCCAAAATGTAATACCCCACTCTTTAATTTCCTTTTTTAGGCTAGGATGTGTTTACTTTATGCACCATGTATTTCTTCTATGTGCACCTCATTCCTATGTGTGGAGTTTTTCTCATTGCACCCACATATTTACTTATGCACTTTCATTTTCTATTTCCAATTTTACCTTTTTATTTTATTAAATATCACATCTCAATCATATCATTTTCAAAAATAATAAAAAATATTTTAAATTGAAATAAAAATTAAAATAATTTTCAAAATTAATACAAATAAGAATAAATAAAATTTAAAATTATTTTATTTATTTTTTCTTTTAGTGTCTAATCGACCGTTCGCGTCGCACGATACTTCTTTTAAAAATAAGAATTATAAAAATAGTTTTAGTGTCTAATCGACCGCTCGCGTCGCACGATACTTCTTTTTAAAATACAACAATTATAAAAAAATAATTTTGGTGTTTAATCGACCGTCCGCGTCGCACGACACTCCTTTTTAAAATACAAAATTATTAAAATGATTTTGGTGTCTAATCATCCGCTTGCGCACGACACTCCTTTTTCAAATACAAAATTATTAAAATGATTTTGGTGTCTACTCGACCTGCTCACGTCGCACGACACTCCTATTCAAAATATAAAAATCATAGAAATATTTTGGTGTCAACCTGGCCGCACGCGTCTTATGACACTTATTTTCAAAAATGTCAAAAGACAACTTTAAGAATTAAATATTTTAATCAAGTTTTATCAAGAACTACGTGATCCTTGATTCTCCATTGTGAATGGAGATACGTAGGAGCAGGGCAAGTCCTTGTCAGGTTCACTTTCTAAAAATCAAAAGGTTTTCCAAATCATTTTCAAATAGTTTTATAAAGAATTACGTAGCCCTGATTTCTCATTTTTAATGAGAATATGTAGGACCAAGGTTTTAACCCTTGTCGGGGGCCCCTTCACTCAAAAAATGATTTTGTTCAATATTTTCTTATTTATGGGAAAAATAAATATTTAAATAAACACATCTCTTTTGGAAATTTAATTAAAGGTACAGCCTTTGGGTGGGCGCTGTAGGGTGCTAATACCTTCCCTACGCGTAACCAACTCTCGGACCCTAAATTTGGTTTTCGTAGACTTTATTTTATTCTTATAGTTTTCCATAGTTTTCCAGAACAAACTATGGTGGCGACTTCTAATCTCTTTTTCCAAATCCTTTCTTTTTTAGTTCGTCATCCCGTCACAATTTAGGTTGCGACAACAGCATTACCAAAATCATTAGTATTTTTATTAGAATCCTCTAGCAACTTAGAGTCATCTTCCTCCTCTAGCAAGCCCAATTTCCTTTTACGAGCCTGAAACAAGTAATGAAAAGTAAGTTCGTAACTCCAAGGAAAACAGAAATCACAAAGGACTGTTTTTCTTCGTAGCAACAGTCAATCTTCACTGATACAATAATACAAAAACATTTTAATATACCAACAGTCAAACACCCTCATTATCTTTTATCATATATCTTCCTTCTTGTCCATGAAGAACTTTCTACAGGAACAAGGTTTACATAAAACTTCTACCGACATTTTTTATTTATTCATTCATTTATCTGATCATGTAACATAACAAATCATAATAAACATAATCAACCAACGATAGAAATAATTCATGAAATGGGAGTTGAATAATGATAAAACAATTACCCTCTACTTGCGTTCGACTTTCTTTTGCTCCAATTCCTCAATGGCCTTCGTTCTTCCAGCTTCAAGGGCTTTGAGTTCCTGTTCCTTAAAAGGCCAATTATTGGGAATACCAGGATCCTTCTCAACCTTATTTTTCCCACCCAGCCTAAGCTTCTTCACTTCTTTCTCTTTTTTTCTGTTGTGCTCTTTCACCTTCCGTATCACCTTGTACTTCTTCTTCAACGAAACCCTCTTACTCTTAATCTCTGCAACCATAAAAGTTCACAACAATAATAAAAAAATAAACAATTAAAATCATTGCACACTACTGATATCAAAGAACAGGGATTGGGTTTTCTTACTCTTGCTCTTCATCACCATTTTGTGTTCTCTACCTTCACAAGAGAAAAAGAGATGAGAACGATAATCCACGTCAAAAGTAGTAGAAAACGGAGAGAAGAAGGGAAAAAATTTGAAGAGGCTCTGGAGCGAGCAAATAGAGAAGAGGGTGAAGGAGTTTGTTGTATATTGTTATCAAATTTTAGAAGGTAAAATTAGATAATCAACATATTAAATTTGATATTCAATAAAATTTATTTTAGTATTCTAAAACAAATTTTTTATATCATCATCTTTTACTTTGATATACTAAAATAATGAATTTTAATATGCCTAGATTTTTTTATAAGAAAATATAATTACTTAAATATATTATAAAAAAACTATAATGTAAAAAAAAATTTAGGAGGGGTTTTCTTAGGCTAACTTAAGCTGAATTTGTTAATATTTTGAGATTAAATAACACGTGTTTTTTGATAAATACTAGTTAGTAGTAAGGTTTCAATTTATAAAGTTTTTATTGTTATAGTTTAGTACATATTTAACTTCTACAATTTAATTTTATTAAAATATAAAGTAATATATATCCAAAACTAAGATATCTAAACTAGCCTAAAAAGTGTGGGCAATCCAAAAGCGTATTTAAACCTAAAAATTGTATATATCCAACCTCTCTACCAACACAAACATTTAAATATTAAATTGGAAGTGAGGGCTAGACCCACGCTACTGGCAACATAGGTAAATGTGTCAAAAAATGAAAGAGTCACTTTTCAATGGGATAGGCCGTCTCTTTTTTGAGTCTGCTCTTATTCGCACGCAAATTTTGGATAGCGTCCGTTTTTGGATTTTCGAAGGGTTTTATTGGGACTCTAATCACTTGATTTTTTGTAGTGATGGTTTAAAAATTATTTCATTAAAAAGATATTAGATATATGTCATTAAATATTATGAGATATTGTGAAAAGATGTTAAATATTTTTAAGTGACCATTAATTATTTAAAAAGTATTTATTTAGAAAGTTATTATAAGAAACATAATGGTTTATTATTTTAAAAGATTTATTTTATTTAAATGATGTGTTAGAATATGAAAGATAAGAGATTATTTTGAAGGATATATAAAGTAATTATTGCACTATAAATGAGTTATATATGATGATTATTTGTTAAATGGATTTATTGAAAAGATATACGATTTCTTACGTAGGTGAATATGGTTATATACATGAGATTTAAAAAGATTTCTTCAGAAATAGAAAAAGAAAGGTAGGAAAATATGTATATGATATTTTAGAGTTATTAGAAAGACAACACAAATGCACATCTCTGGTCTTTGCAGCATTATCAAAATCATTAGTATTTTTATTAGAATCCTCTAGCAACTTAGAGTCATATTCCTCCTCTAGCAAGCCCAATTTTCTTCTACGAGCCTGAAACAAGTAATGAATAGTAAGTTCCTAACTGCAAGGAAAACATAAATCACAAAGGACTATTTTCTTCGTAGCAAGAGTCAATCTTCACTAATACAATAATACAAAAACATTTTCATATACCAATAGTCAAGCACCCTCATTATCTTCTATCATATATCTTTCTTCCTGTCCATGAAGAACTTTCTACAGGAACAAGGTTTACATAAAACTTCTACCGACATTTTTTATTTATTCATTTATTTAGCTAATCATGTAACATAACAAATCATAATAAACATAATCAACCAACGATAGAAATAATTCATGAAATGGGAGTTGAATAATGATAAAACAATTACCCTCTCCTTGCGTTCGGCTTTCTTTTGCTCCAATTCCTCAATGGCCTTCGTCCTTCGAGCTTCAAGGGCTTTGAGTTCCTGTTCCTAAAAAGGCCAATTGTTGGGAATACCACGATCCTTCTCAACCTTATTTTTCCTACTGAGCCTAAGCTTCTTCGCTTCCTTCGCTTTTTTTCTGTTGTGCTCTTTCACCTTCCGTATCACCTTGTACTTCTTCTTCAACGAAACCCTCTTACTCTTACTCTCTGCAACCCAAAAAGTTCACAACAAGAAAAAAAAATAAACAATTAAAATCATTGCACATTACTGATATCAAAGAACAGGGATTGGGTTTTCTTACTCTTGCTCTTCATCACATTTTTTGTTCTCTACCTTCACAAGAGAAAAAGAGATGAGAACGATAATCCACGTCAAAAGTAGTAGAAAACGGAGAGAAGAAGGGAAAAGATTTGAAGAGGCTCTGGAGCGAGCAAATAGAGAAGAGGGTGAAGGAGTTTGTTGTATATTGTTATCAAATTTTAGAAGGTAAAATTAGGTAATCAACATATTAGATTTGATATTCAATAAAATTTGTTTTAGTATTCTAAAACAAACTTTTTATATCCTCATCTTTTAATTTGATATACGAAAATAATGAATTTTAATATGCCTAGATTTTTTTATAAGAAAATATAATTACCTAAATATATTATAAAAAACTATAATGTAAAAAAAAATTTAGGAGGGGTTTTCTTAGGCTAACTTAAGCTGAATTTGTTAATATTTTGAGCTTAAATAACACGTGTTTTTTGATAAATACTAGTTAGTAGTAAGGTTTCAATTTATAAAGCGTAAGGAGAAGGCTCCAAGTATAGAGATTGGCACAAGATGTGAAAGGCTTGCAAGTAGGCCCAACTATTCGGATGCAACTGTGTAGGTGCCACATTCAGTGCGCGCAATACACACATAGTAAAACCGTCTAACGGTAGCCGCACATGTAGTTGAGAAAAATGACACATGTACATGTAGAAGAACTTCTCCGTAGCCCCCTCTTGCCCATGACATACTCGGTCATTTGAATCGAACTACACTAATTTTGAATCGAACTACAATATTTTTGAATCAAAATGATTGTGAACGGTTTTTGAGTTACTTAAATAACTTACCCACTTCATTCATAATACAGGTTCTCGTAAACAAAAAAAAAGACAAAACTAAGTAAATAGTAAATAGGAAAAATTTATCTTTACTTAAAAATATAGATTTTCCTATAAACAACAAAATCAAAAAATTAATACATCTCCAAATATCTTGTGTGTGATTATGTGGTTTGTGGATTATCACGAAACCATTAAAGCATAGCTTAGAGACATTAAAATAAAAAGTTGTGCAAAAAAAAATATCAGTCACTTCCAAAAATGGTTTTTTTTTTAGTCAGAGTTCATGTATCCATCTCTTAAAGAGGAAAAATAAAATCTACCAACCAAAGTGTAAGGTGAGAAGTGTTTTTTTTTAAGTATAGGCTTGAACTTCTCCACATCTACGGGACTATTGATTTCTATAAAGTTTTTTTAAAATAATTAAAATTAACTATTTTGTAAATTAATTTATGAAAATTTTATCAAGTTTTGAAAAGAAATAGTAGTGAAATTAAGTATCAATAAGTTATAAGAATGTTATCACATTTTTAACTCAAGATAATTAGTTTCGATTTTTTTTTGTTCAACAACTTATACTGACACAAACAATTTTTTCCATGTAATATTATATTTAAATTTTTAATTTACATATACATAATTTAGTTTATACATAAATTTCATTTTTCTTAAAAATCTTATGAAAAAAAAAACACGAAATGGGATGTAGGGTTAATAAGTTAAGGATAAATGATGCGTGGTTTTAACTTTTTATTTTAGCCTCTATAAGGCCCATTAAAATTGGCTTAATACTTTCTGCCCTAAAATTAGTGGGCTGCCCTTGTAAGTGGGCCTAAGGTTGGCCCAACAAATAAAGCCACTAGGTCTGCCCTAAACCTAACATTTTCTTCCCATTTTCAGAAAACTGTTGTCCTTGCCTTAGAGCCGCAGCCGCCTTCTACCTCTGCTAGGGTTTGGTACCACCGTGAGCATGCAAATTCGAACTAGTTCACCTTTCCTACGTAAGTGCTTCCTCTGTCTGTGCCTGTTTTTCCACTGCTATTGCTTTGAGTAACTCGTGTTTCCGCTGTTGGTTATAGTTTCTAGCCCCTGGAGTCGTCTCTTGAGTATTGTGTTCCGCTGTTTAGGGTCAAGATCGTGTGCTAGTCTTTTTCTAGGTAAGGAAGCTAAAACCTTGTTATTATGTCTTGTTTTCTTCGTGGTTTGGTTGTCATTTCGAGTTTGTATGGTTGGTATGATGCTATACTGGTTTGAATACAGGAATCTGTGGTTGAATCTGTTGTCTAGCTGGTGTGAGGGATTGTTGCAGGAGAACAGTGGCGAGACCTCCTAATCTCGCCCAAGCGAGCAGTCTCGCCTAGGCGAGATGAGCAGGGACTCGCCCAAACCCTATTGCGCGAAAGGTCGCCCAGGCGAGAGGGGTCTCGCCTAAGTGAGGTCCCGTGATGTTCTCTAGATGCTTCCTCAAGTCGTCGCCTAAGCGAAGGGGGGCTCGCCTGAGCGAGACCCTTCAGCTTGAGCGAGGGGCTGGGCGAGGCAGTACGTTGTTTGGGTGTTTGTTCATTCTTGGATGGTTGGTATTGGTTTGGGTATGAGTGTTATGATGAGAAACATGTATAAATAGAGTATTATGTATGCTTGGCATGAATCATGAATTGTAGATGATGGGTCTGGTATGAAAGTTGGCATGGGAACTAAATGAGTTGGTTATTGTTAAAGTGGTACGAAAATGAGATGAGTTGAGTTCCTATGAACATGGATGGTTTATGATGAGTTGAAATGGGTTGGGCCTGGAACATGAAAGTCTTTGGCTTTAAAGGTTGGTACGATTAAGGTATATCTATGCATGGTGAATATTCTTTGGCAGTGTGATTTTGGTTGATCTGTGTCATGCATAATTCCTTGGGGCCTCTAGGTGAGACCTTCAGGGTCGCGCTTCAGTGGTCGGGACGTAATTCCATGGCCCCTGTTAGTGGGTGTCCATGGTGGTGCCTCATCTGTATAACTAGGTAAGGATTCAAGGTAAGGATTGCATTCTGACACTCTAAGGAGTCAGTTAGCCTCACTTAGAGCGGACTGACCCCTGTGGTGAGAGTAGCAGGAGGCCTGAAATTCAATAAGGGTTAACCTTGTGGTGAGGGAAATCGATTCATTGAAACACTTGTAACACATAGCTCATGGGTGAGCAGCTCGGGGGTGAGCAGAGGTATCCACCACAAGTACAAGCATCCGCTGAATCCGACCAAGTTATATGTATCCGGGTGAGTCGAGTCGTAGTGTATTATTTGGAAGGTCGTAATATGCTTGTGTGACATTTGTATGATGGATTATGAATATGTATTTGACTTCATTGATGAAATAATTTTATGCTCTAGCTTACCCTACTTTTGTTATTGTGTGTTCCTGTTGTGTGGTACTCTCATTTGCGATGATCATCAACTTGTTGGTGTGAGCAGAGACGAGGAACACCTGTGGACAACAGGGAGATGGCAATTCCGCTGCATAGTCCGCGTGGATTGGACTTTAGTTTCCTTTGGGCTTTTCTTTAGGGCTATGGCCCTTGTATTCATTGTTCTTGGATTTGTAAACTTTTAGTCACATCGTTATCCTGTTAATTTTGGCATCGTGGTGTGCCTAGTTTTGTAGGGCTGGTGTTAAGAACCCCAGGTCTGCGTTGTTATACTATATTATGTGTGGCGTTTCTTTTAATTACGCGTATTAATTAAATGGGACGTTACAGCCTCTTTGAAAAAAAATCATGCTAACTCTCATATTTGTGTCGTAGTAAAGTGATGATCGAAAAAGAGATGGGATTGGTACCATAAAAAAGAAGAATAAAACACACAGTTCACACAATTAATTGCACTGAAATACAAGACGTTCAGTTTTTTTAAACTAAAAATACAAAATAATACAGTACAGTTTTCATTGACTATAGTTTAATTCTTTTAGTACAATATAGTACAGATAACTTATAGTTCAGTGCAATTAGAACAACTTCGCCCAGCCCTAACATTTGTGATAGTTTTAGGGTTCTATGAGTCAAGTGTTGACACAGTATTAATAATATTATATTGTAGTTATATGAATGAGTTCTTCAAATATTTGAAGGAGATAAAATTAATACATGATTTAACCAAAAAATTTTGATTGGTATCAGAATAATACTTTTTTTTTGTTTATTTAATATTGCTGATTTGTTATTATTTTTAGAATTCAAAAGATTTAATGGGTATTAAATGCTGTGGACTGTTTTTATTTTTCGAAATGTTGATATATATATATATATATATATATATATATATATATATATATATATATATATATATATATATATATATATATATATATATATATATATTCTAAGCTGTGAATCGGAAAAGTTTCAGATTTATGTATCTTCTATTTCGGCGTATATTAGTAGAAGCATGATCCATTATATGTACATAATAAATATATAAATATATACGAATATGTTTCTGTTATGTTTTATAGCATATATTTAATGTTAGGGATGATAACTATATATACTGAAATGACTGAGAGTGAAATTTGTCAAACATAACTATCAAATAATATTATAATATTATTTGGAAATTTTACAAAGTTTCGGTTATTTTTATTTTTTCATTCATAATATTATTATTAATAATATGATTACTAATAGTAATTAAATTAATAAATAAAATTGTGTATAAATTATATACATAAATATATTACAATAATTAATTATTTAATTTAACAACTAATTATACAATTGTATAAATATTTATATATAAATACTAATAATATGATTTTATACGATCAAATTCATGTTTTAAAATATTAATTTAATTTTGTACAATTTTAAAATATTTTGTATAAAATTTATTTTAAAAATTTATTTTTTAGGACGAAAAATTTATTTGTTAAGAGAATATGAAATCCAAAAAAGTATAATAATTAGAAAAATAAATAAACGAGATTAAATAAATATTTAAAGTAAAAAACAAAATGCACTACAAGAATCACACAATTTAGCTTTCGTTGAGCTGCGTCGGATTAGAGGTGAACATCATTAGAATCGGTTAAAAAGCTTTTTAGTTGGCTTAACCGACACATGTTATATGAGTTTTATTTTATTGAACAAAAATGTTACGTGAGTGGGAAATAACTAATATATGATGCGGCGTTTAACTTTCTACATCTAAAGCATCAATTTTAGGGACTCCATTATATATTTTAATATTTAATATTTAAAGAAAATGAAAATATTGATTAAAAAAATAGTATATTTGTAAAACTTGAGGTTACAAGGAGGTTTCATTGTCTTAGCCATTTCACACGGTCCAATTGCTAACCCTAACCCATTTCGTTCAATGCCAGAAATCGACTGAAGCTAAATAGCTTCATGAATCAACCTCTAAAATTTGGTGTTGGCCCCTGATGTGCTACCAATAAAAATCCCTAATGTGCCCAGGACATTGAAGGTTGGGAGCTAGTAACTCTGCTCATTCAAAAAGGTAGGTTTCGCTCTGCTCCGCTTCTTTTTTTTCCCTTTTTTTCTCCAACCCTTTTTCAGTTTCCCATTTCCCTTTTTTTTCCAACCCTAATTTCAATTTCCTTTACCACAACGATGACTCCCAATGTAAAGCCCTAATTTTAGCTCCCTTTGTCACCCGTGACTCCCAAAGCAGAGGTGTGGTAAGCAACATCTCTAAAGTTAAGCAAGTCATGTGCTTTTATTACTTTCCCCTTCCATGTCTCTCGCTCTCTCACCCAAACTTGTCGTTTTTGTTTCTGGTTTCGACGATTTTAACAGAATGAAGAAGGACTCATAGGAGCATTTCGCGTTTTGAAGTCAGCGAGAGCCTGATACCATTGTTCTGAGAGGTATGTCGTCATCGTTCATTGAACCCATTCTAAACATTTACTATATCCTGCCTTTTTCTGGCTTGGCAGTTTTAGATATTGTAGATTGGTCCTAGATTTCTCTACCCTTTTAAAAAGAAGTATGCCCTTTAAATTTATGGTTTATGTAGTTAGTTTTCCTTCTCTTGTTTGTGTAGTTTACATTTCATTATCATCAATAGAATTGGATTATTTCCAATTCTGAGGATATATAATTATACCCTGTCATTGTTCTGGTTCCTATTGTTAAGTGATTCTATCATTTTGAGTCTTAGTACTTTAAGAAAGTAACGAAGTTATTTCATTGTAATTTTGTAAATGGCTCCTTGCATTTCTGATAAGTTCACATTTAGCACTATAAACATCCATCAACATACGTAAATTTGACAAGTGGGAATTAGAATGTTTAAAGCATTGATGTTAATCTATTTTTTTCTTTTCTACATTCGCAATTAAAGGATATGGTACTGATGTTTTCAGGTTCTTACAAGTAGAGCAGACCTTGCACAGGCTCCAGTACCTACAAGAAAGGACAAATGCCATATCCTGACTTTGACACCATTTCAAAAGGGGTTTTATACCCCTTATATTGGAGGAGCAAGCTCAACTTCAACCTCTGCTTGGAACTTCCCAAGCTCCTATTTCCCTTGGTGGTAAATCCGATCAAAGATTTATTGGGGGCGCGGGGTTATGGTGATAGAACCTCTATAAGGCCTGAGTCAGCACCAGCATGTGATGTAGTTGTTGAGGAAGAGAATGAAACCAAGGAGTGGATGGGTGGAACTAGGGGTTCATATTACCTTTGTGTCTCTTACTAATGGGAGAATTGATCTCAAAAGAATTCGCTTCAGGTATGTTAAGAAATCACCAGCCTTGATATGAATTATACAAAGAATATATACCTATTATGAGGACTTATTATTATACAAAGAACACTTTGTGCATTGTATTTATTCTAATTATTTCTATTGTTTTTGCAGGTAATATAATTCTATCTTCCTGTGTTGTTCTGTCCAAGAGAATCTACTTTTAAAATATGTTGTTTTTTTCTCTTTTTTCATGTAATATTTATTAACACTTTTGGTTAGGTTTCATGCACTTTTCTATCATTTTGAGATTTGTAATGGCACTTATTCTTATATGTTGTTCTGTCATTTTGGTTAGGTTTTTATACACTTCTGAAGTGCAATGTTGCTGGTATTTTGGTTCCTATGTTGCCAGTATATTTTAGTTTATAACTTGGAATTGCACTTCCTAAATATATATCTTAATTATAAATGAAAATATAATTAGGTTGGATATTAATTTATGTTTAAAATGACTTGAGATTCTATTATTATTAATTTGTATTTAGAATGATTAATTCTAATTGAGGCAATTGGTAATCAACGTCCACCAGTAGATTTGATAATAAATTTAATAAGAAAGGGTCCAACCTAAGTTCAAATAAATTATTTAAAAAAAAGGTTAGAACTCACGCTATTGACAACACAAACATTTAAATATTAAATTGGAAGTGAGGGCCAGACCCACGCTACTGGCAACATAGGTAAATGTGTCAAAAAATGAAAAGTCACTTTTCAATGGGATAGGCCGTCTCTTTTTTGAGTCCGCTCTTATTCGCACGCAAATTTTGGATAGCGTCCGTTTTGGATTTTGGAAGGGTTTTATTGGGACTCTAATCACTTGATTTTTTGTAGTGATGGTTTAAAAATTATTTCATTAAAAAGATATTAGACATATGTCATTAAATATTATGAGATATTGTTAAAAGATGTTAAATATTTTTAAGTGACCATTAATTATTTAAAAAGTATTTATTTGGAAAATTATTATAAGAAACGTAATGGTTTATTATTTTAAAAGATTTATTTTATTTAAATGATGTTTTAGAATATGAAAGATAAGAGATTATTTTGAAGGATATATAAAGTAATTATTGCACTATAAATGAGTTATATATGATGATTATTTGTTAAATGGATTTATTGAAAAGATATACGATTTCTTACGTGGGTGAATATGGTTATATACATGAGATTTAAAAAGATTTCCTAAGAAATAGAAAAAGAAAGGTAGGAAAATATGTATATGATATTTTAGAGTTATTAGAAAGTGATGATTGCGTATTTTTGCCCTTATTTAATGTTTAATTCTGGGTATTTAATTGAATTTGTGTGCTTAAAGATTGATTTAATTGGGATTTTCTATAATTGGGTTTATTGAGCATGAGATACAAAAACATGTTAAAAATAGCTTTTTAGTTGCATAAATGTTCTTTGGATATTTTGAGGTGTGTTAGTGCAGCTGTAGCTAAGTTGAGCTCATGGAGGTGTGGAAATAAATTGAGTAAAGCTTCATGACACCTTAAAGATAAATCCAAGAATAAGAAATTATCAAAAGCACAAAAATCCAAGCCAAGTATTGCATGAAGATGACAAGAAAAGCTTGAAAAAGTGAAGAAGTTTGGCTAAACCAAGAAGAGAGGAAAAAAAGATTGGACCTTGCAGTTCTCTTTATCTTTATGATAAAAGATAATTTGGGAAAAATATATCTTTAGATATTTTATTTGATATTTTTAAATAATTATCTTATTTAATTATATCATAAAATATTAAAAGATAATAACTACCAAATCTTTTTATATATGACAAGATCTTCTTGAATATTTTTAGTTCCACAACAAACAAATATATCTTGAAGATATTGAATTATTTAGAAGATAATTTAAGGAGATTGCAAAGGGTTGATTTGGAAAATTAATACAAATATTAATTGGTAATAATTTATCATATATCTTTAAGTAATTAATTAATTTAATTATAATAGATATTGATATTATCAACCAATTATATTTGTGAAATAGTCTATATCTCTCCAAATATTTTTAAATATTTATCTTTATCTTTATTTTAAAAGATATTTGAGAGATTTTAGCAACAGAAAAGCCTAGTCCAATTCCTATATAAATAGACCAAGGGAGAAGTAGAAAAGACAAGCTCGGGACTTCGGAGTTTAGGAACCCTTAGGGGGGCCTAATTTCGTTTCCTCTCTCTCTATTGTTCTTCTATTTTTATTTTACATTCATGGAGTGCTGAACTTCTTGGGTTGATTCCATTGTAATTTCTTAATTGGATTCTGAGGTTAGATCAATTAATTTGTTTGTTCTTTTGATTCTTGTTGAGATTTATTTTCATCTATGTCTTTTGGTTCTTAATTTAGTAAAAGTAATGATTTTTACATTGTAGCAAGTTAGCACGATGTTAAATCTACATAACATAACAATCGTATGAGTCCAAGGGTTTTTAAATTTTAATTGAGAAGTTACTTTGATTAATTTTAGAAACTTTCATATGATTGAATGAGTTTTTGCTAATAATTGAGAAGTTACTTTGATTAAAGGTGAAAACTTAGATTAGAATTAACCAAGAAGTTACTTTGGTTAATTATCTTTTTACTAAATATAAGAGGTAAAAGAATGGAGATGATTAGGATTAGTAATATTTAATTGAGAAGTTACTTTGGTTAAATTTACTAAGATTAATCTACAAAGTTCTTGCTTTTGATTGAGAAGTTACTTTGGTTGAAAGTAAGGACGCCAACAAATTAATTGAGAAGTTACATTGATTAATTTGAAGTCTTAAACAAGAAATCAATAACAATAATCCTTAGGAAACCAATGATGAATCCTATTTTGAAACAACAGTGGAATCGATCTATTTTTCTTTATTATTTTTTATATCTTATTTTATCTTTTTATTTTTATCTCTCACATTTTCTTTGACTAACTCTTTTGTATAGTTTTATAAGAACTAATTTGTTAGAAATCAATTCCGTGTTCGTTGGGAGACGACTTAGGATTAACTTAACCCATACTAATTTTTTGGCTACTTTCTTAACAATACTGAAGTTGTTATAGAAAAGTAGTATTAATTTGATCGCTTGACGACAGCGTTATCAAATTTGTAGCATTACCAAAATCATGACAACACAAATGCACACCTCTGGTCTTTGCAGCATTACCAAAATCATTAGTATTTTTATTAGAATCCTGATATCGCTGTCGTTAGGCGATCAAATTACCACTACTTTAGCAACTTCAGTATTGCCAGTTTGTAGTGAAGAAAATAGTTAGGGTTAAGATAACCCTGAGTCGTCTCACAACGAATACGGAATTGATCTCAAATATTTGATTCTCAAAAATGCAATTTAAAACTAGCAACTATAAAAATATGGGGGTTTTGATATGCAAAGAAAATGACACGGAAGATTGTAAACACAGTAATAGTAAATAGGTCAATTCCACTGCTTTTTTCTAAATAAGATTCTTCATTGGTTATCTAGAGATTATTGTTAAATTAATTATTGTTGTTGATTTACAAATAAATCAATGTAAAGACTCAATTCATTTGTTGGCATCCTCACTTTTAATCAAAGTACAGTCTCAATTAAAAGTGAGAATTGTTTAGATTGTCCATAGTAAATTTAATCAAAGTACAATCTCAATTAATTTTACTATGCCTAATCATGTCTATTCCTTTGTTTCTTTACCAAATAGAAAACTTAATTAATCAAAGTAAAGTCTTGACTAATTTTAGTTAAAGTAATTACCTCTAATCAAATTAAAGTCTCAATTATTGGCAAAAACTTATTTAATCAAATGAAAGTTTCTAAACAAAATCAAAGTAAAGTCTCAATTTAATTTAAAAACCTTTTAACTCATATGATTATCATGCATGTAGATTTAAAATCATTATTTTCTATTCGATTGAGAAGCAAAGGACATAGATAAACAAAAACCACAACAATAATCAAAATAACAAAACATATAAATTCATCTAACCTCAGAATCCATTTAAGAAATTACAGTGGAATCAACCTTTAAAGCTTAGCCCTCCATGGCTTTGATGGAATACATGATGATATGAAGGAAAGAAAATGAAAGAAAGAATGAGAGATGTGGTGGAGATGGTATCTGCCAAAACCAGAGAGTTCTAAGTGTCTAAGCTGTAAGTTGTAAAAATTGTCAGTCGTCAAATTGTGTCCCGTTTCTGCTCCCTTAAGTCTCTTTATATAGGCTTCCACTGGACTTTGGGCTTTATCTGTTAGTTGCTAAAATCTTTTATTTTTATTTAATTAATTAGCAACTTAATTCTTGTCCAATTTCCAATTCTGCCCTCTCCTTTGACCAGTCTTTGACTGTTTGACCAGCTTGACCAGAGTTTACCAGAGTTGACCAGTTTTGACCATTTCAGTGTCCATTGAGAGACTGCCACGTGTCAGATCTTCCAAATCAGATTTCTCTCTCCTTCCTTAGGGTTTGTTCCTCCTTTGACGGCTGAAAACGTGATGGTGGCAGCTGCCGTTTTCCGGAGTGGTGGCTGACGCGCTCGCGGGAAGAAGAACTCGCGGTGGTGGTGTTCGGAAACGTTGCTGGTCACAGTGGGTGCTGCTGCGAGCAATGGCTACCATGGCTGCTTGTTCAAGATGCAGGTTTTCGTTGACGATGACGCGATTTCAAGAGATGCGCGAGGTGCAGAGAACGTGAAGATCTCGCGGTGGCCGTGAATTTGAAGGTGGACTCGAGGTTTCAGATCTTCTCTTCTCCGGCGTGGTATGCAATGGTGGCTGCTCCGGTGGGCGCGGTGGTTGCAGGTGGAGAGGTGTTGCTGTTACTGCATGGTGGTGCTAATGGTAGCTGACGAAGATGGTGGCGCGCGAGTTTCCATGGCTGCTGCGTGAGGAAGAAGGTGGCGCAAGGTGCAGATTCGTGGTGGCGGCACTGCTGCAGTTCTTGTGTGGAGATGGTGGTGGCTCGCGCGTTGCAGGTGCAGTGGTGAAGATGGAAGCTGCGCGAATGGAGGGAGATGGTGATGTTGTCACGGTGTTGATGGTGCGTCGTGGTGGCCGGAATAGGTGAGGAGGTGCGGCGGCGGCTGCCATGGTGGTGGAAGGAGAGAAGAAAATTAGGGTTAGGGTTTCATGAGTGAGATGGAGGAGATGATGACGTGGCAGAATCAGATTGGTTAATTTGGTGAGGGTAGGATTATGACACGTGGCTTGTTCTGGTTGGCTAATTTTAAGAGGTGGGGATTGCCACATGGCATGATCTGGTTTAGTGGAGTTTAAGTGGTAGGAGGGGTGCAACTTAGTGAAAACTGGGGGTGCAGAACAGGTTTTTGTGGTCCACTTGAGGGAGGAGTGTGCAAATAAAATCTGGGGGTGCATTTAGCTCCTGATTTATTCTTTTTCAGAATTTCTTGATTTTGGACTTATTTTGTAACTTTGAATATTTCAAAATCACATTATTAATTGACCAAAAATAAATTCCAGCTGCATTAACAAACGTTAGAATATCCAATAATATTTTATCCAACTAAAATCAATTTTTATGCCACTTTTACCAAACTTACTCAATAAATCCAATAATCACAAATCCTAATTAAATCAATCTTTAAGCACAGAAAATTCAATTAAATCCCCAAATTTAAATATTAAATGAGGGCAAAAATTTGAACTCATCACACACCCACACTTATCCTTTTGCACTCCTGGGCACAATTGAACAATTTCAAAACTTTATTCTGAGGTCTTTTATTCCATATTTTCAGTGGATTAAAGAAATGAATACCAATGGAAACAGATCAATCTTCTAGAAATCATGTTGTCATGCACATACAAATGGATAAAATTCTGTTTTTCACACATGAGTTAATCTTTTGAGTTTACAAGTTAATCAAATATGAAAGAGAAACACTCAAGTTAAATATATATTTTCTCACCAAGATTCGCTCAAGTGTTTTGGCTTGTGTTTTCACTCAAAATACCCATGCAAGTAAATACTCTCAATGCTTAGCAAGACTTTAATATTCACAACGTTCAGAAAACATGCATTCAAAAATCATGAGGACTTTTAACAGGTTATAATGAGGCCAAGGCAAAGGTAGGAAAAACTTTAGGATTTGTGTGTTTTTGAAATAGTAGGGAAGAAAGAATTATGGAGCATAGTTTCAAAAACAATCCTTTTTTTTTTCTTTTATCCTTTGTTGCTCTTTTTTCAGACAGCAATCATTTTTCATTTCAACACTCTATCATCAACAATTATTTTCCTTTTGCCATTTTTACAACTTTGTGGGGGAAATACTCACCCCCACACTTTATTCCTCAACCAATCTCAACATAATCCACTAGCTCCTTCTTTCTCCCTAAGGACAAACATGGTCTTTTTCTTTTTTAAGGTTTAACAGTATGCTCAAAACAAGAAAAAGAGGTTTAAGCTCAAGGGGCTACCAATGGATCAATGTCATGGTTAGCTTATTTGGCCAAGTAGCTAAAACAAGAAATGCCTCAGTCATATCAAATCATGCATGTTCACCTAAGATGCAAAACAACAGAATCAAGCTAAACATTTGAGTATCAACAAGACATGAGCAAATCACACAAGAAAAATAGGAATGACACATGGTAGTTCATCCTTACAATAAAGCTCAAAACTCACAAGGTCAAAAAACTCTTTCACAAAAGATTTATTCCAGAAACTCTCAAATCAACTCAATCAGTAAATCACAGACAACAATCCACTCATAGCACATGACTTTTATTTTCCCAGAATTATGACCGTTCCAATTAGTAAATCAAATCCAAAAATCCAATGTCAATATGTTTTATTGAAAACAGAAACTTTTTTTTTTAAAATAAAAACAAGCAGAAAACAAAATTAGAAAAGGAAAAACAAAAAAAAAAGAAAAAATAGAAAATGAAAACAGAAAAGGGGGAAAATCTCCCCACACCCCCACACTTTATCCATGCATTGTCCTCAATGTATTCAATATGTATAAAATGCAAAGAAAAAGTATGAAGTGTACTTACCTCCTCAAGGTGGAAGGTATGAGGGAGAAGTCAAGTTCATCCCATCCATCGTCTTGTTCAGCATATCTTGATTTTCATTGAATATCCGAAGACGATGCCCATTAACTTTAAAAGTTCTTGCTGAAGATTCTTCCTTGATCTCCACTGCTCCATAAGGGAAGACTTCTGTAACAATGTATGGTCCTTCCCAAGTAGAACGCAACTTACCACTCATGTGACCAAGCTTGGATTTGTATAGTAACACCTTCTGGCGTACCTTGAAATCCTTTCTAGCCACAAGCTTTTGGTCATGGAACTTCTTGGTTTTCTCTTTGTAGAACTTTGAATTTTCATAGGCTGCTAGCCTAATCTCCTCTAGTTCTTGCAACTGAAGTTTTCGCTCATTCCCTGCTTCTTCCAAATCCAAGTTGCATGCTTTCACGGCCCAATAGGCCCGATGTTCAATCTCCACAGGTAGATGACAAGCCTTTCCAAAAACCACCCTGAAAGGTGACATACCTATAGGTGTTTTGTAGGCTGTCCTGTGTGCCCAAAGTTCATCATCCAATCTTGTTGCCCAATCCTTTCGACTAGGCTTCACTACTTTCTCTAGTATCTTTTTAATCTCTCTGTTAGAGATCTCTGCTTGTCCATTAGTTTGGGGGTGATATGGTGTAGCAATGCGATGTGTCACCCCATACTTCTTCAACATGTTCTCAAGTAGCCTATTACAGAAATGAGTCCCCTGGTCACTGATGATGGCTCGTGGTATCCCAAATCTGCAGAAAATGTTAGACCTGACAAAACTCATAACAACTCGAGAATCATTAGTCCTTGTAGCTATGGCTTCCACCCATTTGGAGACATAGTCTACAGCAAGCAAAATATAAGAAAACCCAAAAGAAGGAGGAAAAGGACCCATAAAATCAATACCCCAAATATCAAATACCTCACAATATAGCATGGGTTGTTGAGGCATTTCATCCCTTCTTGTAATGGATCTGGCTGCCCTTTGGCACTGCTCACAATTTTCATATACCCTCTGTGCATCTTTAAAAATAGTAGGCCAATATAATCCACAATCCAACACCTTCCTACCTGTTCTTTGTGTGCCATAATGTCCACCAAAAGGAGACGAATGACAGAACTCAAGCACATGAGGTATCTCGATATCTGGAACACACCTCCTTATGACTTGGTCACTACCAATGCGCCATAAGATTGGGTCTTCCCAGATATAGTACTTTGCCTCACTTTTTAGCTTGATTCTTTCATATTTGGAGAAGGAAGGAGGAATAGCAGAAACAACCAAATAATTAACAATGTTAGCAAACCAAGGTTCAGGAAACATACCTTTCACAGCAGTCAATGCTAGGAGGACTTCATCAGGAAAGTCATCCTTAATAGGAATGTTATCTTCTCCATTTTCAATCCTGCTAAGATGATCAGCTACTAAGTTATGTGCTCCACTTATGTCTAGAATCTCAATGTCAAACTCTTGGAGCAGTAGCATCCATCTGATCAACCTTGGTTTCGAATCTGCTTTCTTCAGAAGGAATTTTAATGCTGCATGATCAGTATAAACAATTACCTTGGAACCAAGTATATACGGTCTGAATTTGTCCAAGGCAAACACAACAGCCAATAATTCCTTCTCAGTCGTGGTGTAATCAGCCTGCGCTGTGTCCAATGTTCTGGAAGCATAATATATCACATGTGATAGCTTCCCATCTTTTTGTGCAAGCACCGCTCCTACTGCAAAGTTTGATGCATCACATATCAACTCGAATGGTAATGTCCAATCAGGTGGCTGGATGATAGGAGTGGTGGTAAGCGCCTTTTTCAATGTATCAAACGCATCTTTGCACCTCTCTCCAAAGTCAAATACTACATCCTTTTGCAACAAGTTGGAGAGAGGGTTGGCTATCTTGCTGAAGTCCTTGATAAACCTCCTGTAAAATCCTGCATGTCCAAGAAAAGATCGAACCTCTTTCACAGAAGAGGGGTAAGGCAATTGTGAAATAATATCTATTTTAGCAGGATCTACAGATATACCATTCTTGGAAACAACGTGACCTAAAACTATACCTTGTTCCACCATAAAATGACATTTTTCAAAATTTAGAACAAGGTTAGTTTCTTCACATCTCTCCAAGACTCTAGCAAGATTAGACAAGCAGTGATCAAAAGATGAACCATATACACTAAAATCATCCATAAAAACCTCAATACAATGCTCCAACAAATCTGTAAAAATACTCATCATACATCGCTGAAATGTTCCAGGAGCATTGCAAAGGCCAAATGGCATTTTCCTATAAGCATATGTACTGAATGGACAAGTAAAAGTAGTCTTATGTTGATCCTCTGGGGCAATACAAATCTGAAAATACCCAGAGAATCCATCGAGAAAACAGTAATGAGACTTACCTGCCAATCTATCTAACATTTGGTCCATGAATGGTAAAGGAAAGTGGTCCTTCCTGGTGGCCTGGTTTAGTCTTCTATAATCAATACAGACCCTCCAGCTATTCTGAATACGAGTAGGAATCAACTCGTTCTTCTCATTCTTGACCATGGTGATCCCAAATTTCTTGGGGACCACATGTACAGGACTCACCCAAGTGCTGTCAGAAATGGGATATATAATACCTGCTTGTAGCAACTTGGTGACTTCTTTCTTCACAACCTCCATCAGTTGAGGATTCAGTCTCCTCTAAGGTTGCCTCACTGGCTTAGCATCCTCCTCCAAGAGTATTTTGTGCATGCAGAAAGAAGGACTAATACCAGGAATATCTGCCAAAGTCCAGCCTATTGCTCGCTTGTGATCTTTGATAACCTGCAATAGCTTTTGTTCCTGCTCGTCAGTAAGGAAGGCAGATATAATAACAGGGAGTTTCCCATCCTTCTCAAGATAAACATATTTCAAATGAGATGGTAAAGGTTTCAACTCCAAAGTAGGTGGTTGTTCCACAGATGGCAACATTTTACTGCCTAAGGTAATTTCAGCCACCTCAGTATCACACTTGGACGCTACAGAGGTATCAAATAGTGACACCACGTCCTCAACATCACCTGTTTTACCATTTTCTCTTTCGTCTAAAATTGAGCCCGAAACATTCGAAAAAGAAAAATCCAAAGAAGTAGAAAAACCAGATAAAACGTCCAAAAGTCCAAAAGCATAATTGTTCACTACATTACTCAATAAATCAATACAAAACAAAGAATGGTCTTCAATTGGGTGCTTCATGGCTTCTAGCACGTTGAACTGCACCTTCTCATCTCCTATCTCCATGGTCAAGGATCCTGCATGCACGTCTATCTTGGTACGTGCTGTCATCATGAATGGTCTTCCCAAGATGATTGTGGTTGAACTCATTCCTTCATCATCCTTCATATCCAAGATGTAGAAATCTGCAGGAAAAATTAACTTGTCCACACGGACAAGGACATCTTCTAGCACACCTGCAGGGTTAACTGTGCTACGGTTGGCCAATTGAATGACCACACCAGTAGACTTAAGAGGTCCAAGATGAAGTGAAGTAAAAACAGATAAAGGCATTACATTAATAGAAGCTCCTAAATCTAACATAGCATTGTCAAACTTAGTACTTCCTATAATGCAGGGAACAGAAAACATACCTGGATCCTTACACTTTTGCGGCATTCTGACTGCAGGCTTCTTAATTAAGCTAGAGACATTTCTTCCCATGTTCACTACCTCTTTGTCCATAATACGCCTTTTATGTGTACATAATTCTTTGAGAAACTTGGCGTATTTAGGAATTTGTCTCACAGCATCCAACAAAGGAATGTTTATCTCCACTTTCTTGAAAGTATTCAGGATTTCTTTGTCTAACTCCTCCATCTTTTTAGTTTTTGGTTTCAAACGGTTTGGATAGGGAGGAGGAGGAGAATAAGGAGAAGGATTTTCAGAGGAAGTATTAGGGGATACCAACCTGGAGTTATCACTGGGTGCAGGCATCTCAGATGTTGCTTGTGTTGCTTCATTTGATCTTCCTCTTTCATCATTAGGTACAACTTCATTGTCCTTATCTTCATCTTCTTGGGCATCCCCAAGACTTTGTATTTGCTTACCCGATCTTAAAGTAATAGCACTTACATTTCTCGGGTTGATTATAGTTTGTGCAGGCAAATTGCTTGAGCCTTGTTGAGACTTCATCTGATTTAACTCATTTGCCATTTGTCCAATCTGGTTCTGCAAGTTTTGATTGGTTGCTTCCATCGTCTGTTTCAACTCATTGATTTGTCCCTTCATCATGTCAGCCATCATTTTCATCATTGCCTCCATGTTTGAATCACCAGAGGTTGCCGCTGGTTGTGGTTGTTGCCTCTGTTGAGGTGGAACATAGACTTGTTGGTGTTGAGGCTGTTGATTTCCCCATTTCTGGCCGGGATATTCCTTCCAATCTGGGTTGTACTTGTTGGAGGACAAATCATGGTTGTATTGCTGCCGAGGTGGACTATTATTGCCATAGATGTTTTCAGCATATGCCTGAGGTTGTTCATTGTCTAACGTCCCTATCTCTTTTAACATAGAACTAGCCTCTGTAGGATGATTAGTAGAAGCACAAATTCCACATAAAGTAGAAGGGATAGGCTTTTTCTGTAAGTCTGTCAAGGTCCTTACCATGGCTGCTAAGTCATCCAACTTCCCTTCTAATTTCTTGTGATCTGCAACATATGAAGCTTCTACTCCATGGGTTCCCTTCAATAGAGTTATAGAATTACTCCTTGTGGAAAATTGTTGATGGTTCGACGCCATAGTTTCAATCAATTGTCTTGCATTTGTTGGCGTTTTGTCCACCAATGACCCTCCACTTGCAGCATCTATCATTTGTCTATCCATGATACTCAATCCCTCATAAAAGTACTAAATGAGGAGATGCTCGTTTATTTGGTGATGAGGACATGAAGCACATAACTTTTTGAATCTTTCCCAATACTCGTGAAGACTTTCTCTTTCTTGTTGCCTTATCCCATAAATATCTTTGCGAATAGCAGCAACTCTAGATGCTGGAAAAAACTTTTCCAGAAATAATCTTTTCAGAGTCTCCCAAGTATTGATGGATCCTGGCGGAAGGCAGTATAACCAATTCTTAGCGGCATCTTGCAATGAGAATGGAAAAGCCTTAAGCTTGATATGTTCCTCTGTCACTGTTGTAGGTCTCATGGATGAACAAACAACATGAAATTCCTTCAAGTGATGGTATGGGTCTTCTCCTGCTAATCCATGGAATTTGGGTAAAAGATGGATTAACCCAGACTTAAGCTCGCATTCTCCATCTGGATATCGGATGCACATGTTTTGTGTAATTGCTGCATCCGGTGAAGCCAACTCTCTTATTGTTCTTTCTTCCATTCTATCTTCTTGAATTTCTGGTTCAGGTGATGGATCAGAAGATATGTTAATCACCGGAGGTGATTCTAGTGGTACACTTTCAGTGGTAGGTTCAGATGATGATGGTGCTCCTTCAGTAGAACACCTGAGATCAAGTCTCCTACGTGATTTACGCAAGTTCCTTTCAAGTTCTGAATCAAGTTGATAAAATTGACTCGAATTGGCCCGAGTCATGCACTATCCACCTGAAAGTGTTTCCCTGTGTGTTTTTTTTTCTTCCTATTCTTGTTTCGGAGAAAGATTTCAAGAAAGAAATGAGTTAAGATGTCGTTGGGTCTACTCCCAGGAAAGAGAGGTGCGTCACAGTGGACAACTTAAATACCGTCTTTCCTAGACAGAGTTTACCAAACTAGTCTCAAAAAATTTCTTAAAAGAAATTCTTAATCAAAACAAAAATAGAAATTTGCTTGGAATATATTAACAGAAAACTAGATACTACAAAATAACAAACTATATCAAACGTATATGCGTAAAATAAATAAAAAATAAAAATAAAAATGAAATAAAAATAAAAATAAAATAAATAAATAAAAACAGAATCAAAATAAAAGAAATACTAACCGTATTCCCCGGCAACGGCGCCAAATTTGATATCGCTGTCGTTAGGCGATCAAATTACCACTACTTTAGCAACTTCAGTATTGCCAGTTTGTAGTGAAGAAAATAGTCAGGGTTAAGATAACCCTGAGTCGTCTCACAACGAATACGGAATTGATCTCAAATATTTGATTCTCAAAAATGCAATTTAAAACTAGCAACTATAAAAATATGGGGGTTTTGATATGCAAAGAAAATGACACGGAAGATTGTAAACACAGTAATAGTAAATAGGTCAATTCCACTGCTTTTTTCTAAATAAGATTCTTCATTGGTTATCTAGAGATTATTGTTAAATTAATTATTGTTGTTGATTTACAAATAAATCAATGTAAAGACTCAATTCATTTGTTGGCATCCTCACTTCTAATCAAAGTACAGTCTCAATTAAAAGTGAGAATTGTTTAGATTGTCCATAGTAAATTTAATCAAAGTACAGTCTCAATTAATTTTACCATGCCTAATCATGTCTATTCCTTTGTTTCTTTACCAAATAGAAAACTTAATTAATCAAAGTAAAGTCTTGACTAATTTTAGTTAAAGTAATTACCTCTAATCAAATTAAAGTCTCAATTATTGGCAAAAACTTATTTAATCAAATGAAAGTTTCTAAACAAAATCAAAGTAAAGTCTCAATTTAATTTAAAAACCTTTTAACTCATATGATTATCATGCATTTAGATTTAAAATCATTATTTTCTATTCGATTGAGAAGCAAAGGACATAGATAAACAAAAACCACAACAATAATCAAAATAACAAAACATATAAATTCATCTAACCTCAGAATCCATTTAAGAAATTACAGTGGAATCAACCTTTAAAGCTTAGCCCTCCATGGCTTTGATGGAATACATGATGATATGAAGGAAAGAAAATGAAAGAAAGAATGAGAGATGTGGTGGAGACGGTATCTGCCAAAACCAGAGAGTTCTAAGTGTCTAAGCTGTAAGTTGTAAAAATTGTCAGTCGTCAAATTGTGTCCCGTTTCTGCTCCCTTAAGTCTCTTTATATAGGCTTCTACTGGACTTTGGGCTTTATCTGTTAGTTGCTAAAATCTTTTATTTTTATTTAATTAATTAGCAACTTAATTCTCTTCCAATTTCCAATTCTGCCCCTCTCCTTTGACCAGTCTTTGACTGCTTGACCAGCTTGACCAGAGTTTACCAGAGTTGACCAATTTTGACCATTTCAATGTCCATTGAGAGACTGCCACGTGTCAGCTCTTCCAAATCAGATTTCTCTCTCCTTCCTTAGGGTTTGTTCCTCCTTTGACGGCTGAAAACGTGATGGTGGCAGCTGCCGTTTTCCGGCGTGGTGGCGCGACGCGGTGGTGCTGCTGCAGTGGTGGCTAACGCGCTCACGGGAAGAAGAACTCGCGGTGGTGGTGTTCGGAAACGTTGCTGGTCACAGTGGGTGCTGCTGCGAGCAGTGGCTACCATGGCTGCTTGTTCGAGATGCAGGTTTTCGTTGACGATGACGCGATTTCAAGAGATGCGCGAGGTGCAGAGAACGTGAAGATCTCGCGGTGGCCGTGAATCTGAAGGTGGACTCGAGGTTTCAGATCTTCTCTTCTCCGGCGTGGTATGCAATGGCGGCTGCTCCGGTGGGCGCGGTGGTTGCAGGTGGAGAGGTGTTGCTGTTGCTGCGTGGTGGTGCTAATGGTAGCTGACGAAGATGGTGGCGCGCCAGTTTCCATGGCTGCTGCGTGAGGAAGAAGGTGGCGCAAGGTGCAGATTCGTGGTGGCGGCACTACTGCAGTTCTTGTGTGGAGATGGTGGTGGCTCGCGCATTGCAGGTGCAGTGGTGAAGATGGAAGCTGCGCGAATGGAGGGAGATGGTGATGTTGTCACGGTGTTGATGGTGCGTCGTGGTGGCCGGAAAAGGTGAGGAGGTGCGGCGGCGGCTGCCATGGTGGTGGAAGGAGAGAAGAAAATTAGGGTTAGGGTTTCATGAGTGAGATGGAGGAGATGATGACGAGGCAGAATCTGATTGGTTAATTTGGTGAGGGTAGGATTATGACACGTGGCTTGTTCTGGTTGGCTAATTTTAAGAGGTGGGGATTGCCACATGGCATGATCTGGTTTAGTGGAGTTTAAGTGGTAGGAGGGGTGCAACTTAGTGAAAACTGGGGGTGCAGAACAGGTTTTTGTGGTCCACTTGAGGGAGGAGTGTGCAAATAAAATCTGGGGGTGCATTTAGCTCCTGATTTATTCTTTTTCAGAATTTCTTGATTTTGGACTTATGTTGTAACTTTGAATATTTCAAAATCACATTATTAATTGACCAAAAATAAATTCCAGCTGCATTAACAAACGTTAGAATATCCAATAATATTTTATCCAACTAAAATCAATTTTTACGCCACTTTTACCAAACTTACTCAATAAATCCAATAATCACAAATCCTAATTAAATCAATCTTTAAGCACAGAAAATTCAATTAAATCCCCAAATTTAAATATTAAATGAGGGCAAAAATTTGAACTCATCAAATCCTCTAGCAACTTAGAGTCATATTCCTCCTCTAGCAAGCCCAATTTTCTTCTACGAGCCTGAAACAAGTAATGAATAGTAAGTTCCTAATTGCAAGGAAAACAGAAATCACAAAGGACTGTTTTATTCGTAGCAAGAGTCAATCTTCACTAATACAATAATACAAAAACAATTTAATATACCAATAGTCAAGCACCCTCATTATCTTCTATCATATATCTTTCTTCATGTCCATGAAGAACTTTCTACAAGAACAAGGTTTACATAAAACTTCTACCGACATTTTTTATTTATTCATTCATTTAGCTGATCATGTAACATAACAAATCATAATAAACATAATCAACCAACGATAGAAATAATTCATGAAATGGGAGTTGAATAATGATAAAACAATTACCCTCTCCTTGCGTTCGGCTTTCTTTTGCTCCAATTCCTCAATGGCCTTCGTCCTTCGAGCTTCAAGGGCTTTGAGTTCCTGTTCCTTAAAAGGCCAATTGTTGGGAATACTAGGATCCTTCTCAACCTTATTTTTTCCACTCAGCCTAAGCTTCTTCGCTTCCTTCGCTTTTTTTCTGTTGTGCTCTTTCACCTTCCGTATCACCTTGTACTTCTTCTTCAACGAAACCCTCTTACTCTTACTCTCTGCAACCTAAAAAGTTCACAACAATATTAAAAAAAATAAACAATTAAAATCATTGCACACTACTGATGTCAAATAACAAGGATTGGGTTTTCTTACTCTTGCTCTTCATCACCATTTTGTGTTCTCTACCTTCACAAGAGAAAAAGAGATGAGTACGATAATCCACGTCAAAAGTAGTAGAAAACAGAGAGAAGAAGGGAAAAGATTTGAAGAGGCTCTGGAGCGAGCAAATAGAGAAGAGGGTGAAGGAGTTTGTTGTATATTGTTATCAAATTTTAGAAGGTAAAATTAGATAATCAACATATTAAATTTGATATTCAATAAAATTTGTTTTAGTATTCTAAAACAAATTTTTTATATCCTCATCTTTTAATTTGATATACTAAAATAATGAATTTTAATATGCCTAGATTTTTTTATAAGAAAATATAATTACTTAAATATATTATAAAAAAACTATAATGTAACAAAAAATTTAGGAGGGGTTTTCTTAGGCTAACTTAAGCTGAATTTGTTAATATTTTGAGCTTAAATAACACGTGTTTTTTGATAAATACTAGTTAGTAGTAAAGTTTCAATTTATAAAGTTTTTATTGTTATAATTTAGTACATATTTAGCTTCTACAATTTAATTTTATTAAAATATAAAGTAATATATATTCAAAAATAAGATATCTAAACTAGCCTAAAAAGTGTGGGCAATCCAAAAGCGTTTTTAAACCTAAAAATTATATATATCCAACCTCTCTGACTACACTGCTTGAAAAAACACAAATTTCAAATTGCTCCCTCAGTTCAGGCGAACTGAACTGCACTGTTTTTTTTTCTAATAAACTGAACTGCACTATAATATGAACTGAACTGTTTTATGAACTGCACTACATTTGAGTTGAGCTGCACTATTTTTGAATTGAACTACACTATTTTTTAACTAAACTGCACTACTTTTGAACTTAACTACATTGTTTTTGAACCTTTTTTGAACCAAATTGCACTGATTTTGAACTGAATTGCACCAATTTTGAACTGAATTGCACTATTTTTGAACCGAATTGCACTGATTTTGAATCAATTACTCTATTTTTGAACTATATTGTTATCAAATTTTAGAAGGTAAAATTAGGTAATCAACATATTAGATTTGATATTCAATAAAATGTTTTTTAGTATTCTCTATCACACCTAGCCAAACTCGACCAAGTAAGTAAACAATACATATATACCAAGGCAGTCAAGTATTCAGCCTAGGCCGAGTTAGCCTAAGTTTTACCAGTTCTAACCTAAACATCTAGAGGAATAACCTGCACCTCATATAACCAACATAAGCTATCAAGGTAAGTAGCCGGCCTAGACCGACTACTCCAGCAGACCCGGTAAGATTAAAGGTACGCATTCATTAATCACAGATTTGACCTTTTTGAGAGTTTTGACTCACTTGAGCTTCGGAGTCCCTTCTGCAGGTAACCCCCTCTAGGTCCAAGCCGACATGTATCAAGCAGGGAGAAGCCAACTGAGGAGATAGCGGACTACAAGGGTAAGGTGATGCTTGTGCCTAACTTATCTTGTTTGTTCTCTGCAGGAACAATTGGCGCCCACCGTGGGGTACGAGACGAACACCTTTAGTACCCGTTTTTCTCCAAAGATGGTTTCCACCCGCAGCAGAGCTGGAGGGAACAAGAAAACGGATGCTGGTCCCTCAGGACTTGCTGGCATCGCCCCTAACCTAGCCGCCATCCTGGACGGCCAGGCGAAGATGCAACAAGAACTGGCAAATCTGAAGAAACGCAACGCTGATGAGATGGAGGCGCTATGACAAGAGAACTCTTGCCTTAGGCGAAAGATCGAAGCTGATCCCACTCTGAAAGGAAAGGCCAAGGAAGCCTCTGAGGCTGCAAGGTCCCCGGCCTTCCCCTCACACCTTCACCACCACCCAACAAACACTCATCCCCTCCACCCATCCCACTCACTTCCCAGCCACTCAACCAGGGCATACCGCAGCCCCAACCCCTACCGCTACCCTCCCTACCACCCAGATCCCCTAAAACATACCCACCACCCTACACACCACACATGTTCCACCATACAACCCGCAATACCTTCCAACAACCCATATCCCCCCTCACAACCTTACCTCCACCTTCCCCGCTATGATCAACCATCCCGTCCCACCTCATCTGCTCCCTCCCCACCAGCCCAGACGTCGCCACCCCTTCACCGACTTCATCGCCAACACCCCTCTTCCTACCCAGTGGGAACCCTTCACCCTGGACCGCTATACTGGCGAAACCGACCTTGATGAGCACCTCAAAGTCTACATCACCCATGTCGCCCTGTACACGTCCCAAGACGCAGTATTCTGCAAAGCCTTCACCACCACCCTCAAGGGCCCTGCCCTAGAATGGTTCACAACCCTTCAACCTTACTCCATCGACAGTTTCGACGTCCTTTCTCACATGTTTTCCACCCATTTTGCTGGCAGCCGCCCACACCAAACTACCACAATCTCCCTCTTGGGCATTAGACAAAAACAAGGCGAACCGCTCAGAGCGTTCACAGATCGCTTTAGTAAGGCAGCTCTTCGCACTCCACACCTCAACCAGGAGATGATCCTCCACTGCATGGCACTCACCCTACAACCCGGCCCCTTCGCTAACAATGTCTACCTCTACCCACCTGCCTCTGTGCACGAACTCAAATTGCGTGCAGCCGACTATGTCCGCATGGGGGAAATGCAAACCCTCCACACCAAATTCTGCAATGACTATGCAGCCACCACCGCCAACCCTACCCCGCAACCTAACCCACGCTCTGATGCCCGCCCACGCGAGCCCCACCAACCTCGCTTCACCAGATATGCCCCTCTTACCGTAGCCTGCTCCCGCATCCTCGACGAGGCCCTACAAGCTGACCTAATCCCTCCACCACGCAAGACAACCACACCTCCCAACGCTGATATGACCAAATATTGCCGCTACCACCGCAACCATGGCCACACTACAGAAGAATGCAAAGCACTCTAGGATAAAATAGAAGAACTGGTCTGTGCTGGCCACTTTCACCATTTCATCTGTAGAGATTACCATTCCTCTTCCTCTCGATCCCGCAATCCCCCTCGATCTGACCACAGACGACCTCCACATGACTCTCGTCACGACAAACGCCTCGCCCAACCCACCAACCAAGAACACAAACCGGCCCACACCGACATCACCCATGCCGACCCTCCCCTACGTGGCACCATCAACACCATATTTGGTGGCTTCGCTAGTGGAGGATCCACCTCTTCTGCCAGAAAGAGACACCTCCGTCACATCCAGTCCATCAACCATATCACCCATTCCCACCACAGACGTCGCATGCCTCCCATCATCTTCACAGATGACGACTTTCATGGCCTCGACCACCAACAAGATGACCCCATGGTCATCACGGTTGAAATCGAAAACTACGCCGTTAAGAAAGTCCTTGTTGACCAAGGCAGCTCCGTTAACATCCTCTATTGGGCCACCTACCAAAAACTCCAACTTCCGGACACCGCTATGGTCTCGTATGATGAACCAATATATGGCTTCTCTGGCGAACAAGTTTCCACCCGCGGCTACATCGTCCTCCACACCATCTTTCGTGAGGGAACCCAAACCAAAACCATTCCAATCCGCTTCCTCATCGTCGACGCGCCAACATCCTACAATGTCCTTACAGGCCGTCCTTCCCTCAACACCCTTGGCGCTATCGTCTCCACCCCCCACTTGGCCATGAAGTTCCCTTCTCCTTCTGGTGATATCATTACCATCCACTGCGACCAACGTTTGGCACGCGAATGCTACATGGCCAACCTGCGCCCACAACTCCCTAATGAGTCATTATTTTCTTCTATTCCACTAGCCTTTGTGCATCCATTAGACAGTTGATTAGTGCTTAATTGTTCATCATTAGAGTGTTTTTCATCTGTTGGGCTTTATTGGGCCACTGTTCCGAATTTGGACTAATTTCACATTATTTGGCCTAATTTTTGTTTTTAATTATTTTTAGGTATTTGGGTGAAGCAATTTTGGAGCTTGGACATTAATATTTAGTTCAAGAGACTTTCCACATCATTTCCATGTCATTTCCACGTCAGCAAAGTCAATGGGTCAACATTTGAGGCCCATAGTGGCATTTTTGTAAATCTGAGTGGCAGAGTGGCAGTTTTGTAAATATGAGTGGCAGGGGTGATATGACCACGAATTAGGTCTGCATGAAAGGAGGCCAGCCGCTCCATCATCTTCAACCTCTCTTCAAAACCTCCATTTTCGTTCTCCAAGCTTCCATGGACGCCCCCCTTGCGATTTTTCACGTTTTTGGCTCATATTTACCGTTTTTATGCATATTTGACAACACCCATTGAGGGTTTTACGTTTTGAATTTGTTTTCTTGCTTGGGCAGTTCGTTTTGTGGGTTTTATTGACTTGGAACAATACCCATTCATGGGGTTTTCGCATTTATATATGACAACACCGTTTTGCATTCCATTTAAGCTTTCAAATCTCTATTTTTTCTCTTAAATTGCGTTTTTAGATTTGATAAGTTAGGGTTCTTGGTTCTGTTTTGTGATAGCAGTTTTGAAATGTTTAATGTTCATTCTCTGTGTCTAGCTAAGTTTTTCGTATTGGTTCCTTGAAGAAACTGATTTGAAACCATGAGGTTGATGTTTTGCAGTGCACTCCAATTCCTATTTTCTCTTCATCGTATTCAATTTCGTAGCTTTGAATGAAATGGAATTTGTGATGCTTAATCGTGGGTTCATGTTTTGCACAATTTGAGAATCCTTGTCATGCTTAGTGAGTTCGGGTTTTGGCCACAATTGCTTAATCTGTGTGTGTGTGTGTGAAATTGAAGGAAGGATGTGTGCTATGCTTAATGGCATAATGAAGCTGTGTTAATTTTCGCATAGTTGATTAATTCAGATTTCATGAGAGTGGTTAATGAAGCGGTGCATGCTAAGCATTTTTAGTGATTTTCTTGAAAAATGCATAGAGGTGTTTATGGACGACTTTACTGTATATGGGTCCTCATTTGATGCATGTTTGGATAGTTTGGACAGAGTTTTAAATAGGTGCATCCAATCTAACCTTGTTCTCAATTTTGAGAAATGTCATTTCATGGTAGAACAAGGCATAGTATTGGGGCACATAATTTCAAAAAAGGGCATTGAAGTTGACCCTGCCAAGATCTCAATTATTTCACATTTGCCTTACCCTTCTTCTGTGCGAGAGGTTTGTTCTTTTCTTCGCCATGCAGGGTTTTACAGGCGCTTCATTCAAGACTTCAGTAAGAAGGCCCTCCCACTGTCCAACCTATTGCAAAAGGATGTTGACTTCATCTTTGATGAAGGATGCAAAGAGACTTTTGATTGCCTCAAGAAGGCCCTGACCACAACTCCAATCATTCAGGCGCCCGACTGGACAGCCCCATTTGAGCTTATGTGTGATGCATCCAACTATGCATTAGGGGCTGTTCTAGCTCAAAGGATTGATAAGCAGCCAAGGGTAATCTACTACGCCTTCAGGACATTAGATGCTGCCCAAGCAAACTATACCACAACAGAAAAGGAGCTCCTTGTGGTAGTTTTTGCACTTGAAAAGTTTCGATCTTATATGCTTGGTTCTCCTGTTGTTGTGTTTACTGACCATGCAGCTCTTAAGTACCTGTTGAAGAAGGCAGAATCAAAACCTCGGCTGATAAGATGGATGCTCTAGCTCCAAGAATTTGATTTGGAGATCCGTGATAGGAGCGGAGCACAAAACCTGGTTGCAGACCACCTAAGCAGGATTGAGAGGTCTACTGATGATGCTACACCTATCCGGGATGACTTTCCCGATGAAAGTTTGTTGACACTCTCTACTTCTTCCTCACCTTGGTTTGCTAACATTGTTAATTATCTTGCTGCTTCTGTTTTTCCTCCCCTAGCATCCAGAGCTCAATGTGATAAACTCAAGAGCGATGCTAGGTATTACATTTGGGATGACCCCTATCTGTGGAAAATGTGCAGTGATCAGGTTACCAAGAGATGCATTCCGGACCATGAGATTGAATCGGTCCTCAAATTTTGTCATTCATCTGCACCTGGTGGTCACCTTGGCACACAAAGGATAACTCGTAAGGTGCTAGATTGCGGATTTTATTGGCCCACCATTTTCAAAGATGCGTGGAGGATTTGTAGCACATGTGAGGAATGCCAACGAGTAGGAGGAGCCATTTCTTGGAGACAACAGATGCCTCAACAACCCATGCTATTTTGTGAGGTGTTTGATGTCTGGGGTATAGATTTCATGGGCCCTTTCCCTGTCTCTTTTGGTTTCACTTACATCTTGCTTGTTGTTGATTATGTTTCAAAATGGGTGGAAGCCAAAGCCACTAGAACTAATGATGCTCGAGTTGTTGTGGACTTTGTTAGGTCTCACATATTTTGCAGGTTTGGAGTTCCTCGAGCTATTGTTAGTGACCAGGGCACCCATTTTTGCAACAGATCCTTGGGGGTCTTGCTTCAAAAGTACGAGGTTGTGCATAAACTTTCTACACCATATCACCCCCAAACTAATGGGCAAGCCGAGATCTCAAACAGAGAAATCAAGAGGATCTTGGTGAAGATTGTGCAGCCCAACAAGAAGGATTAGAGCAATAGACTTGAGGACGCTCTATGGGCTCACAAGACTGCTTACAAGGAACCTATAGGGATGTCTCCTTATCGGGTTGTCTTTGGTAAGCCATGCCACCTTCCAGTGGAGATAGAGCACAGAGCCTACTGGGCTGTCAAGTCATGCAACTTCTCTCTTGATCAAGCTGGGGAGGAAAGGAAGCTGCAATTGAACGAGTTAGATGAGATCCGTCTGGAGGCATATCAGAATTCTATCTTCTACAAGGAGAAGACCAAGAAATCCATGATAGCTCCATAGCTAGAAAGGAGTTTGTTGTTGGTCAGCAAGTTTTACTGTATAACTCCAGACTTGGACTCATGGGGGGTAAGTTGCGATCAAAGTGGATTGGTCCTTTTGTTGTTACTAATGTTTATCCTTATGGTGCAGTTGAAATCAAAAGCCAGTCCACCGATAAGAGCTTCAAAGTGAATGGGCATCGTCTGAAGCCATTCCTCATCAATCCTGTCTTGGTGGATACTATTGTGGAGGAAACTTCCCTGCTTGACCCCACTACTGTTTCACCATGATTCAGGGAGTTTTCTTTCCCTTTCTTCTTTACTTTTATTGCACTTGTCCAGGTCTGTCTGTTGTTATTTTCATTTATTTGTTTCATTTCTTGTTAATTAGTGTTAGTTAGTGTGTTATGTTTTTGCTCTCTGTTTGGAACACTTACTTCACTCTTGGAGGATGAGTTGTTGGTTACTCTGTGGACTGATATCCTTGCTTTCTCTTTGCATGTCAAGTTGCTTTTGGAATTATTTTACCCTGTGTGAGAATTTGAGCCACTCTCTGTTCTTTGATTGTGTGATATATGCCTCTTGAATGCTTGCACAGTGGCCTTGGCTTGACTCTTTCTGAATGCTTTTCTGATTCACATGCATGTTGGGATATGATTTAGGCAATTTTGTTCTGTGAGCCTATAGCCAGATGAGCCTACCTTGAACTGTTTCCGTTGATACCCCTTTTTGAGCTTGCATACCCTTTCATTGTTCTACAGCTCATTACAAGCCCTTAGCCTGAAAAACCATGATTATTCATACCTTAGGAAATTTTGGAGCTTTGGAATTATTTTGGGAATGGGTGCTTAATTAAGTGTGGTCGCACACAACAAGTGTGGTTGTGCGCACACTTATTGTTGGTTCTTAGAATTGCTCATTTGTACACAAAAGTGGGATTGTAAAACAAAAAATTTGTTGTTTCTCTACATGTTCTTTGTATAGAAAAAGAAAAAAAAAGAGAAAACAAAAAGAAAAGAAAAGAGAAAAAAGAAAAGAAATAAAAAGGAGTTTGGATTTGAGCATTGTGTGAGAACCGAAGTTGGAAATGTTGGTGTTTGGGATTACTTTCATGATTGATTGAGACTTATTCCCCATTGCTCCTCTATTTCCTTGGTTGCTTACCTACTTATCCATATATTCCACACCTTGTCCTCAGCCCCATTACAACCTTGAAAAGTCCTTCTGATCTTGACTTGCATGTGTTTCTGGTTTGGTTGTTCGTTCTAGAGGCTTGCCAAGTCTGTTTGATGTTTGTTTTTCAGGGGTGCTTTGAGCGTAAACAGTAGCCTAGAGATTTGAGTGATACAGTGCATATTTCGTGAGGTTATCTTGCTTTCAATTCTCTCCTTAAGCTGAATTGAGTACTTGACATGTTTTGAATTGCTTGGATGATGTTCATGGATACCTTGCAGCTTTGAATCCTTCTGTGTTAGATGTGTTCCCATTTGTCTGTGTCGTGTCTGTTTGTATTGTGTCTTTTTGTCTCTCTTGTTATGTTTGTGATGTCCTTGCTTTGCTTTACTCTTTAATTTTACCCAGGAGTGCAAAAGGGTAAGTGTGGTCGATTTTGATGAGTCATTATTTTCTTCTATTCCACTAGCCTTTGTGCACCCATTAGACAGTTGATTAGTGCTTAATTGTTCATCATTAGAGTGTTTTTCATCTGTTGGGCTTTATTGGGCCACTATTCCGAATTTGGACTAATTTCACATTATTTGGCCTAATTTTTTTTTTTTAATTATTTTTAGGTATTTGGGTGAAGCAATTTTGGAGCTTGGACATTAATATTTAGTTGAAGAGACTTTCCACATCATTGCCACATCATTTCCATGTCATTTTCACGTCAGCAAAGTCAATGGGTCAACATTTGAGGCCTAGAGTGGCATTTTTGTAAATCTGAGTGGCAGTTTTATAAATATGAGTGGCAGGGGTGATATGACCACGAATTAGGTCTGCATGAAAGGAGGCCAGCCGCTCCATCATCTTCAACCTCTCTTCAAAACCTCCATTTTCGTTCTCCAAGCTTCCATGGACGCCCCCCTTGCGATTTTTCACGTTTTTGGCTCATATTTACCGTTTTTATGCATATTTGACAACACCCATTGAGGGTTTTACGTTTTGAATTTGTTTTCTTGCTTGGGCAGTTCGTTTTGTGGGTTTTATTGACTTGGAACAATACCCATTCATGGGGTTTTCGCATTTATATATGACAACACCGTTTTGCATTCCATTTAAGCTTTGAAATCTCTACTTTTGCTCTTAAATTGCGTTTTCAGATTTGATAAGTTAGGGTTCTTGGTTCTGTTTTGTGATAGCAGTTTTGAAATGTTTAATTGTTCATTCTCTATGTCTAGCTAAGTTTTTCGTATTGGTTCCTTGAAGAAACTGATTTGAAACCATGAGGTTGATGTTTTGCAGTGCACTCCAATTCCTATTTTCTCTTCATCGTATTCAATTTCGTAGCTTTGAATGAAATGGAATTTTTGATGCTTAATCGTGGGTTCATGTTTTGCACAATTTCAGAATCCTTGTCATGCTTAGTGAGTTCGGGTTTTGGCCACAGTTGCTTAATCTGTGTGTGTGTGTGTGAAATTAAAGGAAGGATGTGTGCTATGCTTAATGGCATAATGAAGCTGTGTTAATTTTCGCATAGTTGATTAATTCATATTTCATGAGAGTAAATTCATATTTGGCTTTGAATGAAAATATTGGTCGTTGGGAGACGACTTGGTTCACTTTCATATACTATATTTAATATGTTTTAATTTGGTGGGGTACGACCTCTATCACTCCCTATTCAACAAACAACCACATTGAGCTACCATCTGGCTCCGGCATCGCACTGTCAGGTGAAAACTTGGACCCCAGAGTAGTCCGTGATGTTTGTCTTGAGCCAGTTGAGGAGACCTCCCCTTTAGAGCTTCCCAACGGCCACTCTATCAACCTAGGCACCGGTTTGAACTCTGACGAGCATGCCATCATCACAGCTATCCTCACCAGCAACACAAACCTTTTTGCCTGGTCAGTCGTTGATCTATCTGGGGTGGACCCTCTGTTGGCATCCCACAAACTATCCATCTATAAAGAAGCCCGCTACATATCCCAGAAAAAATGCAAATTTGGTGAAGAACGCCGCCTGGCAGCTAAGGTTGAAGCCGACAAGTTACTGAATGCAGGATTCATAGAAGAACAACGTCTTATAGGCAACCCCACTACTATCAAAGAGGTCCAACGTCTTATAGGCCGTCTCACAGCCATTTCTCGCTTCCTACCCAAACTAGCCAAACAAACCCAACCCATAGTCCAACTCTTAAAGAAATCCACCCGCTTCACGTGGACTGATGATTGTGGACAAATCTTCCAAAAACTGAAAACAACCCTAACCTCCCCACCTATCCTCCACAAGCCGGACACCCGTTAACCCCTCCTCGTATACATCACGGCCACTGACCACACCGTTAGTGCCGCGCATGTCCAAGAAACAGACGGCACATAGCACCCTATCTATTTTATGAGCAGAACGCTGCAAGATCCTGAAACCAGATATCAAATGGTAGAGAAGCGGGCCCTATCCTTGGTCCACGCAGCACGCCGCCTACGCCCATACTTCCAAAACCACAACATAACCGTTAAAACCGACTACCCAATCCAAAAGATATTGCAAAAACTAGATCTAGTCGGACGCATGTCATCATGGGTCGTTGAGCTGTCAGAATTCAACATCCGCTATGAACCCCATGGCATCATTAAAGCCCAATGTCTCTTAGATTTTGTCAACGACCTCCAGCACACACCCACAGAGGACTAGTGGACGCTTCATGTAGATGGTTCCTCAAATCCATAAGGTGTCGGCGCTGGCATCGTCTTAGAAGGCCCCAACGACATCCTCATTGAAAAATCCCTTCACTTTGCCTTCAAACGCGGATACGGCCAACCCCTTCTCAAGTGTGTCACGGCAGGACAAGCACAATATATTATTAAAGAGCTACACGAAGGCATTTGTGGCTATCATTCCGGCGCACGCACCATGGCTACCAGAGTTCTTAGAGCCGGATATTTCTAGCCAACTATAGAAGTAGACTGCCAGGATTATGTCAGAAAGTGCAAACCATGTCAGAAACATGACAACCTTATTCACCAGAAACAAGAACAACTACACCACATACTATCCCCATGTCCATTCGCTAAGTGGGGAATGGACATTCTCGGCCCCTTTTCACCCGGCAAAGGGCAGGTGAAATTCCTAATTGTAGCCGTCGACTACTTCACCAAATGGATAGAAACCAAGCCGCTAACCACCATCACGGCGCAGCAAGTTCAGCAATTTGTTTGGAAGGATATTATATGCAGATATGGTGTTCCACATACCATCATCACAGACAATGACCGACAATTTATTGACAAAGAGCTAGCCAAGTTCTATACTGGCCTAGGCATCAAGGACATCACAAGTTCTGTAGAACATCCACAAACCAATGGACAAGCAGAGGCGGCAAATAAAGTTATCCTCGTGGAGCTACGCAAGAGATTAGATACCGCCAAAGGTCGATGGCCCGAAGAGTTAGTAGAAGTGCTATAGGCTTACAGGTGCACCCCTCAATCATCAACAAATGAATCCCCATTCAGCCTAGTTTACGGTGCAGACGCCATGATACCGGTTGAAATTGGCGAACCATCCCTGCGCCGAGAACTATACGACCCAACCCACAACCACCAAAACATGGCTATACATCTCGACCTCCTACCCGAACTCAGAGAAAAAGCCCAGATACGCAATTTAGCTGCCAAACAACGAGTTTCCATAAAATATAATGCAAACCTATGTCCACGATCATTCGCCATCGGGGACTTAGTATGGAGAATGGCCAGTAGTGCTAGAAAGAAGGATGGCAAGTGCTCCGCCAATTGGGACAGCCTATACCGTATACGCGAAGACGCAGGAGGAGGAACTTATCGCTTGAAACACTTATCTGGGGAAGAGATTCCCAACACTTGGAATGTATCACACCTCAAATTCTATTTCAGTTAAATGTATGCTGCAATACGCTGAACACTTGTAACCTTGGGTGTACTCTTTTTCCTCACCTGGTCTTTTTTCCCTAAGGAGGGTTTTGGCCGGAGAGGTTTTAACGAGGCACTCCTATTCAATAAATAAAATTAAGGGTTCTCAACTATACAACTTTTCTACGTTTTTACTCTCATATTCGTTTAAGTTCCCCACCTTTACCCCAAGTAAGCGGCGTGGGTCGAACACCCTTATCTTTTGCTTAATTCGTTTCAGTTCCCCACCCTTACCCCAAGTAAGCGGCCTGGGTCGAACACCCTTATCTTTTGCTTAATTCGTTTAAGTTCCCCACCCTTACCCCAGGTAAGCGGTCTGGGTCGAACACCCTTATCTTTTGCTTAATTCGTTTAAGTTCCCCACCCTTACCCTAGGTAAGCGGCGTGGGTCGAACACCCTTATCTTTTGCTTAATTCGTTTAAGTTCCCCACCCTTACCCCAAGTAAGCGGCCTGGGTCGAACACCCTTATCTTTTGCTTAATTCGTTTAAGTTCCCCACCCTTACCCCAAGTAAGCGGCCTGGGTCGAACACCCTTATCTTTTGCTTAATTCGTTTAAGTTCCCCACCCTTACCCCAAGTAAGCGGCCTGGGTCGAACACCCTTATCTTTTGCTTAATTCGTTTAAGTTACCCACCTTTACCCCAAGTAAGCGGCTTGGGTCGAACACCCTTATCTTTTGCTTAACTCGTCTTTGTTCCCCACCCTTACCCCAAGTAAGCGGCCTGGGTCGAACACCCTTCACATAATCGAACGCGCATTACATTCACCACAAATCATCAATACTTATCGTACACATAACATACATAACCATAATCGCATTTAATAAAAGCGCAAGAATGTACCAATATAATGTAATGTACCAAATATTACAGACAAGCTCAAATAATATTCTCAAGTTAATAGAAACCAACATCCTATTCCGCTGCATCAGGAGCCAACTCCCTGGCATCAATCGCTTCATTCATCTCTTCAACCGTCTTCTCCTCCGTCTTCTCCTTTGTGTCCTCACCAGCACTACTTTCATCTTCCTTCACAAGCCTCCCATCAATAACATCTTTGTTGACATCAAACTTCGCGTCCGTAATATCGACCTCCCCATGGAAAAATGCTGCTTGACGGAGTCCTTTCTCAAAACCGTTAATATGTTCTTGTATGATGCTATTCTTCAGATCGTCAAGCTCACCGACATCACCGTCATACTTCTCCTTCAATTCGTCATAATCTTCCTCCAATTCCCCTATTCTCTTATTCAATTTTTCCTCAGAATCTAAACAGTGGACCCTCCACGTGGCCAACCTCTTTCTCTCTACCTCCTAACTCTCCTTTGCCTTCTCCAGCGCAGCCTTCTCCTCCTCTAGCTTGTCGACTTTTCCCTATAACTCCTCCACCTTTTCCCGGCCTCCCTCCTTCACCTCCCTCTGGTATAACGAACCCACACTGCGGCTTAATATCAAGGCTTTGCTCCCGAATTCCACCATAGTCCTCACAATATGGTCCGCCTCCATACTATAATGGAATTTATAATGGTATCCGGGAGGTTGATCGCGATATCCTTTCTCACGGATATTTCTGGCAATTCAATTAAACCAGACTTCGGTCCTTTATCCCCACTGGCCGACCTTGCGCCGCTGGCCGACCCTGTCCCGAGCAAGACCGCCCTCGCTCTCTTCACGTCCTTCCCCTTGCCAGGTCGAGGCAACAACTCAGCCTTCCTCTTCGTCCCACCGTGTACATGTACTTCCACCATAGACTCCTACAGGTTGGGAACGTCAGTCTTCCCAGTTGCCTTAGCCTTCGCGGCCATCTCCTTCCTCAGCGACTGGAAGAGCGCCAAGTTTTTCTTCCCTGACTGCGCCAAGTGCCCTACAATAATATATTATAACTCGAATTAAAACAACTTAGAATCATTAACACAGTTTAAGTAACAAACAGATACCTTCAATATCTATAATCGGATGCACCGAATTATAAACTCTAACTAAACCCTTAGTGGGCAACTTATCGACACATTTCATTAAGATTTCCACCACCTCCTTATCCCCCGCCGATAACTCATCCATCTCCATATCCTTGTACCGAGAAGGGCTACTCGTCCAGCTAAATGGAAATTTTGTACTCCCATCTGCTTCAAAGAAATAAGGTTTGCCTTCTTCTTTCACAACAACCTTGAAGTACCCATCCTTGAAATGCTTGAAAGACTGGGAAAACGCGTCCAGTTTGTTGATACTAGGACGACTTATCAAAGACAGCCAAGTAGTCGGTCGGCGGGGTCTAGTGTCGTAGAAGTACAAGAAAGCGTAAGGAGAAGGCTCCAAGTATAGAGATTGGCACAAGATGCGAAAGGCTTGCAAGTAGGCCCAACTATTCAGATGCAACTGTGTAGGTGCCACATTCAGTGCGCGCAATACACCCATAGTAAAACCGTCTAACGGTAGCCGCACATGTAGTTGAGAAAAATGACACATGTACATGTAGAAGAACTTCTCCGTAGCCCCCTCTTGCCCATGACATACTCGGTCAATAGCGCTAACTCTCTCTAGGGAAACAATGTCCCCACTTACACCCTTTGAGATGACAGGTGTACAATTTAACCAGGAGTTCAATAGGCGAGACCATCGGAACAAAGATGATTGATTGCGAACGTCGGCAGCCGCCCACCCATAATTGCCTTTAGCCGGCCAATTACTCTCGGCCAACTCCTCAAGGGGATCTTCTCGAACCTCCTTCACCGTCTCCATGGGGATCCCACTTACCATGCCTCTAGAACTTGTACCTTCTTCATCAAATTGCCTACCCCTACTTCTCTCCGACTCCGTACTCTCACTACTAGATGTGGACAACGATATACTATCGCTACTAGACATACCTGTTTTCGTGTTTATGGGAAGATGTCGGCTGAAATTGGGAACTAGTCGGACAGTAAAATACACACAAGACTTCTGAATACAAAAATCTCGCAAATGAACCAAGTAACCCCTCACTCGTTTTGAAATCTATATTTATAGGCCAGAATCCCAAACAACGAAAACCCCTTCCCGCCAAAACAACAACCCATACCAATCAACACCATCATTGCAAGAGACATGACTCTTAAAAACGACGGCGCCAGAACTTCCTGATTTGACCCCTGACACCCCTTCACCTACCTTCAGACGATTACCACTTTTTAGCCTTAACATTGTTCATCACACTTAAAGGCTGGGGGACTGGTGTATCACACCTAGCCGGTTCCGCTAGCATACCAAGACATATCACCCTTGACCGATAACTCATATCGGACAAGGCTGGAGGACTGGTGTATCACACCTAGCCAAACTCGACCAAGTAAGTAAATTTTACCTAGGTCGAGTTAGCCTAAATTTTACCAGTTCTACCAGTTCTAACCTAAACATCTAGAGGAACAACCTGCACCTCATATAACCAACATAAGTTGTCAAGGTAAGTAGCCGGCCTAGACCGACTACTCCAGCAGACCCGGTAAGATTAAAGCCTAGACCGACTACTCCAATAAACTCAAGTATAATGAAAAACCCCAGCATTCAATAGGTCCTAAGGGCCTGGGCTAGGGCCCAGACCCACATACAACCAAAGCCCAAGCCAAGGCCCGATCCGTATAATAACCAGACATAATTAATGCTCTATAAATAGACGTGGACCCCAGTAATTAAAGGTACGCATTCATTAATCACGGATTTGACCTTTTTAAGAGTTTTAACTCACTTGAGCTTTGGAGTCCCTTCTGCAGGTAACCTTCTCTAGGTCCAAGCTGACATATATCAAGCAGGTAGAAGCCACTTGAGGAGATAGCGGACTACATGGGTAAGGTGACGCTTGTGCCTAAGTTATCTTGTTTGTTCTCTGCAGGAACATATTCTAAAACAAATTTTTTATATCGTCATCTTTTAATTTGATATACTAAAATAATGAATTTTAATATGCCTAGATTTTTTTTATAAGAAAATATAATTACTTAAATATATTATAAAAAAACTATAATGTAACAAAAAATTTAGGAGGGGTTTTCTTAGGCTAACTTAAGTTGAATTTGTTAATATTTTAAGCTTAAATAACACGTGTTTTTTGATAAATACTAGTTAGTAGTAAGGTTTCAATTTATAAAGTTTTTATTGTTATAATTTAGTACATATTTAGCTTCTACAATTTAATTTTATTAAAATATAAAGTAATATATATCCAAACCTAAGATATCTAAACTAGCTTAAAAAGTGTGGGCAATCCAAAAGCGTATTTAAACCTAAAAATTGTATATATCTAACCTCTCTGACTACACTGCTTGAAAAAATACAAATTTCAAATTGCTCCCTCAGTTCAGACGAACTGAACTGCACTGTTTTTTTTAGTAATAAACTGACTGGAACTGAACTACACTATAATATGAACTGAATTGTTATAAACTGAACTGTTTTATGAACAACACTACATTTAAGCTGAGTTGCACTATTTTTGAACTGAACTACACTATTTTTTAACTGAACTGCACTACTTTTGAACTTAACTACATTGTTTTTCAACCGTTTTTGAACAAAATTGCACTGATTTTGAACTAAATTGCATTAATTTTGAACTGAATTGTACTATTTTTGAACCAAATTGCATTGACTTTGAATCAATTGCTCTATTTTTGAACTAAAAAATAGTTTACCTGAACTGAATTTAACTTGCAATATCTAACTGCACTGAACTGAATTGTACTTGCAATATGAATTAAACTGACTACTATATACCATATCATATTTTTGAACTGTACTATTTTTGAACCGAACTACACTAATTTTGAATCGAACTACAATATTTTTGAATCGAAATGATTGTGAACGATTTTTGAGTTACTTAAATAACTTATTCAACTAAACATTGCATCTCAATTAAGAAACTAGGTAGTATTTACCCACTTCATTCATAATATAGGTTCTCATAAACAAAAAAAAAAGACATAAAACTAAGTAAATAGTAAATAGGAAAAAAATTATCTTTACTTAAAAATATAGATTTTCCTATAAACAACAAAATCTAAAAATTATTACATCTCCAAATATCTTGTTTGTGATTATGTGGTTTGTGGATTATCACAAAACCATTAAAGCATAGCTTAGAGACATTAAACTAAAAAGTTGTGCAAAAAAAAAAATATCAGTCACTTCCAAAAATGGTTTTTTTTAGTCAGAGTTCATGTATCCATCTCTTAAAGAGGAAAAATAAAATCTACCAACCAAAGTGTAAGGTGAGAAGTGTTTTTTTTTAGTATAGGCTTGAACTTCTCCATATCTACGAGACTATTGATTTCTATAAAGTTTTTTTAAAATAATTAAAATTAACTATTTTGTAAATTAATTTATGAAAATTTTATCAAGTTTTGAAAAGAAATAGTAGTGAAATTAAGTATCAATAAGTTATAAGAATGTTATCACATTTTTAACTCAAGATAATTAGTTTCGATTTTTTTTTTTGTTCAACAACATATACTGACACAAACAATTTTTTTCCATGTAATATTATATTTAAATTTTTAATTTACATATACATAATTTAGTTTATACATAAATTTCATTTTTTTAAAAATCTTATGAAAAAATAACACGAAATGGGATGTAGGGTTAATAAGTTAAGGATAAATGATGCGTGGTTTTAACTTTTTATTTTGGCCTCTGTAAGGCCCATGAAAATTGGCTTAATACTTTCTGCCCTAAAGTTAGTGGGTTGCCCTTGTAAGTGGGCCTAAGGTCGGCCCAACAAATAAAGCCACTAGGTCTGCCCTAAACCTAACATTTTCTTCCCATTTTCAGAAATTGTTGTCCTTACCTTAGAGCCGCAGCCGCCTTTTACGTCTGCTAGGGTTTAGTACCACCGTGAGCATGCAAATTCGAACTAGTTCCCCTTTCCTACGTAAGTGCTTCCTCTGTTTGTGCATGTTTTTCCACTGCTGTTGCTTTGAGTAACTCGTGTTTCCGCTGTTGGTTATAGTTTCCAGCCCCTAGAGTCGTCTCTTGAGTACTGTGTTCCGCTGTTTAGGGTCAAGATCGTGGACTTGGAACGTTACATTTATGGTATCAGAGCGGTCATTCCTTAGGTCTGTGGACTTGGATGTCCGCTTAGCTTTCTTTGTGTGTTCTGAGTGTTCATAGTTAAATTCTTGCCATATTCGAGCCTAACCAAGTGATTTTTTGTGTGCCAGTCAACTATGGCACCTCCTCGTCGGACTTCCCAATCATCCTAGGGAGACGCACCTAATATCGCCAGAGCTATAGAGGCGATGGCAGCGACTACGGCGCAGCAGAGTGTTGCGATGATGCAGCAGCATGAGGCATCCATGCAGTGACAAGCGGCGTCACTTGAGCAGCAACAGGCGGTGATGCAGCAAATGGAGGCTGCGAGGGTAGCTGTTGAGGATGCTCATCGGCAGCACATGGAGGCCCTCCGCCAACTGGAGAAGAACAGGGCGGCTGCCCCTGTGTTTGGTCCTGAACCACGACCTACAGTCAGGGAGTGGAGCTTGGAGGACTTTCTGAAGCACCACCCGGCGAAGTTTGATGGGAAGACCAGTCCTGACGCCGCAGACCAATGGCTGAAGAACCTGGAGCACATCTATGACGCCAATATGTGCCCTGCGGAGAACAGGTTGGCGTTCTCGGTGTATATGCTCACGGCGGAGGTGGAGTGATAGAGGTCGTACCCCACCAAATTAAAACATATTAACTATAGTATATGAAAGTGAACCAAGTCGTCTCCCAACGACCAATATTTTCATTCAAAGCCAAATTTCCAGATGAACACAACAATAACACAAAAAGGGGGGGGGGTTGCTAGATTCACACAAGTTTGCTAAATTCTAATCAAAACACCAAAACTGAATTAAACACAAAATTCAAAACGTACTGGTCCCTTTATTTCACTGAAAATCCACCAATCACAGGTTACTAAATCAATTCTCTTATCCAATTTACTCTTATGAAATCTGAATTAATCAACTATGCGAAAATTAACACAGCTTCATTATGCCATTAAGTATAGCACACATCCTTCTTTCAATTTCACATACACACACAGATTAAGCAACTGTGGCCAAAACCCAAACTCACTAAGCATGACAAGGATTCTGAATTGTGCAAAACATGAACCCACGATTAAGCACCACAAATTCCATTTCATTCAAAGCTATGAAATTGAATACGATGAAGAGAAAATAGGAATTGGAGGGCATTGCAAAACATCAACCTCACGGTTTCAAATCAGTTTCTTGAAGGAACCAATACGAAAAACTTAGCTAGACATGGAAAATGAACACTTAAATACTTCAAAATTGGAATCACAAAAACAGAACAAAGAACCCTAACTTATGAAATCTGAAAACGCAATTTAAGAGCAAAAATAGAGATTTCAAAGCTTAAATGGAATGCAAAACGGTGCTATCATATATAAATGCGAAAACCCCATGAATGGGTATTGTTCCAACTAAATGAAATCATAAAACTAGCTGCCCAATGTAGAAAACGAAATCAAAACGCAAAACCCTCAATGGGTGTTGTCAAATGTGCATAAAAATGGTAAAAATGACAAAAAAATGTGAAAAACCGCAAGGGGAGACATCCATGGAAGCTTGGAGCACGAAAAAAAATGGAGGTGGAGAGAATGGAGAAGATGAAGTGGCGGCCTCCTCCCCATGCAGACCTAATTTGCGTTGTCCTTTCACCCCCTGCGACTCATAATTACAAAATTGCCATTATGAGCCGCAGAATTACAAAAATGTCACTCTAGGCCTCAAATGTTGACCCATTGATTTTGCTGACGTGTAAATGACATGGAAATGATGTAGAAAGTCTCTTCAACTAAATATTAATGTCCAAGCTCCAAAATTGCTTCCCCCAAATACCTAAAAATAATTAAAAAATAAAAATTAGACCAAATAATGTGAAATTAGTCCAAATTCGGAACAGTGGCCCAATAAAGCCCAACAAATGAAAAACACTCTAATGATGAACAATTAAGCACTAATCAACTGTCTAATGGGTACACAAAGGCTAGTGGAATGGAAGAAAATAATGACTCATCACGGAGCATTGATGGATTAGCACAAAATCCATCCTTGAGGAGAGAAAGGAGCCAGTGACGTGGGAGGCATTCAGGGAGAGATTCCTCTCTGAGTATTTTCCATACAACATCCGGTACGCCAAGGAGGTGGAGTTCCTCCAGTTGGCCCAAGGAAGGAAGATAGTAACAGAGTATGCTGAGAGGTTCAAACACCTCAGCCGTTTCTACACCCTGCCACTCGATAAGGAGTGGCGATGCAGGAAGTATGAGAATGGGCTTCGCGGTGACATCCGCTTGATGGTGGCTCCCTTGTCCATCAAGGATTTTGCCGCTCTGGTGGAGAAGGCCAAGGTGATGGAGAAGATGAAGCGTGAGGTGAAAGGTCAACGCCCACAGCAGCCACAACCGCCTCAGAGGATCGGTGGACCATCTGGGTCCAAGCCTAGACATTAGGAGCGAAGGAGACCATATGATAGACCCCACCATCAGCCTCAAGGGTCTAGGAGGTTTTCTCCACAGCAGGGCCGAGTTCAGTGCTACATTTGTGGAGGCCCTCACCTGAGGAGTGCTTGTCCACGCATGGAGGGTTACCGCAGGTGCAACAACTGTGGCAAGGAAGGCCACTTTGGGAAGGATTGTCCCAACCTTGCTAGGGCAGCAACACGCCCGCCAGTTCAGACCCCTCACCAGCACCAGCGGAGAGATAGAGGCAATAGGCCTCAGGCGACGGGCAGAGTCTATGCCATGACCGGAGCAGAGGCTGCAGGTTCAGGTAACCTTGTTATGGGTTATTGTGTGATTTCTGGGATGAGATGTTGTGTGTTGTATGATTCTGGGGCGACACACTCCTTTGTGTCAAATGCATGTGTGGAACAGTTGGGTCTGCTGGTGCGCGAGCTATAGTGTGAGCTTGCGGTGTCTACTCAAACGTCAGGTTTGGTCAGGACGTCGTCCTTTTGTGCTAGGTGTCTGGTGGAGGTAGAGGGACGCAGGTACAGGGTCAACTTGATTTGTCTGCCTCTACAAGAGTTGGAGGTGATATTAGGAATGGATTGGCTCTCTGCCAATCGTATTCTTATAGATTGCCGAGAGAAGAAACTGTTTTTTCCCAACACAGAGGAGCCTGGGTTGGTATCTTCTCAGGGTGTTATGAAGGAACTCCATGAAGGCACACAGTGTTACGTGATCTTCAAACATCTGGAGGTGGAGGGAGGAGAGACGACGTCAATAATACCAGTAGTGCAGGACTTTGAGGATGTGTTTTCGGAGGAAGTATCAAGGTTACCGCCCCGCAGAGAGGTAGAGTTCTCTATCGATCTAGTGTCGGGGACAGGTCCAGTATCGATGGCTCCCTACCGCATGGCTCCAGCAGAGTTGGTTGAACTTAAGAAACAGATAGAGGAATTGATGGCGAAATAGTTTATCCGACCCAGTACTTTGCCTTGGGGAGCGCCAGTGCTGTTAGTGATGAAGAAGGATGGGAGTTCGCGACTGTGTGTGGACTATAGATAGTTGAACAAAATGACAATCAAGAATAAGTACCCTTTTCCAAGAATCGAGGACTTGATGGATCAGCTACATGGGTCAATAGTATTCTCGAAGATTGATCTGCGGTCAGGATACCACCAGATATTGGTGAAGGACGATGATGTACAGAAGACGGCCTTCAGGTCTAGATATGGCCACTATGAGTATGTGGTTATGCCATTTGGTGTGACCAACGCTTCGGCGGTGTTCATGGACTATATGAACAAAATCTTCCGGCCTTTCCTAGATAAGTTTGTCGTAGTCTTCATAGACGACATCCTTATCTATTCCCGGACTCAGGAGGAACATGCAGAACACCTGAGGTTGGTGCTTGGTGTTTTGAGAGAGAAGCAGCTGTATGCCAAGTTGTCTAAGTGTGAGTTCTGGATGGATGAGGTTCAGTTTTTGGGGCATGTGATATCCGCCCAGGGGATTGCTGTGGACCCAGCAAAGGTGGAAGCAGTGGTAAAGTGGGAAAGCCCTAAGTCTACCACGGAGATCAGGAGTTTTGTGGGGTTGGCGGGCTACTATAGGAGATTTATAGAGGGGTTCTCCAAGATAGTGGCACCCCTGACACTTCTCACTCAGAAGGACCAACCCTTCACTTGGACGGACAAATGTGAGGAGAGCTTTCAAGAGCTAAAGAGAAGATTGACGAGTCCTCCTATATTGGTAATTCCGGATGTGGGGAAACCGTTTGAGGTCTACTGCGATGCGTCTCATCTTGGGCTTGGTTGCGTCTTGATGCAAGAAAAGAAGGCAGTGGCGTATGCTTCACGACAGCTTAAGGTGCATGAGCGTAATTATCCCACTCATGACCTTGAGTTGGCAGCGATAGTATTTGCCTTGAAGATTTGGAGGCATTATCTTTATGATGCTCAGTTTTGTGTGTTCAGCGACCACAAAAGTTTAAAGTACTTGTTTGACCAGAAGGAGCTGAACATGAGGCAGAGGAGGTGGATGGACTTCCTGAAAGATAATGACTTTGAGCTCCTATATCATCCGGGGAAGGCAAATATGGTGGCAGATGCTCTAAGTAAGAAGACAGTGCATACTGCACACCTTATGATTAAGGAGGTGGAACTGCTAGAGAAATTTCGAGATATGAAGCTACAGGTGGAGGTAGGATCTGAGTTTATTAGATGTAGTACCCTGACTATATCTAGTGACTTCTTGGACTCAGTGAGAGAGAGACAGTTATTGGATGCCAGTCTGAACAGAGTCAGAGAACAGCTTGGGTCAGATGAGGCTAGAGATTTTGCATTGGGTGATAATGGTATACTGAGGTTTCAAGGTAGGGTATGCGTACCTGATGATGTCGAGGTGAAAAGGCTAATTATGGAAGAAGGACACAAGAGTCGTATTAGTTTCCATCCTGGCATGACTAAGATGTACCAAGATCTTAAGGAGACCTTCTAGTGGCAGGGAATGAAGAGGGATGTTGCCCAGTTCATATCAACCTGTTTGACATGTCAGAAGGAGAAGGTGAAGCATCAGAGACCCGGTGGGATCCTACAGCCCTTGGAAATACTAGTGTGGAAATGGGACAACATCTCCATGGATTTTGTGACCCATTTGCCACGGACTTTTAGGGGACACGACACCATTTGGGTGATAGTGGATCGATTGACCAAGAGTGCCCACTTCTTGGCGATGAACTTGAGGATGTCCATGGCCAAGTTGGCCCAGCTATACGTTAAGGAGATTGTGAGGTTAAATGGAGTACCTTCGAGCATAGTTTCCGACAGAGACCCACGTTTTACATCCTGATTCTGGCAAACCTTGCAGGAAGCTTTGGGGACCAAGTTGACTATGAGCTCAGCCTACCATCCCCAGACTGATGGCCAATCAGAGAGGACCATCCAATCACTTGAGGATTTACTACGGACGTGTATATTGGACCATCTGGGGGCTTGGGATGAGGTGTTGCCCTTGATTGAGTTTACCTACAACAACAACTTTCATGCGAGCATCGGCATGGCACTATACGAGGCTCTTTATGGCAGGAGATGTAGGACTCCCTTCTGTTGGTATCAGGATGGAGAAGCGGTATTAGTTGGACAAAAATTGTTAGAGCAAACCACTGAGAAAGTGAGAATGGTGAGGAACAGGATGCAGACTTCTCATAGTAGACAGAAGGCCTATGCAGACCGTAGGAGGACGCCTTTGGAGTTCGCAGTTGGCGATCATGTGTTTCTGTTATGTTTTATAGCATATATTTAATGTTAGGGATGATAACTATATATACTGAAATGACTGAGAGTGAAATTTGTCAAACATAACTATCAAATAATATTATAATATTATTTGGAAATTTTACGAAGTTTCGGTTATTTTTATTTTTTCATTCATAATATTATTATTAATAATATGATTACTAATAGTGATTAAATTAATAAATAAAATTGTGTATAAATTATATATATAAATATATATATTACAATAATTAATTATTTAATTTAATAACTAATTATACAATTGTATCAATATTTATATATAAATACTAATAATATGATTTCATACGATCAAATTCATGTTTTAAAATATTAATTTAATTTTGTACAATTTTAAAATATTTTGTATAAAATTCATTTTAAAAATTTATTTTTTAGGACGAAAAATTTATTTGTTGAGAGAATATGAAATCCAAAAAATTATAATAATTAGAAAATTAAATAAACGAGATTAAATAAATATTTAAAGTAAAAAACAAAATGCACTACAAGAATCACACAATTTAGCTTCCGTTGAGCTGCGTCAGATTAGAGGTGAACATCATTAGAATCGGTTAAAAAGCTTTTTAGTTGGCTTAACCGACACATGTTATATGAGTTTTATTTTATTGAATAAAAATGTTACGTGGGAAACAGCTAATATATGATGCGGCGTTTAACTTTCTACATCTAAAGCATTGGTTTTAGGGACTCCATAATATATTTTAATATTTAATATTTAAAGAAAATGAAAATATTGATTAAAAAACAGTATATTTGTAAAACTTGAGGTTACAAGGAGGTTTCATTGTCTTAGCCATTTCACACCGTCCAATTGCTAACCCTAACCCATTTCGTTCAGTGCCAGAATTCGACTGAAGCTAAATAGCTTCATGAATCAACCTCTAAAATTTGGTGTTGGCCCCTGATGTGCTACCAATAAAAATCTCTAATGTGCCCATGACATTGAAGGTTAGGAGCTAGTAACTCTGCTCATTCAAAAAGGCAGGTTTTGCTCTGCTCCGCTTCTTTTTTTTCCCTTTTTTTCTCCAACCCTTTTTCAGTTTCCCATTTCCCCTTTCTTTCCAACCCTGATTTCAATTTCCTTTGCCATAACGATAACTCCCAATGTAAAGCCCTTATTTTAGCTCCCTTTGTCACCCGTGACTCCCAAAGTGGAGGTGTGGTAAGCAACATCTCTAAAGTTAAGCAAGTCATGTGCTTTTATTACTTTCCCCTTCCATGTCTCTCGCTCTCTCACCCAAACTTGTCGTTTTTATTTCTGGTTTCGACGATTTTAACAGAATGAAGAAGGACTCATAGGAGCATTTCGCGTTTTGAAGTCAGCGAGAGCCTGATACCATTATTCTGAGAGGTATGTGTTCGTCGTTCACTGAACCCATTCTAAACATTTACTATATCTTGCCTTTTTCTGGCTTGGCAGGTTTAGATTTTGTAGATTGGTCCTAGATTTCTCTACCCTTTTAAAAAGAAGTATGCCCTTTAAATTTATGGTTTATGTAGTTAGTTTTCCTTCTCTTGTTTGTGTAGTTTACATTTCATTATCATCAAAAGAATTGGATTATTTCCAATTCTGAGGATATATAATTATACCCTGGCATTGTTCTGGTTCCTATTGTTAAGTGATTCTATCATTTTGAGTCTTAATACTTTAAGAAAGTAACGAAGTTATTTCATTGTAATTTTGTAAATGGCTCCTTGCATTTCTGATTAGTTCACATTTAGCACTATAAACATCCATCAACATACGTAAATTTGACAAGTGGGAATTAGAATGTTTAAAGTATTGATGTTAATCTATTTTGTTTTTCTTTTCTACATTCCCAGTTAAAGGATATGGTACTGATGTTTTCAGGTTCTTACAAGTAGAGCAGACCTTGCACAGGCTCCAGTACCTACAAGAAAGGACAAAGGCCATATCCTGACTTTGACACCATTTCAAAAGGGGTTTTATACCCCTTATATTGGAGGAGCAAGCTCAACTTCAACCTCTGCTTGGAACTTCCCAAGCTCCTATTTCCCTTGGTGGTAAATCCGATTAAAGATTTATTGGGGGCACGGGGTTATGGTGATAGAACCTCTATAAGGCCTGAGTCAGCACCAGCATGTGATGTAGTTGTTGAGGAAGAGAATGAAACCAAGGAGTGGATGGGTGGAACTAGGGGTTCATATTACCTTTGTGTCTCTTACTAATGGGAGAATTGATCTCAAAAGAATTCTCTTCAGGTATGTTAAGAAATCACCAGCCTTGATATGAATTATACAAAGAATATATACCTATTATGAGGACTTATTATTATACAAAGAACACTTTGTGCATTGTATTTATTCTAATTATTTCTATTGTTTTTCAGGTAATATAATTCTATCTTCCTGTATTGTTCTGTCCAAGAGAATCTACTTTTAAAATATGTTGTTTTTTTCTCTTTTTTCATGTAATATTTATTAACACTTTTGGTTAGGTTTCATGCACTTTTCTGTCATTTTGAGATTTGTAATGGCACTTGTTCTTATATGTTGTTCTGTCATTTTGGTTAGGTTTTTATACACTTTTGAAGTGCAATGTTGCTGGTATTTTGGTTCCTATGTTGCTAGTATATTTTAGTTTATAACTTGGAATTGCACTTCCTAAATATATATCTTAATTATAAATGAAAATATAATTTGGTTGGATATTAATTTATGTTTAAAATGACTTAAGATTCAATTATTATTAATTTGTATTTAGAATGATTAATTCTAATTGAGGCAATTGGTAATCAACGTCCACCAGTATATTTGATAATAAATTTAATAAGAGAGGGTCCAACCTAACTGAAAATAAATTATTTAAAACAAAGGTTAAAACTCACGCTATTGACAACACAAACATTTAAATATTAAATTGGAAGTGAGGGCCAGACCCACGCTACTGGCAACATAGGTAAATGTGTCAAAAAATGAAAGAGTCACTTTACAATGGGATAGGCCGACTCTTTTTTGAGTCCGCTCTTATTCGCACACAAATTTTGGATAGCGTCCGTTTTTGGATTTTGGAAGGGTTTTATTGGGAATCTAATCACTTGATTTCTTGTAGTGATGGTTTAAAAATTATTTAATTAAAAAGATATTAGATATATGTCATTAAATATTATGAGATATTGTTAAAAGATGTTAAATATTTTTAAGTGACCATTAATTATTTAAAAAGTATTTATTTAGAAAGTTATTATAAGAAACGTAATGGTTTATTATTTTAAAAGATTTATTTTGTTTAAATGATGTTGTAAAATATGAAAGATAAGAGATTATTTTGAAGGATATATAAAGTAATTATTGCACTATAAATGAGTTATATATGATGATTATTTGTTAAATGGATTTATTGAAAAGATATACGATTTCTTACGTGGGTGAATATGGTTATATACATGAGATTTAAAAAGATTTCCTAAGAAATAGAAAAAGAATGGTAGGAAAATATGTATATGATATTTTAGAGTTATTAGAAAGACAACACAAATGCACACCTCTGGTCTTTGCAGCATTACCAAAATCATTAGTATTTTTATTAGAATCCTCTAGCAACTTAGAGTTATATTCCTCCTCTAGCAAGCCCAATTTTCTTCTACGAGCCTGAAACAAGTAATGAATAGTAAGTTCCTAACTGCAAGGAAAACAGAAATCACAAAGGACTGTTTTCTTCGTAGCAAGAGTCAATCTTCACTAATACAACAATACAAAAACATTTTAATATACCAATAGTCAAGCACCCTCATTATCTTCTATCATATATCTTTCTTCCTGTCCATGAAGAACTTTCTATAGGAACAAGGTTTACATAAAACTTTTACCGACATTTTTTATTTATTCATTCATTTAGCTGATCATGTAACATAACAAATCATAATAAACATAATCAACCAACGATAGAAATAATTCATGAAATGGGAGTTGAATAATGATAAAACAATTACCCTCTCCTTGCGTTCGGCTTTCTTTTGCTCCAATTCCTCAATGGCCTTCGTCCTTCGAGCTTCAAGGGCTTTGAGTTCTTGTTCCTTAAAAGGCCAATTGTTGGGAATATCAGGATCCTTCTCAACCTTATTTTTCCCACTCAGCCTAAGCTTCTTCGCTTCCTTCGCTTTTTTTCTGTTGTGCTCTTTCACCTTCCATATCACCTTGTACTTCTTCTTCAACGAAACCCTCTTACTCTTACTCTCTGCAACCCAAAAAGTTCACAACAATAATATAAAAATAAACAATTAAAATCATTGCACACTACTGATATCAAAGAACAGGGATTAGGTTTTCTTACTCTTGCTCTTCATCACCATTTTGTGTTCTCTACCAACTCAAGCTCTATGTTCATTTTGATTCTTCCGTATGTTCTCAGTTAGAGCTTTCTAATGAGCTTGTTTTTGGAACTTGTCCCACTCTTTTTCAGCTCGTGAAACTGTCCCGTGAGCTATTGTCCCTCACTGTTCGAGTATCAAAGCCTTAGTTAACGTTTCCAGGTACGGGTAGTTAGGGTTGGAGTTTAAGTTGTGTTTTTATGCCTATTCTTGAGCTTGCGAATTGTTTGTATATGTTAATCATTGTTCTTGGGACGTGAAATGCTTTATGTGATTGGCTGGGGTTGAAAGATACATCTGTTGCAGGTGAGACCAGGGCGAGAACTGATAAGCTTGCCCAGACGAGTCGGACTCACCTAAGCGAGTCTGGCAGAGGCTTACCCAAATCCTTTTTCGGGAAAGGTCGCCCAGGCGACCAGCTCATTATTTTGAGCGAGCGAACCACTCGCCTAGGCGAGAGGGGTCTCACCTTAGCGAGATCCCGCATTGGTTCCTGTTTCCTTTTTTAGCCCTTGCCTAGGCGAAGGGGGCTCGCGTGAGAGAGACTACCTCACCTGAGCGAGACCCTTCAGCCTGAGCGAGGGATTGGGCGAGACAATGCGTGGTTTGGTTGCTTGTGTTGAGATGAAAAGCCAAGGTGGTTTGCTTCTTGAAGATTTGATGAAGATTGAATGAAGATCTTTTGAACTATCTTGAAGCCATAAATATTGGAATGAAGTCTACATTGACGAAGGAAAGGAGATTTGATGATATCCATGATGATCAAGGCTGGAATGTGTGCTCTCCATGTACTTACATCATTAAGAAAGTGTGCTTGTAGTTTGTAATTCATGTTGTAGACCTTAAAGCATTAATTAGATGTAGTTTGGTCTTTGTTGTGTTTTTAATCTGTTGAATGGTTTTTCATCAGGTTAAAATGTCTCTTTTAATCTGTTGAATGGCTTTTTAACAGGTTAAAAGGTTGGCTGCAGTAGTCTTAAACTGCAACAAATTCAATCAGTTGATTTAGTTCTTAATCGACTGATTTCACTTAAGTTAAGTGAAATCAACCGATTGATTTGAAAATCAACTTGTTGAATTTCGTAACAGTTTGACTATAAAAGCTGTGATTTTCGAAAGAGAGGTTTGTTGATCTTTTAGAGCGCGAATTGGTTCTGGAAACTTGTTGAAACTCTCTCCTTCGTGATCATAGGTGTTGCAGCTGTTGAAGATTGATCTTGGATCAATTCTTGAAGCTTTTGGCTTGGTTTGAAGCTTGGAGAATGTGGTTTGTGGTAGGCAAGGTTGTGCTACCACTAAGGTTTGATCTTGCTCAAGCTTTGTGTGTGTGCCTAGTGGTTTTCCAGGTCTGTAAGAGGGTTCTTGCTATGCTGATGTGATTCTTGTGTGATTCAAGAGTCTTTTATGGTGTTTTTGCATATTTTGGAAGTGTAAGGGTGGATTCTTTGTAAAACTTTTGAAATAGTGTAAAGTCAAGCTCAGGTTGCCTTGACAAACTGGATATAGCTCAGGTTTGAGTGAACCAGTGTAAAAATTTGTGGTGTCCTCTCTTCTCTAACCTTTCTCTCTTGCATTTTCATTTTAAAGTTTCAAGAACTTGTGCTTTAATCATCTTTTTCATGTTCTTGCATGTTTTCATAGCATCTAAAGCATTGAGCATGTTTGTATAATCATTTGGAACTGATCTTGATCATTCTTGAGCATTGTTTCTAGTTTAAAATTCAAATTCACATTTTTGCATTTTTCCCAATATTTCAGTCGACTATTTTTCAGTTTCAATCGATTGATTATACCAGAACAGAATCTATTTAGTAAAATCAATCTGTTAACTCTGTTTTTGGTCGATTGAAAGTGTATAGTTTAGTACTGTTTGCATCCTAACTTGGTGATCTATTTGATTCAATTAAAGGAGGTTTTTAGCTTGCAAAAATAGCCTAAAGTTTTAACTAGCCAATTCAACCCCCCCTTCTTGGCTTTTCAACCATTTCAAAACTAACAATTGGTATCAGAGCAAGGTACTTGAAATTTGATCAAGTAAGGTCCTAAATCTATTTTGAACTACTTGAAATGGTTGAAAACAAGTTACCCTTTGGTGAAGGTGCCTCAATTTATAGACCACCTATGTTTAGTGGCATTAATTACCAATTTTGGAAAATTAGGATGAAAATCTTTATTGAGTCAATAGATCAAGGGATATGGGATGCAATCATAAATGGACTATATACTCCTAAACATATTGTTGATGATGTGCAGGTTAATAAGCCATGGACTCAATGGAATGAGAAAGAAAGGAGGAAAGCCCAATATGATTGCAATGCAAAGAATATCCTCACTTCATCTCTCAACATGGATGAGTTTTTTCGTGTTTCACAATGCAAGAGTGCCAAGGAAATGTGGGAGGTTCTTGAAGTGACTCATGAAGGAACCAATGATGTTAAGAGAGCTAGAAAGCATGCCTTGATTCAAGAATATGAGCTATTCAAGATGAAACAAGGAGAATCCATAGCGGATGTGCAAAAGAGATTCACTCACATAGTCAACCATCTCACAGGCTTGGGTAAGGAATTTGAAAAGGAAGAGTTAAACATCAAGGTGCTAAAGTGTCTTGATAGATCTTGGCGACCAAAGGTCACGGCTATCTCAGAAACAAGAGATCTATCCACTTTGACTACAGCCGCATTGTTTGGTAAGTTTAGGGAGCATGAGATTGAGATGCAAAGGCTTAATGAGCTTGAGTCAAGTGAGAAAAAGGTCAAGAACATAGCCTTGAAGACTAGCACCAAGAAAAATGAGGAAATTGAGGATGAGGTGGCTGAATCAAGTGAAAGTGAGAACTTGAATCTCCTTGTCAAGAGGTTTGGTAAGTATCTCAAAAGGAAAGGTATCAAAGGTAATCCCAAGAGGTATACTTCCAAACACAATGAATCAAACTCTTCTAATTTTACATGTTATAATTGTGGAAAACAAGGACATATCAAGATTGAATGTCCAAATGCTAACAAAGAAAAGGAGAAGAGTGTTGATAGGAAAAAGGAGAAGAAGCCAAAGGAGAAACGTGCATACATTGCATGGGAGGACAATGATGATTCAACAAAAAGTAGCTCCTCACAAGATGAGAGTGAAGAAGCCAACTTGTGTCTCATGGCTGGTTATGAGTCATCTTCCTCAAGCCAAGTAAGTTCTATAGACTTAAATGACTATAATCAATTATTGCATGATTTTGAAGAGTTGCATAATGAAGCAAACAATATTTCTGCATTAAACAATCGGTTGAAAGGCTTAAACAATTGGCTGGAAAACAAAGTCAGTCAACTTGAAAAAGAAACAGCTGATTTAAAAACTGATTTTGAACATTTGGAAATTATTTACAGTAATTCAACCAACTGTTTCAGAAATTAGTCAGCTGAAAGATCTTGTGAAAACTGCACAGTTTTGAAAAATCAAGTTAAATACCTTATAAAAACTTGTGCAAGGCTCACAAGAGGAGAAGCAAACTTAGAGGCTGTTCTTGGTTCACAAAATTGTGTTTGGCAAAGCGGGACTTGGTTTCAATCCTTCTTTTCAAAAGGAAACCAAGAAGTTCTCTAGTTTCTTTTCTAAAAGCATGCCAAGTGACATGCCATTCATTTCACGCAACTATTGTATGAAAAAAGGTCATGTTATTAAGAACTGTCATGCTAGAAAATATGATGTTCCTAAAGGGATTATGAAATGGATCCCAAAAGGATCTAGAAAGGCATAACCATGATGAACCCAACCTATCAAAGGGTACCAAATAATCCAAATCTATTTTGCAGGTCATGAAAGGTGATAAGAAAGATTTGTGGTACCTTGATAGTGGTTGTTCAAGACATATGACAGGAGATAAAACGGAATTTGCAAAGTTGGAGTTGAAGGAGGAAGGGTTTGTAACCTATGGAGACAACAACAAAGGAAAAATCCTTGGAAATGGAGTCATAGGCAATGGATCCTCTTTCAACATCAAGAATGTGCTACTGGTTGAAGGACTCAAACACAACTTGATAACAATGTAGAGAGAGTTTGAGATGTCCATGATGGGTGAGCTTGCGTACTTTCTAGGGCTGCAAGTCAAGCAACTCAAACATGGAACATTTTTAAATCAATCAAAATACTGTTTTGACTTGTTGAAAAAGTTCAAAATGGAGGATTGCAAGGAAGCTACCACTCTAATTGCAACAAATTGCCTTATGGATGCAGATGAGGCTGGCCAACCAGTAGATTCAACCAAATATAGATGGTTGATTGGGTCTTTGCTCTATCTTACAGTAAGTAGGCCAGACATTTAGTTTGAAGTATGCTTATGTGATAGATTTCAAGCAAATCATAAGGAATCACACTTTAAGGCTGCAAAAAGGATTCTAAAGTACCTCAAAGGAACAACCAATGTTGGTTTATGGTATCCATGTGATTCTAACATATCTCTTAGTGGCTTTTCAGATTCACACTATGCAGGGTGCAAATTGGATAGGAAAATCACAAGTGGTACTTGCCATTTGCTTGGATCAAGTCTAATCTCATGGAATAGCAAAAAGCAAGCTTGTGTGGCACTTTCCACAGCTGAAGCTGAATATATTGTTGCTGGACATGGTTGTGCACAAATCATATGGTTGAAACATCAACTTTTGGACTATGGTGTAAGGCTAAGCAAGGTACCTTTGTATTGTGATAATACTAGTGCAATCAACTTAACCAAGAATCGTATACAACATTCTAAAACCAAGCATATAGAGATTAGGCATCATTTCATTCGTGATCATGTTCAAAAGGGAGATTGTGAAATCAAGTTTGTTAAAACTGAAAATCAATTGGCGGATTTTTTTACAAAACCATTGGCTAGAGATAGGTTTAACAAGCTAATAACTTAACTAGGCATCTTAGACATCAAAAATGTGATCTGATGTGTTTGTACCATGTTAATCTTATGTACTAATGCATTGGTTTCATAAAAATCTGCTGTTGTATGCAAAAGTTAAAAACTGTCATAGTCAACCTATTGATTTTGCATTTCAACGTGTTGATTTCACTTAAATCTGCCTCTGTTTGCAAAATTCATGATCTGTCAATCTGCGGTTTCTGTATTTCACCATGTTTATTTCACTTAAACTGCCACTGGATGATGAAAAATTGATCTGCTATGATTTTTGATCTGCTATTTTCATAATTCAGTATGTTGATTTCATTAAAACTGAATCTGGAAAAATGAAGTTCAATTTCACGATTTTCAATCGATTGATTTTCAAAATCAGTCAGCTGATTTCACTTAACCAGATTCTGTTTTTAATCTATGATCCACTGATTCTGTTTTAGTCGATCGACTGATTCTATTTTCAACGTGTTGATTTCACTTCAATTGTGCTTTTACTCACGGATTGAATTGTTAAGCTAACTCAGTCAAAGCAAGCATCTTTTTGTCAGGTACTATTTGCTCTTAACTGCCCATTTCATCAGCCATGTGTTACTTTTACTGATTTCTTTGACCAAAAAGCATTCTTGTGTACAATTCCAATGTGCATGCAGCTCACATGATCTGAACTGATTGATTCTCTCATAAAAACACATTAAAAACATCATGAATGCACGAGATATTGTTTTGGACTGCATTAAATTGATTTGGGTAACATAAACGAATTAATAAGAAAAATTTGCACCATTTAATCAACTATTTCTGAAAATCAGTTTGTTGAATTATAAATACTGCATTTGTGTTGCTGCATTTGCATCATACATCTCTTAGAAACAGCCATACCAACACTCATCATGCCTCGTCGTTCCCAAAGAGCTACCCAATCTGATGATGAGAACTCCACTCCTCCTACTCCAAGGTCTCAAAATCATGAAAGCCATGGGTGAATTGAAGCATGGTTTGAGGATCATGAGAACAACATGCAAGTGTTCCTCATTGAGATGAACAAGAAGCAGATCAGCATTCCTAAGGTGCTGAGGTTCTCATGGCTAAGAGCTTAAGGCTTTGAGAGCCTATTCCAACAACTAAAGCATCAAAAGTTGAAGTCTTTCCTTGAACTTTCAGGGAAAATATATCCAGACTTGGTGAAGGTGTTTTTCACCAACTTGGAGTTCAAAAATGATGTCCTACTGTCCAGCATCAAGGGTGTTCAAATGGAGATCAACAAGATAGCTTGGAAAGATGTGGTTGGACTCAAACCAAGGGGTGTGCAAGTGAGAAAAGGTGAAACTGGGGCTATTCCAGAATTCAACAAGATGCAATACTATGGCCAATGCTTGAGAAATCCTATTGCTGAAATCAAACACTTCCATGTTAGTGGTCTCAAGGTGGATCAAAGGCTAATTGGTATGATTGTCACAAAAATTCTTGTTCCACATGGTAGCAATCATTCAACATTGAATGAGGGAGATTTGATACTCATGTACTGCATTCAACACAACATTCAAGTGGATTGGATCTATGTGTTTCGTGATCACATGGTCAAGGCCAAGAGGCTCACGAATTTTAGGCTTCCATATGTGGTTTTGGTGTCTAAATTCATTGAATACTTTGGTATTGATGTAGAGGATGAGCTAGAGGAGTGAACTAGACTATTGAACCATACCTCCAACCAAAATCTGCACAAAATGGGCTTTATCAAGGTGGGAAATGGATGGACAACTGCTGGAGCTGTTGTTAGTGGTGCTCATGACCATGAAGTCGGTCCAAGTGGTGCAAATCAAGAGGAAGAACCAACTGTTGGACCTATGGACTTGATTCCCTACAATCCTCCAGAGGATAGAGGCCCTGTGTACTCACATTTTGAGAGGATGGTGCTGAACCAAATGCATGAGCTCAATGTGTCTCAATATGAACATCACAACTATTGCAATGAGAGGTTCAATGCATTGGATGGCCAAATCCATGATATCCATGATATGATCCACTCATTCCAGACCAGAAATGACCCTTAGGATGACTGAGTGTGGTGGTTGTTTAGCATCATGCATTGCATCTTAGTGTTTGTGATTTTTCAGTTTGAGTTCTGTCAGTTTCAGTTGGTTGTTTTTCATTTCAGTCGGCTGATTGTATCAGTTTTATGCATCTATTTTCTGTTTTCAGTTTCTGTTGGCTGTATTTCCTTCCAGTATTAATCAAATGATATGCAATGCTTGTTATCTTTATGCATTTGTTCTGTTTGATGAATCCAAAGGGGGAGAAAAATTAGAAAATTGGAAAATGGATAATTAATCACATTAATTTAAGCATTAAAAATTTGGAATCAATAATCAAATCTGAATTTGAACCCATATTATTGATAGGGGGAGCATGATCACAGTTGTATACGTGCTAGCTTGTGTGTATTGTTGCTATAATATGTATTTCAGGTTCACAAGCTTCAAGCTAAGATGTTACTTCATCAATTGGTATCCAACAAATGGAAGAAGCATTTTGCAATGGAAGATAGAAGAAGATAGATGGAATAGAGGTTGGCTTCATCAAATCAGGGAGAGATTGTTGACATGAGAAGCCACGGTGGTTTGCTTCTTGAAGATTTGATGAAGATTGAATGAAGCCATAAACATTGGAAAGAAGTCTACATTGATGTAGGAAAGGAGATTTGATGATATCCATGATGATCAAGGCTCGAATGTGTGCTCTCCATGACTTACATCATTAAGAAAGTGTGCTTTTAGTTTGTAATTCATGTTGTAGACCTTAAAGCATTAATTAGATGTAGTTTGGTCTTTGTTGTATTTTTAATCTGTTGAATGGTTTTTCAACAGGTTAAAATGTCTCTTTTAATCTGTTGAATGGCTTTTTAACAGGTTAAAAGGTTGGCTGCAGTAGTCTTAAACTGCAACAAATTCAATCAGTTGATTTAGTTCTTAATCGACTGATTTCACTTAAGTTAAGTGACATCAACTGATTGATTTGAAAATCAACCTCTTGAATTTCATAACAGTTTGACTATAAAAGCTGTGATTTTCGAAAGAGAGGTCTGTTGATCCTTTTAGAGCACGAATTGGTTCTGGAAACTTGTGGAAACTCTCTCCTTCGTGATCATAGGTGTTGCAGCTGTTGAAGATTGATCTTGGATCAATTCTTGAACCTGTTTGAAGCTTGGAGAAAGTGGTTTGTGGTAGGCAAGGTTGTGCTACCACTAAGGTTTGATCTTTCTCAAGCTTTGTGTGTGTGCTTGGTGGTTTTCCAAGTCTGCAAGAGGGTTCTTGCTGTGTTGGTGTGATTCTTGTGTGATTCAAGAGTCTTTTATGGTGTTTTTGCATATTTTGGAAGTGTAAGGGTGGATTCTTTGTAAAACTTTTGAAATAGTACAAAGTCAAGCTCAGGTTGCCTTGACAAACTAGATGTAGCTCAGGTTTGAGTGAACCAGTACAAAAATTCGTGGTGTCCTTTCTTCTCTAACCTTTCTCTCTTGCATTTTCATTTAAAAGTTTCAAGAACTTGTGCTTTAATCATCTTTTTCATGTTCTTGCATGTTTTCATAGCATCTGAAGCATTGAGCATGTTTGTATAATCATTTGGAACTGATCTTGATCATTCTTGAGCATTGTTTCTGGTTTAAAATTCAAATTCACATTTATGCATTTTTCCAAGTATTTCAGTCGACTGTTTTTCAGTTTCAATCGATTGATTATACCAGAACAAAATCTGTTTAGTAAAATTAATCTGTTAACTCTGTTTTTGATCGATTGAAAGTGTATAGTTAAGTATTGTTTGCATCCTAACTTGGTGATCTATTTGATTCAATTAAAGGAGGTTTTTAGCTTGCAAAAATAGCCTAAAGTTTTAACTAGCCATTTCAGCCCCCCCCTTCTTGGCTTTTCAACCATTTCAAAACTAACAACTTGGTTGTCCTTGGATGATTTGTAATTGTTTGGGTATGCTTGATATGTTGAGAACGAGTGACTCAACTTGGGAGTTGAGGAGGATATGAGGAAATCACACCTACATCTTTTTGCCTGGTAAGCTTTCATTTTCGAGGTCGAAATTTTTGTTGTTAGAGGGAATGTAAGGCCCAATTATTTCTGCCCCTCTTATTATAGAGGTTGCCCAATCTTTTGGGCCTAAATGGGGTTGGCCCAATTCAATTTTTGACCTAAGATACCCCAAAACCCTAACTTGTAACTACTCTTCGTAAAACAGATCCCACACATCTCTTAAAGCAGCTGCCGTCATCCCATGCTAGGGTTTGGAGTCGTCATAGCTTAGCAAGCACAACCTCATTCTTCCGTTCCGCGTAAGTCCCTCCCAACTCAAGCTCTATGTTCATTTTGATTCTTCCGTATGTTCTCAGTTAATGCTTTCTAATGAGCTCATTTTTGGAACTTGACCCACTGTTTTTCAGCTCGCGAAACTGTCCCGTGAGCTATTGTCCCTCACTGTTCGAGTATCAAAGCCTTAGCTAACGGTTCCGGGTACGGGTAGTTAGGGTTCGAGTTTAAGTTATGTTTTTATGCCTGTTCTTGAGCTTACAAATTGTTTGTATGGGTTAATCATTGTTCTTCGGAAGTGAAATGCTTTGTGTGATTGGTTGAGGTTGAAGGATACATCTGCTGCAGGTGAGACCAGGGCGAGAACTGATAATCTCGCCCAGGCGAGTCGGACTCGCCTAAGCGAGTCTGGCGAAGGCTCGCCCAAATCCTTTTTCGCGAAAGGTCGCCCAGGCGACCAACTCATTATTTTGAGCGAGCGAACGACTCGCCCAGGCGAGAGGGGTCTCGCCTAAGCGAGATCCCGCGTTGGTTCCTGTTTCCTTTTCGAGCCCTCGCCTAGGCGAAGGGGGCTCGCCTGAGCGAGACCCTTCAGCCTAAGCGAGGGATTTGGCAAGACAGTGCGTGGTTTGGTTGCTTGGTTATCCTTGGATGATTTGTAATTGTTTGGGTATGCTTGATATGTTGAGATATATATATATATATATATATATATATATATATATATATATATATATATATATATATATATATATATATAATGGATTGCCATGCATGTGTGACATAATTCATGAATGGAATGATGGATATCGTGGAAGCTTGGCATGTGAAATTAATGAGTGAGTTGGAATTAATGGGACATGGTATTGATATGAACCGGATTTTCAGACCCTTCTTAGATAAGTTTGTCATAGTCTTCATAGACGACATCCTTATCTATTCTAAGACTCAGGAGGAGCATGCAGAACACCTGAGGTTGGTGGTTGGTGTTCTGAGAGAGAAACAGTTGTATGCCAAGTTGTCCAAGTGCGAATTCTGGATGGATGAGGTTCAGTTTTTAGGGCATGTGATATCCGACAAGGGGATTGTAGTGGACCCAGCGAAGGTTGAGGCAGTGGTAAAGTGGGAAAGTCCTAAGTCGGCCACAGAGATCAGGAGCTTTGTGGGGTTAGCGGGCTACTATAGGAGGTTCATAGAGGGATTCTCCAAAATAGTGGCACCCCTAACACTGCTTACTCGGAAGGACCAACCCTTCACTTGGACAAATAAGTGCGAGGAAAGTTTCCAGGAGTTGAAGAGAAGATTGACTAGCGCTCCGATACTAGTGATCCCTGATGTCGAGAAGTCGTTCGAGGTCTACTGTGACGCCTCCCACCTCGAACTTGGTTGCGTTTTGATGTAGGAGAAGAAGGTTGTGGTATATGCCTCGAGACAACTCAAGGTGCATGAGAGGAAGTACCCCACTCATGACTTGGAGTTGGCGACGATAGTCTTTGCCTTGAAGATTTGGAGGCATTATCTTTATGGTGCTCAGTTTCGTGTGTTCAGCGACCACAAAAGTTTAAAGTACTTGTTTGACCAGAAGGAGCTGAACATGAGGTAGAGGAGGTGGATGGAGTTCTTGAAAGATTATGACTTCGAGCTCCTATATCATCCGGGGAAGGCAAATGTGGTGGCAGATTCTCTGAGTAGGAAGACATACGGCACATCTCATGATAAAAGAGGTAGAATTGCTGGAGAAGTTCAGGAACATGAGGCTACAGGTGGAGTTGGGGTCCGAGTCCATTAGGTGTAGTACCCTTACTATATCTAGTGACTTCTTGAGCTCAGTGAGAGAGAGGCAGTTATTAGATGCCAGCCTGAACAAAATCAGAGAACAACTTGGGTCAGATGAGACTAGAGATTTCACTTTGGGTAATGATGATATCTTGAGGTTCTAGGGCAGGATCTGTGTACCCAATGATGCTGAGGTAAAGAAGTTAATTCTTGAGGAAGGACATAAGAGTCGTCTTAGTTTGCATCCTGGCATGACTAAGATGTACCAAGATCTTAAGGAGACTTTCTGGTGGCAAGGGATGAAGAGGGATGTGGCTCAGTTCGTATCAGCATGTTTAACTTGTCAGAAGGAGAAGGTGGAGCACCAGAGGCCCGGTTGGAACCTACAGCCCTTAGAAATACCAGTGTGGAAATGGGACAACATCTCCATGGATTTTGTAACCCATTTGCCACGAACTTTTAGAGGACATGACACCATATGGGTGATAGTGGACCGGTTGACCAAGAGTGCCCACTTTTTGGTGATGAACTTGAGGATGTCTATGGCCAAGTTAGCCCAGTTGTACATTAAGGAGATCATGAGGTTGCATGGAGTACCTTCGAGCATAGTTTCTGACAGAGACCCACGGTTTACAACCCGGTTCTGGCAAACCTTACAGGAGGCTTTGGGGACCAAGTTGACTATGAGCTCAACTTATCACCCTCAAACCGATGGCCAGTCTGAGAGGATGATTCAGTCATTAGAGGATTTGTTGAGGACTTGCATATTGGATCATCTGGGTGCTTGGGATGAGGTATTACCTTTGATAGAGTTCACCTACAATAACAGTTTCCATGCGAGCATCGGCATGGCGCCATATGAGGCTCTTTATGGCCGGAGGTGTAGGACTCATCTCTATTGGTATCAGGATGGGGAAGCGGTGTTGGTTGGACCAGAATTGTTAGAGCATACCACTGAGAAAGTGAGAACGGTGAGGAACAGGATGCAGGCTTCTCATAGTAGGCAGAAGGCCTATGCAGACCGTAGGAGGAGACCTCTGGAGTTCGCAGCTGGTTATCATGTATTCCTGAGGGTGACCCGAACCACGGGAGTGGGAAGGGCTCTCCGCTCAAGGAAGCTTTCGCCCAAGTTCCTTAGCCCCTATCAGATCACGAGGAGGATTGGGCCGGTGGCTTACGAGATAGTCTTACCCCCGCAGTTGGCGAACCTTCATCCAGTGTTTCATGTCTCACAATTGAGGAAGTATGTGTTTGACCCAGCGCATGTGTTGGAAGCCGATGATATACAGATCAGGGAAGACCTCACAGTGGAAGTACCACATGTCGCTCTAAAGGATTGCAAAGTTGAGGAGCGTCGAGGAAAGGAAGTTCGCCTAGTTAGAGTCATCTGGGATTAGAGAACGAGTGACTCGACTTGGGAGTTGAGGAGGATATGAGGAAATCACACCTACATCTTTTTGCCTGGTAAGCTTTCATTTTCGAGGTCGAAATTTTTGTTGTTAGAGGGAATGTAAGGCCCAATTATTTCTGCCCCTCTTATTATAGAGGCTGCCCAATCTTTTGGGCCTAAATGGGGTTGGCCCAATTCAATTTTTGACCTAAGATACCCCAAAACCCTAACTTGTAACTACTCTTCGTAAAACAGATCCCACACATCTCTTAAAGCAGTTGCCGTCATCCCATGCTAGGGTTTGGAGTCGTCATAGCTTAGCAAGCACAACCTCATTCTTCCGTTCCGCGTAAGTCCCTCCCAACTCAAGCTCTATGTTCATTTTGATTCTTCCGTATGTTCTCAGTTAATGCTTTCTAATGAGCTCATTTTTGGAACTTGACCCACTGTTTTTCAGCTCGCGAAACTGTCCCGTGAGCTATTGTCCTTCACTGTTCGAGTATCAAAGCCTTAGCTAACGATTCCGGGTACGGGTAGTTAGGGTTCGAGTTTAAGTTGTGTTTTTATGCCTGTTCTTGAGCTTACAAATTGTTTGTATGGGTTAATCATTGTTCTTCGGAAGTGAAATGCTTTGTGTGATTGGTTGGGGTTGAAGGATACATCTGCTGCAGGTGTGACCAGGGCGAGAACTGATAATCTCGCCCAGGCGAGTCGGACTCGCCTAAGCGAGTCTGGCGAAGGCTCGCCCAAATCCTTTTTCGCGAAAGGTCGCCCAGGCGACCAACTCATTATTTTGAGCGAGCGAACGACTCGCCCAGGCGAGAGGGGTCTCGCCTAAGCGAGATCCCGCGTTGGTTCCTGTTTCCTTTTCGAGCCCTCGCCTAGGCGAAGGGGGCTCGCCTGAGCGAGACCCTTCAGCCTAAGCGAGGGATTTAGCAAGACAGTGCGTGGTTTGGTTGCTTGGTTATCCTTGGATGATTTGTAATTGTTTGGGTATGCTTGATATGTTGAGATATATATATATATATATATATATATATATATATAATGGATTGCCATGTATGTGTGACATAATTCATGAATGGAATGATGGATATCGTGGAAGCTTGGCATGTGAAATTAATGAGTGAGTTGGAATTAATGGGACATGGTATTGATATGAGATGAGGCCCTATACTCATGGGGTGGTAATGACCAGTGGTATGGGTTCAACATGTGATACGAATGAGGTGTTATTTTACAGAGGTTGACATGGAATTGTTACTTTTGTAATAGTTTTAGGGTTCTATATGTCAAGTGTTGACACAGTATTAATATTATTATACTGTAGTTATATGAATGAGTTCTTCAAATATTTGAAGGAGATAAAACTAATACATGATTTAACCAAAAAATTTTGATTGGTATCAGAATAATATTTTTTTTTGTTTATTTAATGTTGCTGATTTGTTATTATTTTTAGAATTGAATAGATTTAATGAGTATTAAATGCTTTTTACTGTTTTTATTTTTCGAATTGTTGATGTATATATATATATATATATATTCCAAGTTGTGAATCGGAAAAGTTTCAAATTTATGTATCTTCTATTTCGACGTATATTAGTAGAAGCATGATCCATTATATGTACATAATAAATATATAAATATATATGAATATGTTTCTGTTATGTTTTATAGCATATATTTAATGTTAGGGATGATAACTATATATACTGAAATGACTCGGAGTAAAATCCGTCAAATGTAACTATCAAATAATATTATAATATTATTTGAAAATTTTAGGAAGTTTCGATTATTTTTATTTTTTCATTCTCAATATTATTATTAATAATATGATTACCAATGGTGATTAAATTAATAAATAAAATTATGTATAAATTATATATATATATATATATATATATATATTACAATAACTAATTATTTAATTTAATAACTAATTATACAATTGTATAAATATTTATATATAGATACTAATAATATGATTTTATATGATCAAATTCATGTTTTATAATATTAATTTAATTTTGTAAAGTTTTAAAATATTTTGTATTTTGTATAAAATGCATTCTAGAAATTTAATTTTTTAGGACGAAAAATTTATTTGTTAAGAGAATATGAGATCCAAAAATTTATAATAATTATAAAAATAAATAAATTATATTAAATAAATATTTAAAGTAAAAGACAAAATAGTTTAAAATTTATTTAATTAAAAATATATTAGATATATGTCGTTAAATATTATGAGATATTGTTAAAAGATGTTAAATATTTTTAAGTGACCATTAATTATTTAAAAAGTATTTATTTAGAAAGTTATTATAAGAAACGTAATTATTTAAATTTATTTAAGTGACCATTAATTATTAAAAGATTTATTTTATTTAAATGATGTTCTAGAATATGAAAGATAAGAGATTATTTTGAAGGATATATAAAGTAATTATTGCACTATAAATGAGTTATAAATGATGGTTATTTGTTAAATGGATTTATTGAAAAGATATATTGTTACGTGGGTGAATATGGGAATATGGTTATATACATGAGATTTAAAAAGATTTCCTAAGAAATAGAAAAAGAAAGGTAGGAAAATATGTATATGATATCTTAGAGTTATTAGAAAGACAACATAAATGCACACCTTTGGTCTTTGCAGCTGTCAATACCCAAATTCGTCCAGGTTATTAAAAATTTATTTCCAAAATATCCAAAAAAAATAAGTGGTAATAAATTGTCTTAAAAAATAATAAAATTGATTAAAAAGTTTTTCTTTAAATTTTTATTTTATTATTTTATTTTATTGTTTATTATTTTATTTTTAAATAATAATAAAAAAAGGAGATTTTGTTTTCAAATTAAAGATTGAATTAAAATAAATTCATTTGTTTTTACATTTTCTTTATTTAATTAATTGAAATTTAAAAATTAAAAAAAAAGGGAAAACAATTTTAATTAATGGGAGGAAATGCCATTTTGAGGGGAGAAAAGGAGAAGATTCACTATAATAGGATCTTCTCACAATTTTCGTCCAAAAAAGTTCATCCTCATATCAACATTAATTTACTCATCTCCATTTCAATTCAATTGAGAGCCATAACCCAGAAAAAAGATTCGAAGGTGTATATCAGACAATTCAGCAGCAACGATAATTAAAGAACAAACACAAGGGAATGAAAAAGATTTGCGCATAGCAGGTTACACAATTTTTGCTCAGTTTCGTTTATTTTGGTAACATTATTTTCATCTCCAACTTTGAAGTTAATAAACCACAATCAAAACTGAAATTGGACCGGAAGGGAAGGGGTTTGAATAGAGAGAAAAGGGGTCACGGTGATGTGTGGTGTTGTGGAGTTGATGGTCTTTGGCGGCACGTTTTAATGGTGGATGTCTACGGCAATGGCTTGATAACATCGGAGTAGCACGATGTTGACCAGGCGGAGGAGAGACGCAAACATGGAGGCCATGCTGTGGTGCTCCACGCATTTGACAGAGGCTAAGCCGCCGTCACTAGAAGAACGATGATGGAGGTCGGCGCCGTTGTTGGCCGCGTCGCCGATGACTTGGCAGTGAGTAGCGTCTATGGTTGGTGCAGCGTGAGGTAGAAGATGAAGTTGGGGAAGAAGAGTTTTAGGTGATGTGCTTTCTGGAAGAATAATTTGATTTAGGTTTAGGGTATTGGGCAGCTTCTCTAATTCTTCTTGCACCCCATAACTTAATTCACACACCTATGCAAATATGTTTTATAATTGGACCATTTGTTTTTATTTTCTTTACTTCATGTACTCCAAAATGTAATAACCCCACACCCGATACATTTAGTTTTATTTCACCTTATGTACCTGCGTTTTCACTAAGCATACACCCCACTCTTTAATTTCCTTTTTTAGGCTAGGATGTGTTTACTTTATGCACCATGTATTTATTCTATGTGCACCTCATTCCTATGTGTGGAGTTTTTCTCATTGCACCCACATATTTACTTATGCACTTTCATTTTCTATTTCCAATTTTACCTTTTTTATTTTATTAAATATCACATCTCAATCATATCATTTTCAAAAATAATATAAAATATTTTAAATTAAAATAAAAATTAAAATAATTTTCAAAATTAATAAAAATAAGAATAAATAAAATTTAAAATTATTTTATTTATTTTTTCTTTTAGTGTCTAATCGACAGTTCGCTTCGCACGATACTTCTTTTCAAAAACAAGAATTATAAAAATAGTTTTAGTGTCTAATCGACCGCTCACGTCGCACGACACTTCTTTTTAAAATACAACAATTATAAAAAAATAATTTTGGTGTTTAATCGACTGTCCGCGTCGCACGACACTCCTTTTTCAAATACAAAATTATTAAAATGATTTTGGTGTCTTCTCGACCGCTCGCGTCGCACGACACTCCTTTTCAATATATAAAAATCATAGAAATATTTTGGTGTCAACCTGGCCGCACGCGTCGCATGACACTTATTTTCAAAAATGTCAAAAGACAACTTTAAGAATTAAATATTTTAATCAAGTTTTATCAAGAACTACGTGATCCTTGATTCTCCATTGTGAATGGTGATACGTAGGAGCATGGCAAGTCCTTGTCAGGTTCACTTTCCAAAAATCAAAAGGTTTTCCAAATCATTTTCAAATAGTTTTATAAAGAATTACGTAGCCCTGATTTCTCATTTTTAGTAAGAATATGTAGAACCAAGGTTTTAACCCTTGTCGGGGGTCCCTTTCACTTAAAAAAATGATTTTGTTCAATATTTTCTTATTTATGGGAAAAATAAATATTTAAATAAACACATCTCTTTTGCAAATTTAATTAAAGATACCGCCTTTGGGTGGGCGTTGTAGGGTGCTAATACCTTCCCTACGCATAACCGACTCTCGGACCCTAATCTCTTTTTCCAAATCCTGTTCCTTAAAAGGCCAATTGTTGGGAATACTAGGATCCTTCTCAACCTTATTTTTCCCACTCAGCCTAAGCTTCTTCGCTTTTTTTCTGTTGTGCTCTTTCACCTTCCGTATCACCTTGTACTTCTTCTTCAACGAAACCCTCTTACTCTTACTGTCTGCAACCCAAAAAGTTCACAACAATAATAAAAAATAAACAATTAAAATCATTGCACACTACTGATATCAAAGAACAGGGATTGGATTTTCTTACTCTTGCCCTTCATCACCATTTTGTGTTCTCTACCTTCACAAGAGAAAAAGAGATGAGAACGATAATCCACGTCAAAAGTAGTAGAAAACGGAGAGAAGAAGGGAAAAGATTTGAAGAGGCTCTAGAGCGAGCAAATAGAGAAGAGGGTGAAGGAGTTTGTTATATATTGTTATCAAATTTTAGAAGGTAAAATTAGATAATCAACATATTAAATTTGATATTCAATAAAATTTGTTTTAGTATTCTAAAACAAAGTTTTTATATCCTCATCTTTTAATTTGATATACTAAAATAATGAATTTTAATATGCTAGATTTTTTTTATAAGAAAATATAATTTCTTAAATCTATTATAAAAAAACTATAATGTAACAAAAAATTTAAGAGGGGTTTTCTTAGGCTAACTTAAGCCGAATTTGTTAATATTTTGAGCTTAAATAACACGTGTTTTCTGATAAATACTAGTTAATAGTAAGGTTTCAATTTATAAAGTTTTTATTGTTATAATTTAGTACATATTTAGCTTCTACAATTTAATTTTATTAAAATATAAAGTAATATATATCCAAAACTAAGATATCTAAACTAGCCTAAAAAGTGTGGGTAATCCAAAAGCGTATTTAAACCTAAAAATTGCTCCCACAGTTCAGGCGAACTCAACTGCACTATTTTTTTTTTCTAATAAACTGAATTGAATTGAACTGCACTATAATATGAACTGAACTGTTATAAACTGAACTGTTTTATGAACTGCACTACATTTGAGCTAAGCTGCACTATTTTTTAACTAAACTACACTATTTTTTAACTGAACTGCACTACTTTTGAACTTAACTACATTGTTTTTGAATCGTTTTTGAACCAAATTGCACTATTTTTGAACTGAATTGCACTAATTTTGAACTGAATTGCACTATTTTTGAACCGAATTGAATTGATTTTGAATCAATTACTCTATTTTTGAACTAAAAAATAGTTTACCTGAACTGAATTTAACTAAATATTATTTTGTTATATCTAACTGAACTGAACTGAATTGTACATGCAATATGAATTAAAGTGACTACTATATACCATATCATATTTTTGAACTGTACTATTTTTGAACCGAACTACACTAATTTTGAATCGAACTAAAATATTTTTGAATCGAAATGATTGTGAACGGTTTTTGAGTTACTTAAATAACTTATTCAACTAAACATTTTATCTCAATTAAGAAACTAGGTAGTATTTACCCACTTCATTCATAATATAGGTTCTCATAAACATAAAAAAAGACATAAAACTAAGTAAATAGTAAATAGGAAAAATTTATCTTTACTTAAAAATATAGATTTTCCTATAAACAACAAAATCAAAAAATTACGTACCTTTAATTACGGGGGTCCACGTGTATTTATAGAGTATTAATTATGTCTGATTATCCCATCGGCCGGGCCTTGGTTTAGGCTCTAGCTTGGGCTGTGAGTGGGCTTGGGCCCTAACCCAGGCCCTCAAAGACCTATTGAACGCAGGAGCTTCCATTTTACCAAGTCTTTAAGAGCGGTCTTGATCCGTTTACTACTTAACTTGTCGGATGTCGGCCTTGGTCGCACACTGTCTTAGGTTAGCCGGTTTGATGTTAGTATAACCTTCGTTCAATTATGAGTTTAAATCCATGCCGGTCCAAGTCGTGTACTTGGGTTGTTTCCGGCATATATGTGAGGGTTGCCATTTATATGGTTAAGTTGACCAGGTCTGGTACACCAGTCCCCCAGCCTTTGCCGAAACAATGTATCGGTGAAGGATGATATGTATTGATATGCTAGTCGAGATCGGCTAGGTGTGATACACCAGCCCCCCAGCCTTTAAGTGTGATTAATAGTGTTAAGGCTAGAAGAGGTTTGTGGCAGTTGAAGAGGTTTGTGGCAGGTGAAAAGGTTTGTGGCAGGTGAAAGGGCGTTAGAAGGCTTGCTCAGGGAGGTTTGGCGCCGCCATTTTGGTACTATGTAATTATGTTTTTGGCGGGAAAGGGTTATGGCGGTTGAAATTCGTATGTATAAATGACGATGAGGTTGTATTTCATTCACTTTGTCTCATTTGCACAAAATTCGTTCGCGTGCGTTTAGAGCTGTCTGATATCTTCTCTTCCTCCTTCGTCATCTTTTCTAAAGAAATCAGGTATGTCTAGTAATAGCGATAGGTTTTCGTTGTCAGACTCGGGTAGTGAGCGGTTTGGGGATACCGGGAGTAGTCGAGATGATAGTGATAGGGAAGAGGTGGGTAGTGTAGGGAGGATTCCAGTGGAGAGGATAGTTGAAATTAGGGAAGATCCGCCCGAGTAGCTGGCTGAGAGTAATTGGCTGGCGAAGACCGGATATGAATGGGTAGCGGCAGATGTGCGGACTCAGCGGTCGTTGTTCCGATGGTCGCGTTTGCTAAAATTGTGGTTGAATTGTACGCCTATTTTCGAAAAGGGTTCGCAAAGGGACATAATATCTCCAGAGCGGGTTACTGCCGTTGAGTGCGCGTGCCATGGCCGAGAAGGAGCGGCCGAAGAATTCTTTTATATGTATATGTGCCACTTCTCACAGCTGCACGTCCGCCTACCTTTTGACGAATTTGTTGGTATCGCGCAGCGGAATGTTTGAACTTTCGGACAAAACCAAGATGGGGGTGAATTGGTTTTTGAATAATAAATCAACACTTTAAAATTTTTCCAAAATTTATCAAGTAGATCAATAAATAATTTCTTTATAACACAATAATAGATAAAATAAAGAGATAGAGAAGAAGATTGAACACAAGTATTTATACTGGTTCGGATCAAAAGACCTTACGTCCAGTTGTTAATCTCTTAAAAATGAGATTAACTAAATCACTAACAAGTAACAGATTTACAATCAGATATTTAGAGTTTAAGGAAAGAAAACACCTCTCTTGAATCACACAAGAGATGAACACCTTTCTCTGAATCACACAGAGAACCTTGACCTTAGCTTTCCTAGCAACAGCAGCAGCACTCAATCTCCTAGAATACCTCTCAGGAAAAGTTATCGCTCTACCCACACTAGGTTTTTCAAAGCTTCAATTGAGAACACTTTAGAGAACTCTCTTGCAGTCACAGCACTAGTACTCTAGCTTCTCAAAAAGGTATTTTAAGAAGTAACTCTGAAGTTCCTTAAATAGGGGTTTCAAAAATTAGGTCAAAAAGCTGAACAGTCGCGCCCAACAGTCCAGGATAATCGATTATCACTAGTGATAATCGATTATTCCAGTGTGGTTTATGGAAAACAAATTTTTGAGCAGATAATCGATTATCAGAAGTAATAATCGATTATTCCAGTGCTTTCTTGAAAAAATTTGTTCAGCTCAGGATAATCGATTATTCCAAGTGATAATCGATTATCATTTTGATATTTCGAGAAATACTAGAATTTTCTTGTACAATGCTGCTTCTAACTTAATCCAATTACATTTTACATGATAGCTTTAAACATAATAACATGTAGTCTTCATATTGTCTTCCAGATGGCTTTCAGGCTTCTTTTATCATCATCAAAATCTTGCTTCAGCATTTAGACTTGTTTTGCTTTTGCCAACAATCTCCCCCTTTTTGATGATGATCAAAACAATATGTTTAAAGTATCTGCAATCAAAATATCTTACAAGGAGATTTGTTAGTAGCACTGTTTGGTTTAAATGTTTAAACTTTTTCTCCCCCTGTTTTGATCATATGAAAAAGGTTTTAACAAGGAAGCTCCCCCTCAATTTGGCATAGGTAAAGAATGACAAGACAAATATATTTATATTAAAAATAAAACCGGAAAACAATGAGACAATGATGTAGACTGTTAAAAGTCTTGACTCATGTCATCATCATCCTCATATTTATCAAAATTAGAGATCCTAGAATCTAATCCTCTAATTAAGCCAGTGACTTCTTCATGTCTGTGAGTGGAGAGAAGAAAAAATTCTTCAAGCCTCTGATTGAGATTTAAAATGTGATCCTCTAAAGAAGAGGATGAGCCACCAACACCACTGGATGATCCAATATGTGTGTCAACAGGAGGAATAGGAGCAGTGGGAGGATTTTCTTCTTCTTCATTGTCCGAAGAAGGCATATCATCCTTGTGAATGTAGGTATTCCCAAAAGGAATAAATTTCATCTGCTTCAAGGAATTTTCTGCAATTTTGTATGCTGCAATTGTCTTATGAGACTGTTCATCAGAGACATTTACCCCTTTATACTCACAAATACGAGAGATGAGCAAGGAATACGGAAGAGGATATTGAGGCAATCGTTTGGCTTTTAGCATGGTGTCAAGAATGATGCTTGGCCAATAGATGGGGATGTGGTTGAGCATGGCATATATTATCATAAGATCGGCTTCACTGCATTGTGCGTGATTTGTACCACGTGGACATAAAATCCAAACAATGAGATAGTGAAGTAGACGCTCATTGATTTTGAGAGGTCCAGCTAGTAATTGACGGCCAATTTCTTGATCTGGGCGTCGCATAAAGGATCTATATGCAAAAATTCTGTTGAACCCTTCTATGCCAGCCGTGAGAATGGGAGATGTGCCATCATGAATGGGAAATTGTGCAACATTTTCCCAAATATCATCATCTAAAATGATGTCGATACCTTTCACTTTTGTGAACCCAACTCCATCTCTGAATTTGTAGTTGAAATAAAAGGCTCGAACCAAATTTGGATAGTAAGTGCCTTGCATCTATGTGAAGAATTTCACACCTTGTTCAGCCAGAAAGTTTTGAATGGTGAAATGGCGATTTACAAACCATTGAGACTGGATGAATTTTGGAGTGATGAGGGGTTTGTCTTTCCATAGTGTGATAAATTCAGAACGTCTCTCTTCATCTGAAATCCATCCTTCAATGGAGGCTGTTCTTGGTGCAGTTGAGGGATGAGAGGCATGAGATGCAGTCCTTCTGCGTGTAGGAATTTTTCTACGAGAGGATTTAGCCATGGTTTAGGTAAAAAGAAGAGGGAAGCCTTTGAGAGTTTTGTGAGAAAATGAGAAAAGGAGAGGGTCTTGAGTGTTGATGGAGAGAAAAGAGTGTTCTGGTGACAAAAATGGCTAATATTTATAGAGAGGAGACTCCAACGGCCATATACACGCGATTTGATGAAAATCTAGCCGTTGCAACGGCTAGTTTTTGAAATTTGTTGGTCCAACGACGTGTAATAATCGATTATTTTAAAATGATAATCGATTATTGGTTCATAAACTGGGCAAAATATGAAGTCTAACGAGCTGATAATCGATTATCCTAAGTGATAATCGATTATTCCAGTGAGTTTTGATTTTTGGCTCAGAATTAAGGATAATCGATTATGGCCCTGAATAATCGATTATTACAAAATGTTTTTGAATATTTAGGAAGAGATAATCGATTATTACCCAAAATAATCGATTATTCCAGTATGTTTTGGAATTTTTGAAGAGAGTCTGATAATCGATTATTAACACTTGTAATCGATTATTTACGCTATTTTTCGGATTTTTAAGGATTGTGAATTTTCAGCATTTTTAAGAGATCTCTAATATGCCTAAGTCTCTTCTTAGTTCATAAAATCTATCTTTAGCTAAAGGTTTTGTAAAGATATCAGCTAATTGATGCTTTGTATCTACATATTCTATTTCACAATTTCCTTTATTAATGTGATCTCTTAGGAAATGATGTCTTATTTCAATATGCTTTGTCCTAGAGTGCATTATGGGATTTTTGGTTAAATTAATAGCACTAGTATTATCACATTTCAGAGGTATGTGATTTAAAAAGATATTATAGTCTTCTAGTTGTTGTTTCATCCAAAGAATTTGAGCACAACAATTTCCAGCTGCTATGTATTCAGCCTCTGTAGTTGACAAAGCCACACAAGCTTGTTTCTTTGAGTGCCAAGAGACTAATGAACTACCTAAGAGGTGACAAGTACCACTGGTACTTTTTCTATCTATTTTACAACCACCATAATCAACATCTGAATAGCCTATCAAATTAGGAGATGCTCCTGAAGGATACCATAGTCCAAAACATGCAGTACCTTTTAAGTATTTTAAAATTCTTTTTACTGCAGTAAGATGTGATTCTTTTGGATTGGCTTGAAAACGAGCACACACACATACAGATTGCATAATGTCAGGCCTACTAGCAGTAAGATACAACAAAGAACCTATCATGCCTCTAAACATAGTTTGATTTACCTCTATTCCTGATTCATCTTTATCTAAGTAGCAGGAGGTTCCCATAGGAGTACTTGCTTCCTTAGCAGTATCCATTCCAAATTTCTTAAGTACTTCTTTGCAGTACTTAGATTGAGAAATGAAAGTTCCATTTTCCATTTGCTTAATTTGAAGACCCAAAAAGAATGTCAACTCTCCTATCATTGACATTTCAAACTCTCCCTGCATTATGCTTGCAAAACCTTTACATAGTGAACTATCAGTAGACCCAAATATTATGTCATCTACATAAATCTGAACTAGCAAAATATGTTTATTTACTCTTTTGATAAACAGAGTTAAATCAATCTTACCTCTTTCAAAATCATTTTCTAACAAAAATGTACTTAACCGTTCATACCAAGATCTAGGTGCTTGTTTTAATCCATACAATGCTTTCTTTAATTTATAAATGTGATTAGGAAACTTATAGTCTTCAATTTTTGTCGATATTATTTTTTATATTTTTTATTTCCAGGGCTTAAATTCAGACTTACGACAATATTTTGCCAACACTCAGTTCTCACACATTGTTCTTTACGGTCCAAAGGCACGAGTTGAATGCAAGTTGTTGATTAGACGTAGATCAGTCAAGATAGGAAGTGGATGGAAACATTTTCGTGAAGTGCATGGACTGGAGGAAAAAGATTTAATTCTTTTTGAGGTTGACGGTCAACAAGCAAGCAATGATGTCAATGTTCTTCTTAATATAAATGATTATTATCATCCGCTATGAACAATCTATAAACAATATTTCTTAACAGATTTCTAATCTGTATGTTTTGTATGAAGTTTAGTTCTTTATTATTATATTATATATATGTATATGTTTTAGTCGGTTTATTTTGAACTTCTGCAAAGTTATTTACTCATACCTGCTCCATATCTTCTTCCATATACGTAAATCTGTGGCATTTAATTACTGTCAGACACAAATCATATCATGTCTCTGCTTTTAAATTTTTTTTTATATATATTTAAATATATAACTTTCCAGAACATTTTTCATACACATCCCTTATAATACTTTTTTAATATTTCATTTCAATGTCTATTCATATGACATATTGCACTGCTTCATTATGTTTCTTTATCTTCCACCTTCCACGACATTTCTTCTGCTGTAAGCATCCGTCATTTCATAAAATATTTTTTTGTACTATTGATATATATTTCTTTTTATTTTTTCACGTTATTAACTTAAATAATCCAAACGAGTGCCTTCTCCTAGAAGTTTCAAACAAAGTTCCTTCTCTTAAAAGATTGTTTGGCTTCTGCACCATACTTTTATTTGTCTTTTTGTACAGATCCAACACAGTTTCTTCATCCAGAAGACGTTTCACATACATTAACGTATTCTTACAAGCCATTAACGTTTCCAGTCATCACAGGTATGTACTTCATTTGTTTTATTTACAAATATAGTAGTCTTGCTTTACAGACGAAATGATATGACATTTGCAGTTCTGAAATTTCGTCTAAGACATTATCGTTTGGTATCACTTTTCTCTACATTTCCTCTTTCGTGAATCCATAAGAAACCAGCATGTATGCATGTATATGCAGTTTTTTGCTTAATTGTTTTTTGCTTACTCCATCACGCCAACCCTTTTTTTATTCACTTTCAAGTAATGTGCTTCATGCTTTATTTTCATCATAATGCTTTTCTCTGAATTTTCCTTTACTATGAAACCTTTCAATAAATGAATATCAATACTTTATTCCTTCTGACATCAATAGATGTTATTTGCAGGGTTGACCAATATATATTCCCATGACTTCTGTCAAAACGTTCGTACACCATGTTTGAAGAGTCCTTATTTGAATATATTCTACTTTTTGCTTTCTTCTAGCATTTCAAGAATTTCCATATCAACGTTTTGATTAATCGTTTAACTTTTTTTACTCTCCTTTGACTAATAAAAAATACAATCTGAGAAGTAAGGTATTATTTCAACCTTTTTTTGGTATTTCTTTACTTTAGTTGTATGCATAAAAATTTTGTCTTATTAGTTCCTTATTTATGTATGTAAGTATAAATATGTCTCCAATCTAATCCGGTCTTTTTTACTTTTCACTTTTCAATATTGTTCTTCTGAGTTCAACATGTCTCTCTGTGAAGTTCCAAACCAAAGCCAGAGCATAAGCGAAGTAAGCCCCCAGAAGGAAAATTGGAATATTATCGCTAGGGTCATTCGTTCATGGTTTGTTCCTGATTTCACTAAACAGAGGTGTCCTTTTTCCATGGAGTTCGTTATTCAAGACAAAGAGGTTATTATTATTGTTATTCTTTAAATTCTTCCATTACACCTACTTTCCTTTACAAATTTGTATGAATTAAATAGTGGTATGCTAAACATATTTATACTCAAATTTATAAATGTTATTCTTATCTGTTTCAGGGTTCTAAAATACATGCTTCAATTAGACGTACTCTAATTTACAAATTTCAAAATGACATTTCTGAAGGCCATGTTTATGCCATACAAAACTTCAGTGTTGCTCCGAATTCTGGAATATACAGAACAACACACCACCCTTATAAGATAAATTTCCAGTTTGGTACAAAAGTTTCTTTGGTTAATGTTAATTTGGTTCCTAATATTAAACCACAATACACACCTTTGTCTTTATTGACAACCACTGCATTTGATACTGATTATTTGGTTGGTAAGTAAATCTTTTTAGTTCCGTAACTATTAATTTTTTTATTAATAAACATTTTTTGTTAAAGTATATGATTTAACACATATACAATGCATTTTAGATATTTTGGGATTACTGGTCGGAGTGGGGACTGAAAGAGAATTGCAAGTTGATGGAAAGACAACAAAATTAAATGTCATAGCAATAGAAGCCGATGGGTATTGTATATCTATACTATATTAAATTCCTTTTTATATTTCTTTCCAAATAAAATTCCTTTTTATACATCACATTATATTGCACTTTAATTTTTAGGTTTCGAATAGAGTGTACTTTGTTTGGTATTTATGTGGATGAACTGAATGTATTTCTTTCGAGTGGAGAAGTACAAAATACTGCTGTAAGTATAGAATTTGCGAAAGTCAAAACTTTTCAAGGTAAAATTTTCTTATTACTTTTACAAAGTAGTTTGTACTACTTATTCCATGTTACTCTCACATACACTATATTTTTAAATATAGATAAGGTTCAAGTTCAAAATTGTAAGTTCTGCACCCGTATTAAGTACAATGTTAACTTCAAGGAAGCATGTGAACTTAAATCAAGGTAATTTTTATTCGAAATTTATATTTAAAAATATAGTGTATTTGATATTTCAGATATCACATACACTATATTATTCCAACTAACAATTTTTTCTTTACTTTGTAATGCAAATTATCCTTGATTGCGTGAACTTGATATTTCAGATATACATACATTCAATAATATATCTAATTTTTATGAGTATAACTATATTTCCTTTTGCACAGAATGTTTGAGAACAATGAATCTCCCTCTCAAGGATTAACGCAACTTTCTCAGACTTCAAAAAATACTGTCGAAGAGGACTTTTTAACACTTACACCTAGAACCAACATTCAAGGTCTAAAAGATTGTAAAGAGGTTAGAATATATTTTTGTATCATTGTGCAATTTTTCTTATTCACAATAATACATTCATTAATGTTTTTTATATTGAAAGGTCACCACTTTCATATTGTTTGGAACAATTAAGCATATCTTGGTTGACGATGACTGGTGGTATACTACTTGTGTGTGCAACAAAGCTGTTTATCCAGATTCCAAGATGTTCTTTTGTGAGAAGTGTAACAAGCATGTTATAAAAGTCTTTCCAAGGTTAACGAATTGTTTTTTAATATTAATGTCAATTTAAAACAACATGGTAATTACAACTTTGGTTGATGAAATTTATTTATCAATTTTCAGATATAGGATTAAGATCCGAGTTATGGACTCTTCCGATTCAACCACATTTGTCCTCTTTGATAGGGATGCAACTACCCTTTTCAAAAAAACTTGTGCTGATATGTTAGACGCTCATGATAAGGTATACTCTTCAATATGTCCACTTATATATTTAATTACACAATGTTTAATTCTTTTTTTTTTTTTTGTAGATGAATTCTTCTGGAAATTTGCCTAAGCAGTTTGATGAGTTAGTTGATAGAAGTCTGCTTTTTAAAGTGGAAAGTAGGAACGATCAGAATTTCAAACTTGAACAGTCTTTCAGAGTGAAGAAAATATGTGTTGATGATGATATCATTGACAAATTCAATGATTCTTCGTTGAAATCTGTGGTAAGATGTAATTTAAGATAATATTTTTTACATTATAATCTCTTTATAATGCAGTCATCTTTTTCTTTTCTATCATCTCATTATTTCTACCTATTTGAAGGATGTTTATGCTAGAAATGGTGAGTTTAGCAGGGAAAAAATGCGTTTAGTGAATGAGTCCACCGTTAATATTTCAGAGGTATACAACTTATATTCATGTTTTTAAAATCAATGATTTCTTTAATAATTTTAATAATGTGTTCATTTTGGTATGTCGATTTTGTTTTAATAAATTTACTTTTAATACTGTAGGATTTATTAGTCCGATTTACCAAAGAAACAATTGAGTCTGGATCCCAATCACCTGAACTAATCCAAGATAATCCAACCAACGATGATGCTAGTAGTTCACATAAGAGAGAATCTGGAAAGAAGACTGTATCACTTGAATCCATCGAAGAAGATAATGTTCCATTGAAGCTTTTAAAAAGAAATATTAAGAAGGAAAAATCAGCGATTTGAGATCCACTTTTAGTTATTCTATTTCAAGACTATTATTTTTATGACTTTCATTTTGGGGATGTAATATGTCTACGTTATTTGTTGTCTTTAAATTCCTCTGAACATCAACTTCTATGTTAAATTTCATCTTTAATTTCATCTGAACCTCAACTTCTATGTTCAATTTCATGATAACATTATGATGCGCTTTTGAGTTTAATTATTTAGAATTTAAATTATTTTATATGCTGGTGCACAAGATATTGTTGACATTTTTCAATTTTTGTCAACAAAGATTACTACCAGCTACATCAAAACTTGCTGAAATTGATTTCATTTTGTAGCATCATGTAATGGAAGTCGTAAATAACCTCTTTTTTGTGTAAAAGAATTCTTCTTTAAACTTGTGCCACTCATAAATAACATATCTATATTTTTTCTCATAACATTATTTCTAAATGTCTATTTTTCATAATATTTACTTTTCATAAATAATATAAATATGGCAAAGGAATTATCTGTTGACAGATTTTAAGTTTTGACAACAGAATTGGATGCCATATACATTTTCTACTGAATACTTTTTTTGGCTTATCTTCTGTTAATTACTAACTTTTAAACCTTCTACGATATATTTGACATTTTTTTATACAACAAGTAGGAATGAAATATTAAATTTTTACGTATAATATTATACATTACAAAAGTTAATTTTTGGAATTTTGTTATTGGTTTATATTACATATATTATATTATTATATTTGTAGCGTAATAGAATAATTTAATATATCTTTAATAACGTTATATATTTTTAATGTTTTATTCTGTTATTATCTTCTTCCAGTTTTAAAATGCAGTAATAATTACATTACTGTTGAAGAATCTATTTGGAATCGTCCCGTCTTTTCATCTGTCATTTGTCTTCTATAAATAAATATTCATCTCCATTCTACCATCAACATTAAACGGCAAGATCAGTTCAAGGATATTATACATTCTTCAAACTTTTACTGTACTATCTCTCTCAAAGTCCAACCAAATGGAAAACAACTTCAATGAAGATGATGTTATTAATAGAATGAGTAGGTACCAGTTCTCTATTATTCACCTTCAGGACGAGGTAAGTTCATTGTCAAACTTTTCCGACATATTTTCTTTTACAAGATTTCTTCTACTCTTTCTATTTCATAGAAAGATTTCTTCTTCTCTTTTACAATATCCTGTTTTTAACGTTAACTAATCCAATTTTTTCTTAAACAAATTCTGTCTTTCGAGGTTGTTGGTTTTGTTGATCGTGCATTCGCCATTCTTTATGATGACGATCTTCAGCGTCAATGGACTTTAAGAGATGAAGAAGGCAATAAACATGTGGTTGCTTATAACAAGAATTTACAAAAACCAATGCTAATTGGAGGATGGACTGAATTAAGGCACATATATGATCTTCATGATTTTCACACTATTTATTTTGGATATATTGGTGATTCTTGCTTCCACATCACTATTTTTCCCAGTAAATGCAAACCTTTGTCTATTGCACGTTTTCTTAAAAGAATTCAGGCAGATCAACCCCTTTTCAATGGACCGAAGTTGCATTTCAAAATATTTCTGAATCCAAATCAATGCAATGCTAGCCATCTGGTGAGATTAATTTCATTTTTTTTACTAAATGGATGTTTGTATCATATTTTGATTTATATTTCGAAATTATTTTTAAAATTTAATCCATATAGTAATTTCATTAATACTTTATGTATTTCTTAGGATTTGCCAGCTGATTTTGGCAATTATCTTCGTCAAGGAAGTTTTAAATACATTTATCTTTATGGACCGCGTAAAACAGTGAAGTGCAAACTACTGTTGAGAAATCATCCTAAGAAGTCTAGCAAAATTGGAAGTGGCTGGAAGGAATTTTGTACTGCTCATGGATTTCATCAAACTATTGACTTGGTGTTTGAAGTGGACCACATGAAAAGCAATCAGAATGTCAAAGTGCTAACATATTGTAATTTTTAATTTACAGTTACAATAAATAGTTTTTTTTTTTATTTCTGCCACTTATGTAGTTTTCAACCTACAAGTTCTTTTATTTTCAGCAATGCATATGTATAGTTCTACCTTCTTATCAATGAAATCTCTTTGAAGCTTCTCTGTTATGGTATCATATTCAGAAATAAAATTATTTTGTTCTATAATTCAAATGAAATATATATGATGAAATTGAAACATATATAGTTGGAGGAATAATGAAAAGTTATCATGTCTATAATCATATGTATGGATGTATGTTGCTTTAGTATGTGCATACACTGACTGTATGTTATCATTTTTATACATAATGAGGTTAAGATTGTACATAATTCCTTTGAAAAAGTTCTCTTTGTTTTACTATATATAGTACTGCATCAAAAAAACGTCTGATTGTACCTACATAAAAAGGAAATGTTTTCTTAGTTGCAAGAACAAATCAACTCTGAAATAAGTGCTATATATATGAATGATTCTGATATAGTAACACTCAGTACTGCATGCTCTTTCTGGTTTTTATGTTTGTCTTCTATTTTTATCTTTTTCTCTTCTCAAAAAACTGCTTCGTACTATAATTACATATATTTTTGTTTCCACAATTGTGATTAGAGGTACAAGCTACACAAAAAAGTTTAACAAAGACATTCACCAATATAGGAATAAAACAGTAAACACTTTTTCATCCATTGAGTCAACTTACCTTTATTTTTGCTTCTTCCATTGTAACCTTTGAAACTATTCCATAACATTTCTGTACTGTAATGGAGCATAACGATTGTAAAAATGCAAGGCTGAGAAAGAAACTGCTGCTACAACAGAGGTTGAATGCAAAAAATCCTCAACATTCATGTAAGTCATTAACATCTTACTTAATCCATTTATGTTTTCTAATTCTTCATCAATCATTTATTTATAAATGATGCATTTGTATGTTTCTATGTTTTTTTATGTTGCAGATGACAAAGAAGAGAATGCAAGAAAGAAAACTAAATTTGCAAACCATACGTCTCAAAGTAAATAAATCTCACAATTTCTTTTTATATATATATTTGTAACTGTATGTTTTGGATTTTAACTTCACAACACAGATGCATACTCAATCATCTTTGTTGTTTTACTCACAGATAAACCAACTGTATCACAAACATCATTTCACCAAAATATAGACAGGAATCCATTACAACAGTTGGATATTAGTAAGTTCTTTTCTTTCTAATCTATATCTTTAAAGAATGTTTATAACTTAATCAATGAAGTCTTTTTTTTTATTTCTTTAATAACAATGCTTCTACAATAATCCTTTTCCAGATGTTGACAACAACAACAACAACCTTCACAATATGAATTCATTATTTCACAGTCAAATTGGTCAGTTGTGAAGTTCTTCCAATACTTAACATTAACATTGTTTATGAAGAATATTAATTCCGTACCACTTTAAACTAACCTTCGTTTCAATGCAGAAACTGTGAACAAATTCTCAAGTTTTTCAAGTACTTTAGTTGAACAACAAATCACTTCACAATCTGCAACTTCTACTTTAACTTACCATAGTCCTTTCGGTATATTTGTACATTATTCTTAATTTGTTATATACATGTTGAAATGACAATTTTAGATTTTATATCAATGTTTTTGAATGACTCCAGCTTTTAACAATAACAGTCAGAGAAATTATGGACAAAATAAGAACAATTCCAGTGCAGGTAATTACATTTGGATTCATACTCACAATGCCAATGCAGGTAGGACAATTGTTTTTGGTTGTTTTTCATAGGTGGAAGATCAGATGTTGTAACTGGGTCGCATTCTGTTTCTAAGAATAAAGTTGTGAAATATCCTTTTCAAGTCATACAATCACTTCAAAACAGATTCAATCTTGATGATGAAACAACAAGACAACATAATTATTCAGACACAACAAACGATGATTCAGCAACAATAACAGATGATGGTAATTCTGATATTAAACTTATTGACTTTAATATAAATTCTTTTTAAATCATTAATTAGTTTTCATCTTACTAATATTGAAGAACATCATACAAGTACTACAACTACAAACGAATTGTATTGCAAAGGAGAGTTACAAGGTACATAATGTCCAACACAATTGTATATAACTGCAGATTAAAATATTCGCAGCTTCATTCTAATGTTTTATATTGATTTTCAGAATTCCTCAATATTGGAGAACCTTGCTTGGAATGCCAATACTGTAAAGCTCAACTTTGGTATGAAGAAAGAGCAGAAAAATGTAACACATCAAAGGGAGTTGAATTCTCATTGTGTTGTCAAAAGGGAAAAGTACAAATTCCACTATTAAAAAGACCACCTAATCTTCTTGAAGGTTTGTTAAATGGTGAAGATCAGAGAAGCAAATCATTTTTACAAAACATAAGAGTATACAATAGCATGTTTTCATTTACTTCAATTGGTGGTAAGATTGATAATTCAATGAACAATGGTTCTGCTCCTCCACAATTTATTCTGAATGGACAGAACTATCACCGTATTGGCAGTTTATTGCCAGAGCATGGATCAAAGCCAAAGTTTGCACAGCTCTACATATATGATACCGAGAATGAAATGACTAACAGAGTCAAGCATTTCAGGTCAGTCAATATATTAAATAATTTCATTATATGAAATATTTAAATAAATGTGTTGACATGCTTTCTCTTTATTATTTTTTAGTTCAAACACAAAGGAATCTGTTATAGATGAATCATTGGTTGCTGATTTGATTCAAATGATTGACAATCACAATGTTCTTGCGAAAACTTTTAGAAGAGTAAGAGATTTGTCACTGGAACATATGGAATCAGATTTCACGCTAAGACTATTTAGAGGCAGAAACAAAGACCCTAGAGTCTACAATACACCTTCATGTGATGAAATAGCTGCACTTATAGTTGGTGATTTTGGCAATATGGATGTAGGCAGAGATATAGTGGTCAAAAAATGTTCTGGTGAATTAACAAGACTGCACGAAACTCACACCGCTTTCATTCCACTGCAATATCCTCTCATGTTTCCATATGGAGAAGATGGTTATCAAGAGGATATACCAATAAGAGAATGTCATTCAAAAACAAAATCCAGGGTAAGAGTTAGAATTTCTTTGCGAGAATTTATTGCCTTTAGAATACAACAAAGAGCTGTAGAAGCAGGAAATATTGTGAATGCATGCAGATTGTTCCAACAGTTTCTGGTGGATTGCTATACAATGGTTGAAGCGCAAAGGTTGTCATTCATCAGAGCGAATCAGAAGTTAATTCGCTGTGATATTCTTAATGGATTACAAGAAGCTGTTAATAGAGGAGAGACAGATCCTTCTTTAATTGGAAGACGTATTGTCTTGCCTGCTTCTTTCACTGGTGGTACCAGATACATGTTCAACAATTGTCAAGATGCTATGGCAATTTGTAAAAAATTTGGATATCCTGATTTGTTCATTACTATAACATGCAATGTCAATTGGAGTGAAATAAAAGAATTTGTCTTAGCAAAAGGCTTATCACCTTCGGATAGACCTGATATTGTATGTAGAGTGTTCAAAATGAAGCTGGATGAAATGATGACAGATTTTAAGAAAAAGGACTTCTTTGGAAAAAGCACTGCAGGTATGTTATATATGAAGTTATATACATTCTATAATTTTCTCTTAAATTAAATTCTCACAACTATATTTACTTTTTATTTATATATGCAGGAATGTACACAGTAGAATTCCAAAAAAGAGGTCTACCTCATGCACATATACTTTTATGGTTGGATGGAGAAAGCAAGTTGAAGAATTCAATTGATATTGATAAAGTAATATCAGCTGAATTGCCAAATTCTGATTTGTACCCCAAATTGGAAAAAGTTGTCTCAAGTTACATGATTCATGGACCATGCGAACCTGCAAGACATAATTCACCTTGCATGAAGGAAGGAAGATGTTCTAAATTTTATCCAAAAAAATTCACATCTTCGACTTCAATTGACGAAGACGGATATCCATGCTATAGAAGACTTGATAATGGTAGATTTGTTGAGAAGAATGGAATTAAGCTGGACAATAGAAGTGTTGTTCCCTACAATCCACCACTTCTAATGAGGTATCAAGCACACGTCAATACAGAGTATTGCAACAAGACCAATTCAATCAAATATTTGTTCAAATATGTGAACAAAGGTCCAGACAGAGCTACTCTTAAAATAAGCAAAAACTCTGCACAGTCTGAAAAATCAACCATTATTGATGAGATCAAAAGGTATTACGACTGTAGGTATCTATCACCATGTGAAGCTGCTTGGAGAATATTTGCTTTTGACATCCATCATAGATGGCCTCCTGTTCAGAGATTGACCTTTCATCTTCTTGGCCAACAATCAGCTTTGTTTAAAGATGATGATGATATTAATGTGGTCTTCAACAGATACGAAAATGCTAACACAATGTTTCTAGCTTGGTTTGAGGCTAACAAAGTTTATGAGGAAGGAAAACAATTGACTTATTCAGAATTTCCAAGTAAATTTGTGTGGTTTGCCAAAGAAAAAGAATGGAAACCAAGGAAGAAAGGCTACAACATTGGTAGACTTACTTATATTCCTCCTGGGTCTGGAGAACTTTATTATTTGAGGATATTACTGACCATTCAAAAAGGTTGTATTGATTATGAAAGCATTAAGACAATTGATGGAAAGTATTATGAAACATACCAAGAAGCTTGCTATGTTTTGGGATTGTTGGCTGATGACAAAGAATATATTGATGCAATCAAAGAAGCAAGTGAATTTGCTTGTGGGTATCAACTTAGAAGATTATTTGTTACTTTGTTGTCCATGAATACAATTTCTAAACCAGATATAGTTTGGAATTCTACTTGGAGTATCTTATGTGATGGAATTTTGTACCAAAAAAGGAAGGAGATGAACTTACCAGGTACTTCATATTTTTTCTTTTAATTTCGTATACATATATATTTTAATTGTATTATTTACTTATTGCAGGTCTTCTCAATCTATAAACAATATTAATTTACAGATTGATAATCTGTATTTTTTGTTGTTTACTTATTTACAGATCTTCTCAAGTTTAGTTGTTTATTATTATATTATATATATGTATATGATTATTATATATCTGTATTTGCAGGTCTTCAAATTGAGACTGCTGAATTACAAAAACTATGTCTGCTGGAAATAGAGGAAATGCTAATGTCAAATGGTAGAAGTTTGAAAGATTATCCTTCATTACCTCAACTTGATCTTTCAGATGTACATACATTCAATAATAGATTTATTGTTGATGAGCTGCAATATAATAAACAAGACATGGCGAAAGAACATGACAGTTTGTTTAAAGCACTCAATGATGAACAAATTGATGTATATCAGCATATCATGACAGCAGTTCTTTCAAAGAAGGGAGGATTCTTTTTCTTATATGGCTATGGTGGTACAGGTAAGACTTTTATGTGGAAGACATTGTCGGCTGGTCTAAGAAGCAAAGGCATGATTGTTTTGAACGTAGCATCAAGTGGAATTGCTTCTTTATTACTTCCTGGTGGAAAAACAGCAGACTCTACCTTTTGCATCCCACTGTTAATTAATGAAGAATCAACTTGCAACATAGCACAAGGTAGTCTTAGGGCAAAACTTCTTATGGCTACCAGTTTGATTATCTGGGATGAAGCACCAATGATGAATAGAATGTGTTTTGAGGCATTTGATAGAACACTAAGAGATATTATGCGAAATGTTGATGATGCCAATAAAGACAAACCATTTGGTGGCAAAGCAGTTGTGTTAGGAGGTGACTTTAGACAAATTCTACCAGTTATCAAAAAAGGATCTAAGTTTGATATCATAAAATCATCAATCAACTATTCAGAGTTATGGAATTGTTGTAAAGTGCTAAAGTTATCCAAGAACATGAGATTAAGTACTACATCAAATACTGAAACAGCCAATGATATTCAAGAATTTGCTGATTGGATTTTGAAGATTGGAGACGCAAAAATGGATCTAAATGAGAATGGTGAGTGCATTGTTGAAATTCCCGAACAGATCCTGATTACAAACACAGATTTACCTTTATTGTCATTGTTTGAATTTGTCTATCCTGAATTTGTGGTTAACATGTTGAATCCTAATTATTTTGATGATGGAGCAATTTTGTGCCCAACAAATGATTCTGTAGAGCAAGTAAATGATTTCATGTTGTCCTTAATTGGTGGTGATGAGGTGACTTATTTAAGTTCAGATACACCTTGCCAATCTGATGAACAAGATGAAGTGCAATCTGAATGGTTTACATCTGAATTTTTAAATGATATCAAATGTTCAGGGATACCAAATCATAAACTGAAGTTGAAAACAGGTGTTCCAATTATGCTCTTGAGAAACATTGATCATGCAAAAGGTTTATGCAATGGCACAAGATTGCAAGTCAAACATTTAGGCAAGAATGTAATATGTGCAACTGTAATTACTGGAAAAAACATTGGTGACAGCATTTTTATACCAAGAATGGATTTAGTGCCATCTGATTCAGGGTTGCCTTTCAAATTTCAAAGAAGACAATTTCCGATATCTTTATGCTTTGCAATGACGATTAACAAAAGTCAAGGACAAACACTTTCTAGAGTCGGCCTTTATCTTCCACAACCTGTATTCACACATGGCCAACTATATGTTGCTATTTCTAGAGTCAAAACCAAAAGAGGATTGAAAATACTTATATTGGATGAAGATGGAAAGGTAACAAACACAACTAAAAACGTTGTGTACAAAGAAATTTTTGAAACTCTTTGAAAAGAAATCAATTATAGGTATGCCATTTCGAATTTTATTTTTCATTTCAAAACTGTTATAAATATATATCAATTGATTTATGTTATTTTCTGCCATGTAGGAAAATCATTGTACTGAAAAAGTTTAACAAAGAAGTCATTGTGTACAAAAGGAAGTTATGAACTTCAATACCAAAGGATACATTCTAGGTATGTAATTTATTCTTTTTTAATTCTTATATTAACAAAGTAGTGTATTAGTCATATTTTTGTTGTTGGTGCTTGACGACAATATTCAATGAAATCAAATCTTAACTTGACATACAACTTTAATTACATTCTAAATTGATCTATTCCATTGATACACGTCAACATCTTTTTAAAACATTAGATTATCATCATATAGATTATTAAATATCCAAAAACCCATTGCTATGACCACAATATTACATATAAAAAAAACCTGTGCGTTGCACGGGTAGAAGGACTAGTTATTATACAAATTAAAAAAAAAAAATTACACTTTAGGGTAAATCCTTCTTCACCTCAATGATAAAAAGATCATGCGCGGGAAATAAGATAGATTGTTAATTCATTTATTTTATTTCTCATTTATAAGGAATTCATAACTGGTTCACAATGACTTACTTGGTCATCTTATCCAAGAATTTGTTTGCCTCATGATATAAACTATGTATAAGAGAAAGTCAACATTGTAGTACTTCAATTTTCAGCGGCATTAAATAGAGTTGACTTATTTTTCAGTACTTTTTTCACCAGAAGTCATTTTCAGGATAGTTGGAAGAGATTATTTGGAGGAAAAATTCCACAGATGCATTCAATAGTTGATATCACTACTTACAACTTCTCTTCCCCACATTTCTCTATTGAATTTATTTAATGATGCTGAAACTTGAAGAACCATAGTTATTTTGAGACCCCCTTTCATTGATATATCCATTTGACAAGTATGATTAATAATAAAATATAAGATTAAGATATTAGTTTTAATAGTTGAATAAAAAATTAATATAGATATTTGTAAGATGCTAGTAAAAATTTGAAGTGTCAAATATCATTGCTCCAGCACGACCTTCATCCTGTGCCTCTCAAAACAAGGCCAAATCTTAATTACTTAACTTCGCTATCCATTTCTAAGGCCTTATTCTTTTTTTCAATTACTCGGATGATTCCCACTTTGGTATAGGTGTGTCAATCTGGTACTCGCTTTTAAAAAAGTGTCAGTTGCATCCCAACTTTTGAAAAAATGCTTCAATTAGGTCCTTTTCAGATAGAGTTGACTAACACGTTAGTCAACGTGCAATGTGTCAGTCTGTGCAACGTCACTATCAGACGCCATTGTGTTGATTTCGATTTAGTCCCTATATATGTCTTTTTTTTTCAATTTAATACCTACTTATGTGTATCTAATTCAATTTTGTCCCAATTTTTCTATATCAGAACAACACTCCTCTTGTTGTTTTGAGGAGAGCATAATTGTTGTAAGGATGGTGTATTTAGACATTGGTGACTGATTTAAGAGAGTGAAATAATAAATAACTAATCATGAAAAAGTATGCCAGAAAGATGTGAATAATTTAATGAATTAAATTATTCTAAATTATATTTAAGTTGTTTAAATTGTACAAATTATTTTAATTGTACAATAACATTCTGCTTTGAAATATATTCTCATATTGTAATAAAGTTTACAAGAAAAACTGATATTACCAACGGTCAAAATTCGTCGGTAATGGTCAAAATCCGTCGTTAAATCAACATTATCGACGAATTATTGACGGTAAAAAATTTGTCTGTAAAACCCTTGTCGGTAAAATTTTACCGACAGAATTGATAATTACTGATAAAAAAATTCGTCGGTAAATCTGTCGATAATTACTGATGGAAATTTCGTCGGTAATTACCGACCAAAAAATCTCTCGGTAATTACCAAAAAATTCGTCGGTAAATAACATGCATTGTTCATCTTCTTCCTCCTCCTTCTTTCATTTTTTTTTTTCGTTTTTTTCTTTGTCGTCGTCGTCGCCACCCTTGCCGTCGTCGTCGCCGCCACCGCGGCTATTGTTGTCGTCATCATCTTCTTCTTCTCATTCTTCTTCTTCTTCTTCTCCTTCTTTTCCTTCATTTTCTCCTTCTTCCTCTTCTTCTTCTCCTCCTTCTCGTTCTTCTTCTTCTTATTTTTCTTCTTCTCCTTCTGCTTCTTCTCTTTCTCTTTTTCCTTTTCTTTCTCCTCCTCCTGCTTCTTCTTCTCCTCCTCCTCCTTCTCCTTCTCTTTCTTCTTCTTCTTTTCTTCTTTTCTTCTTTTTCTCGTCTTCTTATAAGGTGAGTTTGGGCAAGAAAAATCCCACTCCTTTTATCGACGGATAAATTCATCGGTAAATTCGTCGATAAAAATAAATTTAAATTATCGATGAATTTTACCGACGGATTTTAAGTTACGTAAGTATCGACAAATTTTACCGATAAAAAAAATCTGTCGACAATGTAAATTTGACGAAAAATTTACCGCCTCTTTTATCGACGAATTTATTCGTCGGTAAAAATTTTTTAAAGTATCGACGGATTTTACCGATGGAATAATCCGTCGACAATACAAGTTTGGGCGAGAAATTTCCCGCTTCTTTTACCGACGAGGATAAATTCGTCGGTAAATTCCTCTGTTAAAAAATTTGAATTACCGGCGGATTTTACCGACGGATTTTTCTGTCGATAAATGAAATATGTGTTACCGACGGATTTTTCGTCGATAATTAAAATTTAAAAATCTGTCGATAAAATTTGTCGATAATTCAAATTTTCCGACTAAAACATATCTGTCGATAAAATTCTGTCGGTAATTTCAGGTTTTTTTTGTAGTAATTAATCTAAATATTTTTTGTTTAAATTAATATATTTGTGCTTAGAGAATCAAAGTAATAACTTGCAAAGACTTCAAAAAAGCATTCAATATGTCATTTTTTTAGGTGTCCTCTTTTAAGTTCTTGTCCTTCCTCAAGTGAACAGGGAACATATCTATAGATGGCATTCCAACACCTAAGTAAACAAGATGCTTTAGCCAATAGTCAAATATGGTATTTTGTGATTAATGAAAAATACGTACCTAATTACCTTAAGCCATGTGTATTTATAATAATTTCAAAGGTCATTACTTGATACATTACATGGAACTTACCCAGTACCTGGTTATGAGCCTGGAATAGGGGCCCACTTACTTGTATGAGTCTGGTCTTTGAGGCCCACTCATCTATACATGATTAACTATTTCGACTAAGGTAACTACATCTTTGTGTATACAATGTAGAGTTAAGTATTTACTGGTTTGACGACAAATGTCCAGCTATAAAAAGTGTTTGGCTGAGTCTTAAGGATCGATAGTAAGTTGTTTTTGTCGAGATAATAAGTACCTGACCTGGGCTATGTTTCTAGGACTAGGTGTGAACCTGTTCTGAAAGGGTTGGTAAGTATTCGGCCTAAAGGTTTAATCGAGACTGGGGACTAACCGGCCTTCAACAATACATCAACCTCCGGTCTTTGGCATGATTAGTGTTGAAGACTATAAAGAGTTATATGGTAGAATGAATCGTGATATTTTCTTGATGTCATTATTTATGAATTTTGCAAGTCCAAGTAGTTGGCGACCCTTGGTTATCTGCCTTTCTACTTTCTATAGGCATAGTAGCCTCCAAGCCTCGAGAAGTGTATCGGTGAAGAGGTTGTAAGAAGAAATTATTGATTTATAATTTAAAATGGAGTTCACATTGAGCTCAACCAAGTTGTGTCGAGTCCACATTAAGTTGAGAAGAGTCAATCACATGTTAAGCCAAGTTAAGTCAAACATACTTGGTTGAACTAAGTTGACCAACATCGAACCAAGTCAAGTCGGGTACACTTTGAACCCAATTCAAACCAGATCATGTTAATTCATGCTTATATAGGGTTGGCCAATGTCAGGCCTAAATCATTGGCTTGGGTCATATCCAAATTAGGTTAATTTAGCCTAGCCGGACAAATTGGGTTAGGCCTCAACCTTCCAAGTTTCAAATAGTAAAAAATTATTAAAGATCAATTTATAATTATTATAAAACATTTAAGGATTAATTTATAATTTAAAATATTTTAAGGACTCATACAATTTTGAAAAATATTTAAGAATTAAAATATTGAAAGGAAATATTTTAAGAAATATTTAAGAGTTAATTAAATTCTTGTTATGGTTCAAATCCATTTTAACCGTTTTCCTAATCCACTTTATGTGGGACTTTTTGAGGGTTAAGATTTTTTCAACCTACTCATTTGTTAAACCAATAAAAAGAGTTATTTTAAGAATGGGTTGACGGTGACCATGTACATAGGTTAGATCGACAATTCTATTAAACACACCATATATACATACTGTAGAATGATTTGGTATTTTATTAATCTAACTTAACTTCACTTATAATATATATATTTTTAAACCAAATGCTTATGATTAATATATCTAAATTATCGACATGTCTAATAACCCCAAAAATCAAACTTTCACACATGACTTTGTGCATTTTGCTACTGATACACATCAACTGACATCAAATCATCGATATTTCAGTTTCCTGTATTCAGAGTTTTATTTGATAAACCAAGTGCGTAAATATTGTATACTTCATTGCTCCTCGCCAACTCTCTTCTTTGATTCTAACACTCTTCAGCAGACATGTTTGGGTTGGCTTTCGCTATTGTTTTCCTTTTGACTGCAACATTTGCAGTGTTAACTTCATGTGGCCATGCAGCACTTGGTTGCAATGAACAAGAAAGGCAAGCTCTTCTAAGGATCAAAGGAAGCTTTAAAGATTCATCATGGTTTTCATCTTGGGAAGGAAGTAGTTGTTGCCAATGGAAAGGTGTAGACTGCAATAATCTTACAGGCCATGTTGTCAAGCTTGATCTCAGAAATCCTTGTTATCCGTTAAGTCATGAAGAAAAGTTGCAACTTAACTGTAAGTTTTACGACTACGTCCTTAAAGCTCAACAGGTTCACCCTTCTATATTGGAGCTTAAATATCTAACTTATTTAGATTTGAGTGGAAACAAATTTCATAATAGTTCAATACCAGCGTCCATTCAAACTTTGCAACATCTGCAAGCCCTTTATCTCTCTGATAGTCATTTTAGTGGTAGGATCCCGTACAATCTTGGGAACCTCACAAAATTGCTCATTCTTGATTTGAGCTTCAATGCTCTCTATGCGGATGACTTCTACTGGATTTCTCAACTTTCATCCCTCCAATACCTTTACATGAGTGATGTGTATCTTGGCAAGGCACAAAATTTGTTGCAGTCACTCGACATGCTTCCTTCTTTGATACAACTAGAATTAATCAATTGTGGACTTGATAAGTTGCACACCCATAAACATGTTAGCACCACAAATCTTTCCAGACTGGAATACCTCTATCTAACAGAAAATGGACTTCAGACTCCGTTTGTGGATGCTTTTCAAAATATGACTTCCATTGCAGTCATTGACCTTTCTCACAACAACCTGAATTCCACTCCCTTCTGGTTGGGAACCTCTGCTAACCTCGTCTGTCTATTTCTTGATAGTAATGCTCTTTATGGCTCACTTCCATCTGCTCTACAGAATCTAACTTCCCTGGTTTATCTCGGCCTTTCACAAAACAAGTTTCATTCTGTTCCGGGGTGGTTAGGAGAGTTAAAGGGTCTTCAATACCCCAGTCTTTCAGGTAATGATGTCAATCATATTGAGGGATCTCTAGCATCTCTTCTGGGAAACTGTTGTCATCTTCAACAATTAGATATGTCAAGAAACAAAGTTCAAAGTGATGCACTTGGAAACCATATACAGTCTAAATGCATTAGGCACGATTTGATGTATTTGGATTTAAGTCACAACGAATGTAATGGTCATTTGCCACCATGGTTGGGACAGCAAAAAAATCTAAGTTCATTGATTATGACTGACAGTAAATTGGTGGGATCTCTTCCTTGTGGGATAATAACAAAACTTGTCGATCTGAAGATATTGGTGCTTTCCAACAATAACTTCACGGGTTCTCTTCCTGACTGTATCGGGGAACTTGTCAGTTTAAACATTTTAGTACTTTCTTCCAATCATTTTGATGGGGTCATTCCAAGGAGTTTAGTGCAACTTGTAAGCCTAACAGATCTAGATCTTTCACAAAACTCTTTAAATGGTACCATTCCTCACAATATTGGTCAACTTCAAAATTTGTCCACCTTATATCTGTCTGAAAATAAGTTACAGGGAAACATTCCTTACAGTCTTAGTCTGCTTCTAAACCTTCGCAACTTAGACATATCCCTTAATCATTTGGAGAATTTGGTGTCTGACATAAGATGGCCCAGCCAACTTGTCTACTTAAATCTCACAAATAATCATATCAGTGGGTCACTTCCCCAAGATATTTCTGATAGTTTGCCCAATGTCACTCACTTGCTTCTTGGAAACAACCTTATAAGTGGTCTCATTCCAGATTCATTGTGCAGAATAGACTCTTTGTACAGTCTTGACCTTTCGGGAAACATGTTAGTTGGTGAAATTCCTAACTGTTGGAGTGTTACTCAAAGACCCGGTGTCATAAATTTGGCTTCCAACAAATTATCAGGTGTCATTCCGAACTCTCTGGGTAATCTACCCACGTTGGCATGGTTGCATTTGAACAATAACACCCTACATGGGGGTTCTCCATCATCTCTGAGAAATTTAAATCAACTTTTAATTTTGGATGTTGGAGATAACCATTTGTCTGGGATTATCCCTTTATGGATGGGGAATATCTTTTCCTCGATGCAGATTCTAAGGCTTCGGCAAAACAGGTTTAATGGAACAATTCCTTTACAATTGTGCCAACTTTCTGCTCTGCAAATGTTGGACCTTTCAAACAACAACTTGATGGGTCAAATTCCTCATTGCATCGAAAATCTCACAGGTATGGTCTCAACAAAAAATACTTCTTTCAACCAACCTAGTAGATATGTTGAATGGTATGAACAAGATGTCAGAGTGGTCATGAAAGGAAGAGAACTTGAGTATACAAGAAATCTAAAACTTGTGGTAAACTTGGACTTGTCAAACAACAATTTGATTGGATCTATTCCAGATGGAATAACATCACTTGGTGCATTGCTTGGCCTAAATCTATCACACAATCATTTATCAGGACATATCCCTAAAAGAATAGGAGACATGAAATCACTAGAATCTCTTGACCTCTCTCATGACCAACTTTCTGGTGCAATTTCAGAAAGCATAACTAGTTTAACTTGGTTAAACTACTTGAATTTGTCCTACAACAACTTTTCAGGACCAATTCCCAAAGGGACTCAATTATCAACCCTTGATGATCCTTTTATTTATGCTGGCAACCCATTTCTATGTGGACCTCCACTGCCGAATAAGTGTTTTTATGATCACTTCAATGGTGGTAATGAAGATGGAGAAAAAGATGACAAAGAGGATAAAGTTGAGAAATTGTGGTTTTACTCTGTCATTGCACTTGGCTATTTTATTGGGTTTTGGGCTGTGATTGGAAGCTTGTTGTTGCATAGAAGTTGGAGGCTTGTTTACTTTCAATATGTTGATGAGTCAACACAGAGGATAAATGTATCATTGGCTATACATTTAGCAAATTTTAAGGAATCATTGACAGGAATCCTGATGCTGCGTGAGACATTATGGTAGTGTTTATGCATTCGGTCTTTCTTTTATGCTCTTGGAGGATTTCATGTTTATTTTGCTTCATAACTAATTACTTGGACTTTGTAAAATAGGAATAGATGCTACTCGTAGAATTTCTTGTTTACATAATAATTGCTAAAATGCCGCATGTTATGTCCTTTTCCAATTCCCAAATAATCTGAGTGCCTGCCCTCATTTAAGAAAGGTTGATGTTTCCGGTGACTTGGGAAATATAATAATACTTTATAATAATTATTTAAATTTCAGTTTGAACATGAAGAAAATCAGAACGTGTGTTCATATTTCTGACTCTTGCGAAAAGTTTTTCCCTGTACGACCTGTTCTACATAAATTTTGTAATAATTTTTTGATTATTAAAATTTAACAACTTTCTCGTATGTTATTGGATGTGAAAGTAGTCTTTGTTACTACCGTCAACTCTTAGGAGGAGCAAGTATTAAATAAATTTAAATAGATACGTTAAATCAATTACACATATTTTATATGCTATTACGAGTACTAATGTTTATTTTGTATTTCAAATATTCAATGACGAGCACATTGACACATAATGTTAAAAACGTGAATTTTTAAGCTTATATAAATTAAAAAAAAAATCCAAGCCAATATTAATCATAAATAATAAATGGATATTTTGATTCTAATAGTGCAAATCAATGATATTTTTGTTTTGGTAAGAAATACTTATAAAGATACTCAACTAAAGCTAACTTAAAATATTACAGATCATCAAACTAATAAAGGAGGTTGCAAAAGTTATATATATGACCTGCAATTTCCTTTTAGAATAGAAGGAAGAAACTTAAGATGTTTGTTTGGTGAAGAATGGAAAGATTATGTATACTATAAAATAGTGGGAGGCTACGGCGACGGAGTATATGTTGTCCCGTCGTCTATTGGTGGGTAGTGGTGATGGTAGTGGTGAGTTGAAATCTTGCAGAGGTGAACCTTTACTAGTGAACTCAGCAAGTGTTGTAGGGTGAAGATGGTGAGTATAAGGAACAAAACTAGCATCTTCCTCTTCATAATTAATCTACCAATTCTATTTATTTATGCTTTAATTTACCAAAACAAATCCTATTTTAAATTATTACTTTTAAAAGAAATTTGTCACCACTTTGTTAAAATTCAAAATAAAAGTAAATTTATGTTTTACATCGAAACTTTATTAACTTAACAACATTGTAAAATAAATGTGAGACAAAATCATAAGATTACTCCAAATTTATTGTTCCTGTCCTAACTCTCATCCTTGAATGTCCTGTATAAGCACATAACAAACACAAGGGTAAGAGTAAGGGTAAGCTAAAATAGTAAGAGGCAAACCATGTTAGAATTTTGGCACATATAAAATTTAACTTTTCCCTAGAATCCTTCTCTTTATTAAAAGTAAAGCATATAAAAAAACATTAAGTAAACTCCCAGAAAAGATAGATGTATCACTAAAGACAACTTAAAAACATGTCTTTTTTAGTTAGAATTTTTTTCATATCTTATTTCTAACTTAGAAAATCAAACCCAGTCCAAACTCAATATTCTTTCATGAAACCTAAAGATTTATATTCTAAAAATGAAAATCAATAGTACAAGTAAATAAACCAAATATTTCATATATAAAATCATCATTTTTTTTAGCAATGTCCCCAACAATGGAACAAACTCAGACTCACATAAAGTTCTGCAACCTTCCAACAAACTCAGACTATCAAAGTCCCAACCTCCTCAACAAATAACAAACTCAAACTTTCACAATCATATAACTTCTCTGACTAATGCAGCAAACTCTAACTCACACAGAGTCATATAGTCTCCTAGACTAATGGAACAAACTTATATTCTTACAAAGTCTTACAACCTCTCCCAATTAATAAAACAAACGACTTAGAGAGTCCTACGATCTCCCTCATGAGCTTTAAATAGAGTCAATAGAGAGGTTTGGAAGAGATTTTGTGCACTTGTTATATCAACTAAATTTAATGCATTCGTGGAATTTTTTCTCAAAATAAATCTCTTTGTCATCTATTTTTCCAAGTAGACTCAAACAATATTAATTTTCAAAGTAGACCATTTCAAAGTTAATTTGTACCTTTTTTTTTTTTTGCGTAAGAATATTTTTCGTTAGTTTTTTTTTTTTTTAAATAATTAAATTTGTATACAATTTAATTTTAATTTGATTAAGTCCAAATGCGTTTTAACAGTTCTAGTTGAAAGTTGTGTAAGTATGCGCTTTAAAAATAGAATTTGAGTTAGCTCACTTCTTTCATATTTGCTTCCAATTCTACACTGAAAGCCAAAACTTCAAAATTTTGGATATAATTTTAATGGCAAAAATTAGCTCGGTAGACATGAAATACACACTTTCCCTTTTCGTTACCAATCAAATTTATTTTCTCTTATTAGAATTTTCTAATTCTTATCTCTTCCCCTTAAACCGTATATTTTTAGAATTGATCACCACCTCTTATTGGCCTAAAAAACAAGGGGACAAATTATTCATTGAACTTTTATGCAGCTGTAATCTCGAGAGGTAATCTCCAAAATGTACTTAAATATACAATAAATATACCATAATCAACTAATAAAATCTCTACCATTTATGAGAATAATTTTCTGTTGAGAATGTCATTAAGTACTAAGTAAGGGAATGAATTCAAATATTTCTTTTAAGTCAGGGTTCATGTTTATATGTAGATCTAAAATAACAAAAAATCATTTTTTTTTCATTAGTTACGTTAGTTCCTAAATTCTTATTAATAAAATATCTCTTCAATATAACTGTTTTAGAGATTTAAATTGAATTTTTAATAATATAGAAACCAGATTAAATAGATTATATAAGCCAAAGAACTAAATATATATTTTAGTCAATAAATAAAAGATGAAGTTAAACAAATAGGGGTTTCTCCCTCCACCTCCAAACACTTTCTTTTGTTTTCTCAATTTTTTTTTTTTATAAATTTTCATTTTGTCCCTCAGTTAAAATAACTTTTTTTTTTTAACTGATCCACCCCCAAATTTTTTTCTAACGGATATTGATATACGGTTTCTTTTTTTTTTTTTTTCTATGGAAGTCAATATCCAGTATTTGTGTTTAAAAGTTTTTTCCACATATACTAGATGTCGACATTTAATATTGTGGGCTTTTTATACATAGAAATTGACATGAATGTTTAATTTTGTTTTACCAATATGAAAATCACACTACAAGAAATTCACGATTTATCTATTAATTATTATTTACGGATATAAATCTGTACGTAAATTAAATATTACATACAGATATTATCTACTTATTATAATCCGTAAACAATATAAAAATTACATGAAAATATTATCTACTAATTATAATTGGTAGGTAAACTAAATGTTACCTATAGATATTACATACGGATTGTAACTAAATACTTTTTATAACAAAAAGTTAAAAAATGTAATTTTATTTTTTTTTCCCTCTCATCATTTTAGTATTTCCCTGTATTTCCCTCTCTTTGTTTTTGTTTTTTCCAAACCCTATGCTTAACTCACACATCATTCCCACTACACCGTTCCACCTGCACCTTGGCCTCGTTGCACCGCTCCCCCTACACTGTTGCATCTCAACCCCCGCCCTATCGGATATCTGTAAATTAAAACTTCGGTTGACTTCGCTTTCATAAAAAGAGTTAGGTTTATTCTCCATTTCCATTTTCATTCCCTTTATCATTGTTATTTTGGATTGATTCTTTTTCTTAAATTTGTTGTGTTCCTTGTGATTGGGTATTGTATTTTGGATTTCCCCAAGTACTTGAAGGGAAGCTTTTTCATATTTCAAGCGCTTGAGAAGAGTCGGTCACTCGCAAATGGAGACCAAATCGTCACGAATGTGAGGCATTGAACCGAACCTTTTTTGTCAGATATGAGAATCAAAACCTAGCCAATCCAAACATTTGTAAAATTTTTATGTTGTTTTTTTAATTTATGTAAATTTAAATATTTAATAATTTTTATTAAATACAATTTAAACAAAATAAATATAATTTACTTTATATTAATTTATAAAAACATTAAAATAATTATTATATTAATATATATTAATTTAATCTTAAAAAATATTTTTTTAAAATTTGTTAACCGGTTAACATTTGTAAAATTATGTTTTTTTATTTATGTAAATTTAAATATTTAATTATTTTTAAAAAATGCAAAATTAAACAAAATCAATATAATTTATATAAATATCAAAAAAAATATTAAATTAAAATGTTTTAATTTTAATCTTAAAAAATTATTTTTTAAAAATTTGTTAACCGGATCTCCACATCCAGTTAACATTGTAAAATTATGTTTTTCTTTTAATTTATATAAATTTAAATATTCAATAATTTTTATTAAATAAAATATTAAACAAATAAAATATAATTTACTTTATATTAATTTATATAAATATTAAAAAAATATTATTTTAATATTTATTAATTTTAATCTTAAAAAATTATTTTTTTAAAATTTGTTAACGGGATCTCCAGGTTAACATTTGCAAAATTATGTTTTTTTTTTAAATTTATGTAAATTTAAATATTTAACAATTTTTATTAAATAAAAAATAAAACAAATAAAAGATAATTTACTTTTTATTAATTTATATAAATATTAAAATAAATTTTATATTAATATTTATTAATTTTAATCTTAAAAAGAAATTTAAAAATTTGTTAATCAGATATCCGCATCTTGTTAACATTTGTAAAATTATATTATCTATAACAATAATAAAGAGGCTTCTCTCTTTTGTGTCCACATTTCATAATACCAATTCTACCCTTTATAATATGATTATTTATTATTTTTTAAAATTAATGGTTATTTTTATCTATTTTCTATAAAATTGTTTATCTTATTTTTTTTATTCATCAACAATTAACTTTTCTATTCATTTCACTTTATTTTTAACATTTCACTTCATTTTTAACATTACATTATTATCATCTACTAAGATACTATTATTCATAATTTAAAAAATGTTGTGTACGCTAGTATAAGGAAATTGAATGTCTACATCTCATTCTCAAATCCTTCAATCGAATGTTGTTGTTCAAAATCTACATCCATAATCAAATATTCAAAATGTGTGAAATGAATGTCCACATCCACAATTCAAAATCTTGAACCAGATGTCAACATCTGTAATTAGGGCTGGGCAAAATGTACCAAACTGCACTGCACTACCAATAACTGCACTGAACTAAAAAATAGTTCGCCTGAACTGTACTGAACTGAAAAACAGTTCAGGCGAACTGAACTGCACTATTTTTTTTTCTAATAAACTGAATTGAACTGAACTGCATTATAATATGAACTGAACTGTTATAAACTGAACTGTTTTATGAACTGCACTACATTTGAGCTGAGTTGCACTATTTTTGAACTGAACTACACTATTTTTTAATTGAACTGCACTACTTTTGAACTTAACTACATTATTTTTGAACCATTTTTGAACCAAATTGCACTAATTTTTAACTGAATTGCACTAATTTTTGAACTGAATTTCACTATTTTTGAACCGAATTGCACTGATTTTGAATCAATTGCTCTATTTTTGAACTAAAAAATAGTTTACCTGAACTGAATTTAACTAAATATTATTTTGTTATATCTAACTGCACTGAACTGAATTGTACTTGCAATATGAATTAAACTGACTACTATATACCATATCATATTTTTGAACTGTACTATTTTTAAACCGAACTACACTAATTTTGAATCGAACTACAATATTTTTGAATCGAAATGATTGTGAACGATTTTTGAGTTACTTAAATAACTTATTCAACTAAACATTGCATCTCAATTAAGAAACTAGGTAGTATTTACCCACTTCATTCATAATATAGGTTCTCGTAAACAAAAAAAAAAGACATAAAACTAAGTAAATAGTAAATAGGAAAAAAATTATCTTTACTTAAAAATATAGATTTTCCTATAAACAACAAAATCAAAAAATTATTACATCTCCAAATATCTTGTTTGTGATTATGTGGTTTGTGGATTATCACAAAACCATTAAAGCATAGCTTAGAGACATTAAACTAAAAAGTTGTGCAAAAAAAAAAATATCAGTCACTTCCAAAAATGGTTTTTTTTTAGTCAGAGTTCATGTATCCATCTCTTAAAGAGGAAAAATAAAATCTACCAACCAAAGTGTAAGGTGAGAAGTGTTTTTTTTTTTAAGTATAGGCTTGAACTTCTCCACATCTACGAGACTATTGATTTCTATAAAGTTTTTTTAAAATAATTAAAATTAACTATTTTGCAAATTAATTTATGAAAATTTTATTAAGTTTTGAAAAGAAATAATAGTGAAATTAAGTATTAATAAGTTATAAGAATGTTATCACATTTTTAACTCAAGATAATTAGTTTCGATTTTTTTTGTTCAACAACTTATACCGACACAAACAATATTTTTCCATGTAATATTATATTTTAATTTTTAATTTACATATACATAATTTAGTTTATACATAAATTTCATTTTTCTTAAAAATCTTATGAAAAAAAAAACACGAAATGGGATGTAGGGTTAATAAGTTAAGGATAAATGATGCGTGGTTTTAACTTTTTATTTTGTCCTCTTTGAAAAAAAATTATGCTAACTCTTATATTTGTGTCGTAGTACAGTGATGATAAAAAAAGAGATAGTTGGCAACAAATATTGGTGGACCTTTATGAAAAGTAACGTGCAACCCAAACACAAGTACTATGTAACCTAGGACATAGTTCTTGGACAAATTACTTCTAAGGTATTTAAATGAATATATTATCCAAGATTAATGTTGGGCCCCAGTTTGTTCCCCAACAGGAAGTCAAACAATATTTCATGTCTTTTACTACATGTGTACCTGATAGTTGACAACAAATATTGGTGGACCTTTTTGAAAAGTAACGTGTAACCCAAACACAAGTACTATGTAACCCAGGACATAGTTCTTGGACAAATTACTTGTAAGGTATTTAAATGAATATATTATCCAAGATTAATGTTGGCCCCAGTTTGTTCCCCCATAGGAAGTCAAACAATATTTCATGTCTTTTACTATATGTGCACATGATAGTTGACAACAAATATTGGTGGACGTTCTACAGAACTAACGTCCAACCCAAACACAAGTAATATGTAACCCAATACATAGTTTTTGGACTGATGTCTAGTTTGAATGCAGCAGCATTTGCCCCACACATATGTATACTCAAATGAACACAAGCAAATGAAATTGTAATACAGTACGAACCTGTCATTAACAAGAACAGAAAATATCATATTTTAAACAACATTCTTCATATATAAGGTCAGAAAGAACTTCTAATTCAAAATATTTGACAAACAATAATAATTTCAAACTATTTCATCAACCTCCTTATCCCATAACTCGCATACGGAGTTCGAATAGAACGACTTTTATAACGTGTGCGTGGTTGATGCTTCATTCGCGCATACATATTGCTTTCCTCCATTTTGTCACACATGTCATTGCTTTTATGAACTTCATCATCTTCCTCAACAGATTTGCCTCCCAAATCAAAACTATGATCATGTGTCTCAGAAGCTGAACCATTTTGGTCATAACATGGATCATATTCCTGAGCGGGTTGTTTCCTCCTCTCCTTCATCTTTGTTTTTAGAATATCAATTGATTGCTTAAGTTCCTCAATAACCGCTTCTTGTTCTAAAATTTCACGCATAAGTTCTTCCTTCTCTTGTAAAGAACACCCTCCTTCAGTTGTCCTTTGAACCTTGCCAAATCCACACCCATATTCTTGAAAACCTTCTTAGACAACCATCCACATGAAAGTATTTCGCATTTCCTTCGTCGCTCAACAACAATGAAGCAGTACATAGACTCCCAACCAAGTAATCATACACAAGACTACCCCAATTATATTTTCCTAGACTTCCAAAGTCATCCACAATGTTGAACAAAATGGGAAAAATTCGACCACTGCGACTACACAATAGAAACTCACATATGCCTATCGAAACATACAATCTACAAAAATCAACCACACTTAAATCTCCATGATGTTTCATTAAGAATTCATAAACCATTTTGACATCAATGTTTTCGTCATGAAAGTGTTTCCTACACTCACTCTGAACAAAACCCTCATCCAAATCAATTTTAGTTCTAACAACCCTCAACCCTAAACCTAAGCATACATCTAATAAAGAAAATCTAACTATTTCTTTAGTAAGGCAAAAACCTCCTCTCCTCTCAACTCACACATTAACCAACTCATTCAAAAGATTTCTACTTATCTTCAAAGACTCTTTCAACTTCGGCATCCAACCAAATGGTGTTGTTTCTAGACAAATAATTTGTTCTTGTGTTAAGCTCTTATTCAGAGAACCAAGATATTGCGTCCGACATGAATGTCTAAAATAAATCTGCATCCATCATAAAAAAAATACATCAAGTCATTATTTGATAGATATATTGAACAACCTTATATCACTATTTCCAAACTCATACCTTCGTCTCAGTTGTACAACCATCGTCTTCACTACCATCAGTCATGATTCCAAATTAAGATCTTCAGTTCATAACAAATAAATATAAATCAAATCATTGATAATGTATTCATAAACCATTTTCACATCATAAATGCACACGTGTATTCTCACTAACGACACCAACGGCTGCAAAATCTCAAAGTTCCACTCAATCCATACTCAATCAACACTAAGGCTACCAACATGAAGTACATAATGAATGAACAAAGATCACAAAACAGGGGTATCTTTGGCACCCCACAAAACAAGAGTCAACAAAACCAACCAAACTTAGCAAAAACCGAACCATTACCACTGAATAGAAACCAAAATCAGGACCCTAACAGAATACCATTGGCTAACAACACTGAAACAAGACAAAATTGTGGTGTAAAATTTGAGCAGCCAACACATATTCACAAAACAGGTCATCATGAACATGGTAACTAAGTCGCACAAACCAAGACTAATCATATAACATAATTTTAAAAAAACAAAACAACACAAATTGCAGCAGAGATACAATAACATGGCATGAACAATGTGGTCCCACCAATATTCACACAACTCATCAAATCCACAAAGCCAAAACAATTTTAAAAGCCATGAACAATTACTTGGATTAGTGGAAGAGAGGGTAATGCAAAAGGCTTGTCAAGTTGCAAGAAAATGGAGTTTGCTCTTGGAACGTGCTCAGCCCGCCCGCGAGAGAGACATGAGAATTAGAGATGTCAAAATGAGTTTCAACCCGTGAGCCAACCCGGCTCACCACGGGTTCGAGCCGGGTTGGGTTGAGAAAAATTCAACTTTTTTAAAAGTGGGTTGAACTCAACCCGGCTCACTTAACCCACGGGTTAAACGGGTTCGAGCCGGGTTGAAGGTGGGTTGGCCCACTTAACCCACCAACATTTTTTTACAATTTTTTTTTTAATTTTTTTTTAATTTTTTTTAATAATTATTTACTATTCCTATTATATTTGTTCACAATTTCATAATTTTAAATACTAGAATGTTGCTTAATTATATTTGAATAGTTTAAATGTTTAATTAATTTGATTGTCAAGTTATATATATGTTGATACTTTAATCTTTAACTATAATCTTTATAGTAAATTACTCAATTAACCATCTTATAAACAATTTTTTCTAAATTAGCATGAAAAAAATATATAATTTTTTTATTTATATTTTGTTGAATAGCATGACAGAAACTTTGTAATATTAGTCATGCTTCCTTAGACTAATGGATACTTTCTTGGAAATAATTCTTCATATATTGGCGGTGAGCATGATCAAAATATTGGTTCTTGATTTTAGTATGATTGTCATTTCATGGGTTACTTAAAAATTTATTTAAATATTTGAATACTAAAAAAAATAAAAAAATAATTTTTTTAGGTGGGTTGGTGAGCCAACCCACTTAACCCACCAACCCGTGGTGGGTTGAGCCGGGTTACAGAATTTCTGGCTCACCAGAAAGTGAGCCGGGTTGGGTTCACTCATTTTCAACCCAGCTCGTGGTGAGCCAACCCGTGTGAGCCGGGTTGGCCCACTTTGACATGTCTAATGAGAATCGCTCGAAAATGCGTGCTTCACTGTGGTGGTTACAGAGTGGGGTGGAAGGATGACGTTCACTACTAGACTGTGGCTTCAGTGGTTGCCATTGGCCGCGACTTCTTCTAGTGATTGAAAGTGAGGGGAAGATAGAGGGGAGGTTGAGGTGTTGATGAAGATGAGTGCGTCAGTGACTGAATAAGAAAATCGCAGGTGAGGATAAGCAGTGGGAGCAGCGGTGGTGAATAGTGAACGTCAATGGAGTGTGCAAGTGAGGATGACCGATGGTGAGCGTTGAAATTGGGGCAAAATATAGGTTAGGTTATGCAATTGGGAAATTGGGAGTGTCAAGGGGTTCGGGGATTGACCAAGGAATAAGAAAGGTGCGGGGAAGTGTTGGTGGAGAGGGAGAGGGATTCGAGTTGGGGTTTCAACGATGAGGCCGGAAGGGAAGGGATTTGTGGACAGGAAGGTGGGAACGGGTGGAGCAGAACTGTGTGTGGTGCGGGAAGGGTTATGTGCAGCGGCGGTTGCGGGATGACGTCGGCCTGAGGTGTGAGTGTGTGCGGGACGATGGTTGTGGGGCGCCGGTTTCGTGTCTGTGTGGTGCGGGGAAGGGAACTGGGTGCAACTGGAGAAACTGGATAAGCGATGGAGCGGTGGAGGAGTTTTCAAAAACTGAAAAATATTTGCGCGGACTGCTGTGTGGCCAGTGGGTGTGGCTACACGCGCTTGTGCGGAGAATGATGCTTCCTGATGCCAATTTCATTTTTCAGTTAAAAAAAAATTAAAATCCAATTACTGCTGCCACGTCAGGTGGTCATAAAAGTGATAAGTTTGGGGTGTCAATGTATCATTTTCCTTTTATTTATTCTGCAATGAACCAAAACACAACCATGACACCCTTTTATACTACTTTCTCTTTCTCCCATCTTACAACTTACGCTTACTTTTTCAAAAGTCTTTTAAAAGCATTACTTATATCCACACCAGAGGAAGTCGTTACGAAAATAAGAAAAACAGATAATGTTAGCCTCTTCTGAGAAAATTTCAAAAGTGTCTCTCGTCAACTCCACAAATAATACTAATTTAATAAAAGTTTATCTAAATAGACAACATTATTTTCTGGAATAACACTTGAAACTGTGGCAGGTAAGAATTTATTTTTCTCTCAGACCAAATCTCCTACACTTTTTTGTCATTTCCGCCTATATAATTAATTTGGAATTCGGTTCCTGAGAAGGTAAATTTTAAGGAGTTTAGATATATTTATTTGCGCTCGCAGGTCGGAAATTGGTATTTTTGAAGAGTAAAATTCCGACTTATTTTTTTATTTGAATTCGTTTCCCAAGATTATTTGAAATGAAATGTGTTTTTACAGGGATAATATATATTTTGCAAGTTTATTACATAGTCTTTAGGGTTTCAAGGTCTTTTTTTTAGGGTATCTCGTCCTTAGATCTCGAATGTAAAAAAAAAAAAAAACATCCAAAAGACACTTTGATGCCAAAGTCAATTCGAGATACTAGAGTCAGATATCAGAGTAAAAATATAAATATATGTTTTTGTAAAATGTGTCTTTTATAGTAGGATTTATAAATTTTACATAGTTGGACTTTGATTTAGTCGGCTTAATTACCTGCTAATCATGATAGGTCTTGTAATTTTGAGTTTGCTTTGTTTAGGGTGATAGACTAACTTAACTAGCCGACCAGCAGAGTACATGTTGTCTTGGACTGACATGTGTTTGGCCAGATCGTATACCAAATCATTCATCCAGGTAGGTGATTAGTCTTTAGTGGTCCCCTTAAGATTTTGTACCCTAGGAAACGGGCAGTGGCGAAGCCACATAGAAGCAGGCGGGGGCCACGGCCCCCCCAACTTTTTTAATTTTTTTTTTAAGTTTTATGTATTTAAATATTTGTAAATTATATATTTTTAATTTTTTTAAATTGTGTGTATATTTTAAATTAGATAGTAATATACTGAAAATTAATAAAAAACAAATTAGATATTTTTTTATAAAGTAAATCATTTAATTTTAATAAATAGTACAATATAAAATTAAATATAATAAAGAAAAAAATTGTTAAGATCACTTTTCTTTTTTTTTTTCACATTATTTTTTATGTTTTTTCATATATTGTATTCATTTTTTACTTTTTACCTGATTTTTTTTGTTACTGAAAAAAAAAAAGTTAAACAGAAACTCATTATTTTTGTTCTCATCTTTTTCATATCTTCTCTTATTCGTAAAGGAAAAAAAAAAATTTCTCTTGTCTCACTAGTGCAATACTTGTTTAATATTTAGCCCTATATTTTTTTTTTATCTCATTACCCTTTTGTATATTCATTTTTTATGAAAAAAGAAGAGCAAATAATGTATTATGTGATTTTTTATAGAGGATTTTAAAGTGTAACTTGATTATCATAATTATTTTTAGTAATTATGTCTCTCAATTTTTAATTAAATTATAATAAATTATTTTTTTAGTCTTAAACTTGTTTTATAGACAGGTATATTGATAAAAAGAATTAAAGAATAAATTTATTTTTTAAAAATTGATAAAAAAGAAGTGAAGATGAGAACAAAATATTGTGATGACTTTTGAATCAATATATGCATATTAGTAAAATGGAACATCAATATTTTACAGATAATATGGTTATTTACATTGAAAAAAATAGCTAAAAAATGTAGTTATGATTCAGTTATTTGATAAATTCAAGAATATGAAAAAATGAATGATGACAATATTATTTAGATATATGTATTTTCTATTATAATTATAGCTATATTAGATTATGTATTAATTTTTCCTGACAAAAATATTAAATATATAAATTGAGTATATTATTTTGGCTCCCCCATAAATTTTGGCCAAGATCCGCCATTGGAAACGGGGACGGATAGTTTATCTGTCTCCAAGTGTTACTTCTTAGGACTATTTAAAATATCAAAAAACATTAACATAATTAAATTTGAAAAATGATTATCTTCATTCATTTCTAAAATTTAACAACTCTTGTCTCTGCACCCTTTATTCTTTCTACACTCTCTAATCTATATTTATAATCTATAAAAGTTGTAATCATCAAACTATGTCTTATTAAAATTATAATAAAAATGTCTACACTTTGTTTTTTGTATTTCTTATAAAAGTTGTAATCATCAAACTATGTCTTATTAAAATTATAATAAAAATATCTACACCTTTTTTTATATATTTCTTAAAATTGAACGTTTTGAGAAATATTTTTTAAAATAACCTTTTTAAAAAATATAAAATTATATTTTAAATTAGTTATTAAGATATTTTTGAATCCATTTTGGAGCAGTCATATCAAGAAAATCTCAAATATGTATGGGGTACCGTTTTTCAAAATATTATTTTTCTTTTTGAAACCTCCTGAATTTAATGGTTCAGAAGGCTTTTATACGCAACTTCTGTCTCCACTCCATCCACACGAGCTGATTTTTCGCTTGGCCGTTCCTGACAACCAAAATCATTTTGGCATTGTCAACGTCTATCACGCACGATAGAAATAGAAAAAATTAAATATTATAAAAAATTAAAAATTCATAATATTATTATTTTAAAATTTTAAAATAAAAGTAATATTAAATATTTTATGTGTGTAATATCAATATTATATACCACAACTTTTTTATAATTAAACCATATGAAAAAATATATATGATTTAAAAGCTGATTTAAATTTCTCATAGATGATGGTAAACCCTCATGAAAGCTGTTATTGTTGAAATGTAGGCATGCCTATGTAGGTTGATTACCGAGAGAACTAGGTTGAAGTTGATCACGTTTACTTTTTAACCAACACCATCAAAATACGCACTTCACTGATCTAATGAATGTTATTCATTACTCACGAGATTCATTAGTTTTTTTTTTTTTTTTTTTTATTAACATCAGCGTTTGTTAGTTTTTCTTTTTTCGACTGATATCGAACACAAATTTTTCAATTGATGTTAGTTGAAATTGTTCTTCAACCAATATTAGTCAAATTTAATTTTTGGCAAACATAGGTAAATTGTTTGTCCATTAATCCTTGGTAGTGTCAACAACATGAATTTTTAAACTTCTATTACATGAGTTAAAAAATAATCTTGACCAATATGAACTATATATAATAACTACGCCATACATTACTTAAATATTACTTACATATAACATTGTTCGATATTTACCAAAATCCTAATTAATATTAACTAAAACTATTAATTAATAAATTGAGCATCACTTTATTAGTTGAATCATGGTAATTAGTTGTTTAGTTCGGTGTAAACGTTCTCTTGATAAAAGACTTCTCATAAATAATAAAATAAATAATTACTTTGGTACTAATAGCGTAAATCAATGTTAATTAATCTAATCTTTTGTAATATATGAAGTTCTTGAACTCAAAGATAACTTAGAATATTACATATCATCAAACAAATAGAGTGGTTACAATATATATCTGTTTTAAGTGCAATTTTATTTTAGAACACAAACAAGAAACTTAAGATCTTTATTTATTTGCTGAAGATGAGAAAGATTTTTATGCTATAAAATAGTGCTAGACTATATGCTATCCTATAATCTGAATTCTGTGTAGATAGTTTCTTTCTGAACTTTCATATAAAAACATTTCTTGTTTTGTTCTTTATAAATTATATGATTTTGAAAATTACAAATAATTTTCAGTTTCTACTGTCTGAAAAATTAACTTTTTTTACATCATATTATAAATCAACTAGAAAAGATTAATTTATAGTATACAAATAAATACAAATCTCATTTTACAAGCTGACTTTATGAGATTGAATTAGGTTTAAAATTTATGATATACCGATACTTCAATTTGAGTCACGTATCCGTGTTCGATACTTTAAGATACTTTATAGACTACAAAAAAATATTTGAATAATGACAAATTTTAGTAACAAAAAAATAAATAGTCGTTAGAGTGACCAATTCTGGGTAATAAAACCATATGTCGCAGTGAACCATATTAGTCCTGTACAAAAACGAAACAAATAGTTAGATCTGAGAATTGAGAAAGGAATGAGTTGTTAGAAAGCAAAAAATAGTTAGATCTGACAAAATATAACAAGAAAATGAGTTGTTCGCTTGAGAAAACTCAAAATAAAATCGACTTCTGGGTTTAAACCTGTAAAATAACGCATGAAAAAGTTAGATCTGACAAAATATAAGAAGAAAATGAGTTGCTAGCTTGAGAAAACTCAAAATAAAAACGGCTTCTGGGTTTAAACCTGTAAAAAAATGCATGAAAAAGTTAGATCTGACAAAATATAAGAAGAAAATGAGTTGTTCGCTTGAAAAAACTCAAAATAAAATCGACTTCTGGGTTTAAACCTGTAAAATAACGCATGAAAAAGTTAGATATGACAAAATATAAGAAGAAAATGAGTTGTTCACTTGAGAAAACTCAAAATAAAAACGACTTCTAGGTTTAAACCTGTAAAAAAACGCATGAAAAAGTTAGATCTGACAAAATATAAGAAAAAAATGAGTTGTTCGCTTGAGAAAACTCAAAATAAAATCGACTTTTGGGTTTAAACTTGTAAAAAAAATGCATGAAAAAGTTAGATCTGACAAAATATAAGAAGAAAATGAGTTGCTTGCTTGAGAAAGGTGATAACACTTACGAAAAAAGAGATACAACATCTTCAGATCTGCTTAAAAAAACGATATATTCAAATCTTCTCATTTGAAACAGCTGAAAAGAGAAAGATGAAGAGGTGTTGTGTGCGCGTGAGAAAAACAGAGAAAAGAGGAAGGTTGAGAAGAAGCTGAAGAGTCTAGAGTGTGTGTGTGTGAGTGGGAAAGACATGAGAAGAAAAGAGAGAGAGGGAGAGACAGAAAAAAAAAGAAGACATAACTTCAGCATTTTGAATTTTTTCTTGAACGCTGGAAATTCTGTTTGATTGACACATTAACACTTTTTCCTGTTGTAGAATTAAAAATTTGAATTGAATTAGATCAGATATATTATTTAATAGATAAACTTTCCATTTGATAGTTCACAATTGTATGTATAGTATTAGATGTGCTGAAACATGTGTAAAGAGAAGTATTTGCGGTTGGAGGTCGGAATTCGGTCTTCGAAAAGTCTCGAATTCCCGCCTCAGCTGTGGAGAATTAATGGAAACACATGCATTATATGCATTTCTGTCTATATTTCTAAATCATCGACATGACTAACATCCGAAGAAATCAAACCTTCACACTTAACTTTGTCCATTTTGCTAGTGATGCACAATAACTGACCTCAAGTCAAGTCGCAACATTTCAGTTTCCTGTATTCAGAGTTTTATTTGATAAACCAAGAGACGCCTAAATATTGTTTACTTTGTTGCTCCTCGCCAACTCTCTTTTTTGTACTCTGACACTCTTCAGCAGACATGTTGGGGTTGACTTTTGCTGTTGTTTTCCTTTTGACTGCAGCATTTGCAGTGTTATGTTCATGTGGCCATGCACCACTTGGTTGCAATGAAGAAGAAAGACAAGCACTTCTAAGGATCAAAGGAAGCTTTAGAGATTCATCAAGGCTTTCATCTTGGGAAGGAAGTAGTTGCTGCCAATGGAAAGGTGTAGCTTGCAATAATCTTACAGGCCATGTTGTTAAGCTTGATCTCCGAAATCCTTGTTATCCCTTACGAGGAGATTTTCAACCAAACTGTAAGTTTTACGACCATGTCCTTGAAGCTCAACGTGTTCCCCCTTCTATATTGCACCTTAAATATCTAACTTATTTGGATTTGAGTGGAAACAACTTTCATAATACTTCAATACCAGCGTTCATTCAAACCCTGCACCATCTACAAGTCCTTTATCTCGCTGATAGTGACTTTAGTGGTAGGATCCCGTACAATCTTGGGAACCTCACAAAATTGCTCATTCTTGATTTGAGCTTCAATGCTCATTTATATGCGGATGACTTCTACTGGATTTCTCAACTTTCATCCCTCCAATACCTTTACATGAGTGATGTGTATCTTGGTAAGCCACAAAATTTGTTGCACTCACTCAACATGCTTCCTTCTTTGATGGAAATAGATTTGAGAAATTGTGGACTTGATAAGTTGCACACCCCTCAACATGTTAGCACCACAAACCTTTCCAAACTGGAATACCTCAATCTAGCAGAAAATGGACTTCAGACTCCGTTTGTGGATGCTTTTCAAAATATGACTTCCATTGCAGTCATTGACCTTTCTCACAACAACCTGAATTCCACTCCCTTCTGGTTGGGAACCTCTGCTAATCTCGTAAGTCTATTTCTTGACAGTAATGCCCTTTATGGCTCACTTCCATCTGCTTTACACAATCTGACTTCCCTGGTTTCTCTCGACCTTTCACAAAACAAGTTTCATTCTGTTCCGGGGTGGTTAGGTGAGTTAAAGGGTCTTCAATACCTCAGTCTTTCAGGTAATGATGTAAATCATATTGAGGGATCTCTAGCATATCTTCTGGGAAACTGTTGCCATCTTAAACAATTTGATATGTCAAGAAACAAAGTTCAAAGTGATGCTTTTGGAAACCATACACATTTTGAATGCATTAGGCACGATTTGATGTATTTGGATTTAAGTCACAACGAATGTAATGGTCATTTGCCACCATGGTTGGGACAGCTTGAAAATCTAAGTTCATTGATCATGACTGACAATAAGTTGGTTGGAACACTTCCTTGTTCTATAATAACCAAACTCGTCAATCTGCAGAATTTTGTGCTTTCCAACAATAACTTCACCGGTTCTCTCCCTGACTGTATCGGGGAACTTGTCAGTTTAAAAATTTTAATTCTTTCTTCCAATCATTTTGATGGGGTCATTCCAATGAGTTTAGTGCAACTTGTCAGCCTAACAGATCTAGATATTTCACGAAACTCTTTAAACGGTACCATTCCTCACAATATTGGTCAACTTCAAAATTTGTGCACCCTCTATCTGTCTGAAAATAAGTTACACGGAAACATTCCTTACAGTCTTAGTCAGCTTCTAAACCTTCACAACTTAGACATATCCCTTAATCATTTGGAGAATTTGGTGTCTGACATAAGATGGCCCAGCCAACTTTACTACTTAAATCTCACAAATAATCATATCAGAGGGTCACTTCCCCAAGATATTTCTGATAGCTTGCCCAATGTCAGTTATTTGCTTCTTGGAAACAACCTTATAAGTGGTCTCCTTCCAGATTCATTGTGCAGAATAGACTCCTTGTACAGTCTTGACCTTTCAGGAAACATGTTAGTTGGTGAAATTCCTAATTGTTGGAGTGTTACTCAAAAGCTCAATGTTCTAAATTTGGCATCTAACAATTTATCAGGTGTCATTCCTAGCTCTCTGGGTAATCTACCTACATTGGCATGGCTACATTTGAACAATAACAGCCTTCATGGGGGGTTTCCATCATCACTGAGAAATTTAAATCAACTTTTAATTTTGGATGTCGGAGAGAACCATTTGTCTGGGATTATCCCTTCATGGATGGGGAATATCTTTTCCTCGATGCAGATTCTAAGGCTACGGCAAAACAGGTTGAACGGAACAATTCCTTTACAATTGTGCCAACTCTCTGCACTGCAAATTTTGGACCTTTCAAACAACAACTTGATGGGTCCAATCCCTCATTGCATCGGAAATCTCACAGGTATGGTCTCACGAAAGAATATTTCTGTCAACCAATCTAGTAGATTTGTTGAATGGTATGAACAAGATGTTAGAGAGGTCGTGAAAGGAATAGAACTAGATTACACCAGAAATCTAAAACTTGTGGTAAACTTGGACTTGTCAAATAACAATTTGACTGGATCTATTCCAGATGGAATAACATCACTTGGTGCATTGCTTGGCCTAAATCTATCACACAATCGTTTGTCAGGCCATATCCCCAAAAGGATAGGGGACATGAAATCACTAGAATCTCTTGACCTCTCTCATGACCAACTTTCTGGTGCAATTTCACAGATCATAACTAGTTTAACTTGGTTAAGTCACTTAAATTTGTCCTACAACAACCTTTCAGGACGGATTCCCAAAGGAACTCAATTATCAACCCTTGATGATGATCCTTTTATTTATGCTGGCAACCCATTTCTGTGTGGACATCCACTGCCGAATAAGTGCATCGATGATCATTTCAAAGGTGGTAATGAAGATGAAGAAAAAGATCACAAAGAGGATAAAGTAGAGAATTTGTGGTTTTATTTTGTCATTGTACTTGGCTATATTATTGGATTTTGGACTGTGACTGGAAGCTTGTTGGTGCAGTGAAGTTGGAAGCTTGTTTGCTTTCAATATATTTATGAGTCAACACACAGGATAAATGTATCATTGGCAACACACTTAGCAACTTTTCTTTTAAGAAAAGATTGACTAGGATGCTGAGTGACATATTATGGTAGTGTTTATGTATTCTGTCTCTGTTATGCTATTGGAGAATTTCATGTTTATTTTGCTTGAAAATAATTACTTGGACTTTGTAAAATATTAAGAAATGCTACTTGTAGAATTTATAGTTTAACTAATAATTGCTAAAATATTGTAGGTTATATCCTTTTATAGTTTCCAAATAATCTGAGTGCCTACACTCATTTAAGAAAGGTTGATGTTTCCGGTGGTGACTTGGGAAACAGAATAATACTTTATAATTATTATTTAATTTTGATTAAAATACTTCGTTGGTCCTCGTTTTTGTCGCAGAATTTCAATTTGATCCTCGTATTTTTATTAGTCTCAATTAGGTTCTCATTTTTGTAAATTAGTATCAATTAGGTCATTTCCGTTAGTAGAGAACTAACACCGTTAAGTAGGTGCCACGTGTCAGCTCCTCGTTTTTTTTGTTTTTTTTTAATTTTTTTTTTAATTTTTTAATTTTTTTTAAAATTTTAATTTTTTAAAAAAATATATTTATGTCACGTGTCATGTTTGTAGTGTGCCACGTGTCAATCTAATATGATGACACATGTCAAATTAATGTATGAATCTCAATTTGGTCCTCATATTTGTTAATTTGATTTGATTTCAGTCCCAAATTTTTTTTAAAAAATTTTAATTTCATGTGTTCCAAATTTAGAACAAATTTAACTTTTATATAAATGTAATGATGATACTTTTATTACAAGTGATATTTCTATTATATATTTTTAACAACATTTAATTTATTTAAATTTATATTTTACATTAAACTTTATTTAAATTTTATTTTAAAATTATAAATATATAGATTAATAAATTTATATTCGAAATATTTGTATAATATTCAATATCAACAATATTTTAGAGTTGGCTTAAAAATAATAATTTTATAAATTCAAATGTAAAATTTTAAAATAATTTTATAACAAATTAAAATAAATATATTTAAAATTTTAATATTAAATATAATTAATATTATTAAAATATTTAATAAAAATATCAATTTTAATAAAAATAATCATAACATTGTAAAATTTAGTCTAAATTTGGAGTTTAAAAAAAATTGGGACTCAAAAAACGTGTGTTCATATTTCTGACTCTTGCGAGAAGTTTTTCCCTGTACAACCTGTTGTACATAAATTTTCTAGAAATAACACACTGTTATATATATATATATATATATATATATATATATATATATATATATATATATATATATATATATATATATATATATATATATATTCTACTGTATAAGACCGGAAATCAATTTTAGAAAGTCTAATTCCGACCTTCCTTATATGCAGAATTTTGATCGGAAAATAACCCAAATCCAGTTTCCTTAACAAAAAATCTGGTATTACATTTTGATTTTATTTTGAAAAAAATAATGAATGAATTTTTTTAAATAATTATATAGTACTTTTGCTTAAAATAATTTGTATTTACAAGAGAATTAATTTAAATTTTAAAAAGCTGACAATATAAAAAATAAAATGTAAAAAGAATTCAACAGTTAAGTGTGAATGTTTTTGTGTTTAGTTTTAACTTTTAGTATTAATAATGACTTATATATATAGATGATGAACTATTAAGTCTAATATTCCAAAACATTGAATAATTAAATGAATTAAAAAATTAATAGCCATGAATTAATATTAAGAATATATTTAATAAAAGAATGTTAAAAAATTATTTTAAATTAGTTTTTATTTAGTCATTTTTTACATATGTTTTTACTTATATCATTTCAACATAATTTATATATTTAATGATGAAATAAGTAAGGGTTAAATATGTTTTTGTCCCTTAACTTTAAGTGAAATTTGAAATTAGTCCCTCTTCGAAACTTGACCAATTTAGTCTTTCATCTTTAGAAATATGTGGATTTAGTCCTTTTAACCACATTTTGTTAAATTTATTTGACGTTTCAAACACATTTCATGATTGTATCATTTAACATATCTTCGCTTCAATGTTAACTCAAATAATATCATGAAGGACGTTTGAAATGTAAAATAAATTTAATACAATTTGATTAAAAGTTTCTAAGAGGGACTAGTTCCAATTTTCACTAAAAGTTAAGGGACCAAAAACATATTTAACCCAATAATTAAATGTAGAATTTGATTTCCAAAAGCGTTCTAGCCTCACGCTTCATGAAGGTAAGGCTAAGGGGCTATGTGGTGTCAAGTCCAATGTCGATTGTGTTAATAAGACTAATGTTGATTGAGTCAATAATTGATTTTGATTCGAAGAACTTTTAGCCTTACGCAGGCTAGGGGACTATGTGGTGTAGGTCCAATGCAGTGGCGGATGTTTGTGGTGGCAGGGAGGGGCCATGGCCCCCCTAAAATTTTGATTTTTTTTTTATATTTTAGGTATTTTAAATTTTTTTTATATTATAGATATTAGATAATATATTATAGATTAATGATGATTAAATTAAATATTTTATTTCTTTTATAAATATAATAATTAATGTTAATAAATAATAAAATATAAAATCAAACATAATAAAAAATAAAGAATAAAAAGGTTTATCAAGATATTTTTATTATTATTTTTCATTATGGTTTGAGCTTCTTATAAATTGTTTTCATTTCTTATTCTTACATGTTTCCTTTTGTTTTTGAAGAGAAAAATATCTATTATTTTGCTCTTATTTCACTTTGTTCTCTTTCATTCACGAGGAGGAAAAGAATGATGGAATTCTTTCATCTTACTTGATCGTGAAATACTAGTTTAAAAATTTATTTAATAAGTCTCTTTTATATTAATTTTTATTTTATGAACAAAGAAGTAAAAGTATTTTACTGTGTGTTTTTTTTATAACCGGATTTTAATTGTGGTTCCATTATATGACTTGAGTTTCTCACGAATTGTTCTCATCTCTCATTCTCACCTATTTTCTTTTGTTTCTGAAGAGAAAAAGATCTACTATTTTTGCTCTCATATGTAAGTTGTTGTCTTCCATTCTCGAAGAAATAAAAGAGAAGGTAATTCTCTCTTGTATCACATGATAGTGAAATATTAGTTTAATAATTTATTTAATGAGCTCGTATATTAATTTTTTATTTTATGAACATAGAAGAAAAAATATTGTACTGTGTGTTTTTTATAACTGGATCTTAAGTGTGGTTTGATTATCATTGAATTTTCTTTTCGTATTTACGTCTCAGTTTTTTATTAGATTATGAAAAATTATTTTTTAGTCTTTTTTTTTAAATAGGTATACAAATTCAACTCTTCCATATATTCATTTGTATTTCTTTTTTAGTTATCGTTATACTAAATTATGTATTCATTTTTATTATATTAATGACAATAATTAAGTGTATAAATTTTGGACATATTATTTTGGCTCCCCCAACAATGTTGGTCAAGATCCGTCACTGGTCCAATGACTTATCTACTCAACTAATAGAATGTGGACTAAACTGTCAAACCTCACGCTTCTTAAAGCTAAGGCTTGGGAACTATGTTGTAATAAATCCAATGGTCGATTTGCCATACTAATAAGAAATAGAGCAAGGATACATCACGTGGAGGAGCTGAGTGGACGACAAGAAAAGGTTATAATAAGGTAGTTTTCAAAAAGAGAAGGTAAAAAGTTTAGAGGAAAAGGATAAGAAGAGATTTGGAATTAGAAAAAGACATTAATATTTCAGGTTTATTAGTCATAGCACTTTTTTGCTAGAATAATAATATATTGTTAAATGAATGTAGTGTGAAAAACTCTCTTACAATAGTTCTTTCTTTGTACTTTTTGTACATATCAACAACGTTACATGTCTTCTTACATCTTTCTATATATAATTTATTTTTTCTTAAAAGAATATTTTCGAGATATGTAATTTAGAAATAATAGTCTTCTAAAAAACCTTCTAAGATTGCACAATTTGAAAGTCACTTGGTTTCTAGACTGTAAAATTCAAAAATATTTTTGGCTTCGACATTGCATAACTTGAAAGTCTTATTTTAAAAGAAAAAAAATATGAACTGTACAATTTAAGAAATGTAAAATGAGAAAAGAAATTACACGAAAGTAAAAAAAAAAAAAAAAAAGATAATGGAGATGCACGAAACATATTTCATATCAGACTATGGCTCTTACTCCAAGCTAGGTTGCACCAAGTATGAAAAGATGCTCAATGGGTGCGGAAGCTATGTGGATATGGTGAAAGTTATGCGCATATGGTGATAGGAACTTGAGCCCACCTTTCACGTATGAAACCCTGTCTGAATAGAGTTTCATATTTATGAGGGCTCCCTCTTTATACATATCCTACCCATTTAACGAACACACCACTTTTAGAGTAATGATACAATGACACTCCAAAGTTACCACTTTCATGACCACTTTACGTGGCAACAGAAATTAGATTTAAAATTTTATATTTTTAATTGAAAAATTAAATTGGCATCAGGAAGCGTCATTCTCCGCACACGCGCGTGTGGTCACAGCCCGTTGCCACATTTCCCACACACCAGTCCGCGCATTTTTTTTTTTCGTTTTTGAAAACTCTTTCACTGCTCCACTGCACCGCTCCACCGCTCGACCGCTTCTCCATTTCTCCAAAGCGCCCTCAAACCCTCTGCGCGTCTTCTTCCCGCACACACACAAACCCCTCTCCTGGCCTTCTGCCCACACACACAGCCCCAAATAACCCTTCCCGCACCACACACACCTCTTCTCCACGTTTTCCCACCTACCGGCCCAGAAACCCCAAAACCCCTCCCAGCGAGAAACCCTAACCCGAATCCCTTTCCCTCTCCCTCTCCCTCTCCCGCTCCGTCTCCGTCTCCCACCAGCGCAAACATTTTTCTTTTTTGAAAACGACTCTCCTGCACCGCTCCACCGCTCCATTTCCCTTCCCCGCACAACACAGAGACGAAACCGGCATCCCACAACCATCGTCCCGCACAGCCACACACCTCTGGTGGACGTGATCCTGCAACCGCCGCCGTCCATAACCCTTCTCGCAGCACACACAATTCTGCTCCACCACTTGAAATCCCTTACCGCTCCACAAATACCCTCCCGCACCCGAACCCCGTTCCGGCGTCATTGTCCTAACCCCAAAACCCCTTTGTTTGAGAAACCCTAACCCTAGAAACCGCAGCTTTCTTCTTCCTTGGTCAATCCCGGAACCCTTGGAACAGTCCGAATTTCCCAATTTGATAACCTAACCTATATTTTCACCCAATTTCAACGTTCTGCATCGGTCAGGCTCACTTGCACACTCCATTGACGTTAACTATTGACCACCGCTGCTCCCAGCGGTTATCCTCACCTGCCATTTTCTTATTCACTCACTCACGCACTCATGTTCGTCAAGACATCAACCTGCACTCTATCTTTCCCTCACTTTCAATGAGTAGAAGAAGTCCAACCCAATGGCAACGACTGAAGCCGCAGTCCAGCAATGAACGTCATCATTCCATCCTACTCTCTAACCACCACAGTGAAGCACGCATTTTTGAGCGATTCTCCTGTCTCTCTCGCGGGCTGAGCACGTTGGAGGAGCAAGCTCCATTTTGTTGCAACTTGACGAGCGTTTTGCATTACCCTCTCTTCCAGTAATCCAAGTAATTGTTCATGGCTTTTTAAATTGTGTATTTTTGTTTAATCACGAAATATTGTTTGGTTGTGGTGTTTGTTGTTTATTAATTGCAATTCGTTATATAAACTGTTTACCCCAGTAGGAGATTTTGGCTACCTATGGCAGAAGAAGAAGAGGGTGTATCAAGGAAGGTAAATGTTTGCGATTATTGGATTTATGTTGTGCATTTACATTTATATTTTTCATATTCTTTTAAGCTTTATAAGTGTCAGATGAAAAAAAAGAAGTCGACTCCGCAAGTGGGTGATCTTTTGGAGAGAAAATCCCAATTCAATTTGGCTTTATAGAAAATCCCAAATCTTTATGGTATTGGTGTGCATTGTTGGGGTCGAACCTTTTAGTTAGAGGTACAATTTTGTGTTGTTACGTAATTCCAAAGCCTGTCAATTATCATTTGTGGATAATGTGTTTGGTGGGTTACAACATAATTGGTCTTGGGTTCGTGGATAAATATTAAATTGTTGCAGGCTAGTTTTTCACTAAATGAACTTACAACTTGTTTACAAGAAGTGGGATGGGGTGTGGTTTTGGTGTGCCCAGTTGGGGTCCCACCTTTTTGTAAGTGGGACAAGTGTGTTTTTATATAGTTCCAAAATTTACGAATTGTAATTTGTGCAGAAGTTGTTTGGTGGGTTACATATTGATTACTCTTTCGTTGCAATTTAATTTTAAAATTGTTGCAGCCTACTATTGTAGTTCCAAATTTGCGAAATATAGTTTGTGCAAAACCTCTTTGGTGGGTAACATCTTGATTGGTCCTTGGTTGCAAGGTAAGTTTTAAATTGTTGTATGGTAGTCTTTCCCCAAATGAAGTTACACCTGCTTTAGAAGAAGTGAGATGGGGTCTGGTCTTGGTGTGCATTGTTGGGGTCCAACCATTTTGCAACTGGTATAATTTTGTGTTGTTTTGCAAATCCAAAATGTGTGAACTTTAATTTGTGCATAATATGTGTCGTGGGTTACACCTTAATTGGTGTTGGGTTGGAAGATAAATTTTAAAATGTCGGATAGTTTGTTTTCCCCAAATGAAGTTACACCCTCTTTTAAAGAAATGGGATTGGGTCTGCTATTTTAGCAAGGGATAAAATTGTGTGTTCAGTTGCACTTCCATAATCCGTCAATTTTAGATTGTGCAAAAACTCTTGTTTGGGTTATACCTTAATTGTTCTTTGGTTGCAAGGTAAGTTCGAAAATCTGTCAGCTTCATTTATCCAAAAACTATTTGGTGGGTTACATCATGATTGCGCTTGGGTTGCAAGATAAGTTTAAAAAAGTTGCAGGTCACTACTTTTCTTGAGTGGGAAGAGAAGTCGTAAGGAGAAGTTGTGAACTATTCATTTACCATTTTTGCTATTGTAGTTCATTAAGTTCATTTATTGATGTTTTCTGACATGTTTTTTTAACAATTTCATTTCTTTTTTAGGTTGTGGTTCGCAACCGTTGTAAAACAGACTATATTGTTAAAGTTAATGGATTATTGAGACCAAGCCATCGCTCTCGAATTGGACGCACTCCATTTAGGTGGTGTGTTGACATGGTGAAACCGTTGGATATCAATGGAGTTTTGTTGAAACACACACTTAGTCGGTGGGTCCCTGAACATGAAAGCATATGTATCAGGCAACATTTGGTACGGTTGTCTGTTTTAGATGTTTGTGTTTGTTTGGGTCTGAATGCTGTTGGGGTTGATGTAGAATTCAATAGTGTTGTGTGCGGGGTGATAAAGTCATTATTTGAACATGAACCAATAACAATAGATGACATTGTTAATAGGATATACTTTTATTTACAAAGTGGCGATGACAATGACATTGACAATGTAGACAATGTTTGTCGTTTGTACTTGTTGTTGTGTTTTGCTCTTTTGTATTTCCCTAGGACTTCTAGAACTGTCACAAACATGCCATTTAGATTGTTGGATAACCTTGACAACTTGAATCAATACAACTGGTCAAGGTCTGTCCATAGTTTTTTAGTTGAAGGTTTCAATCGTGCTTACCACACTTTAAGGCAAGATCAAAACACGTCAACCATAACTGTAGCTGGGTCCGTGGCTATTTTTCTGGTATCTATTATTTAAGCCAATTTTGATTTTGTTTGCCTAGTGTTAGTGAAGTAAACGATTAATTAGTTCCTGCATATATTTTTTTCAGCTTTTGGTTTGTCGACTACTTTCTGTGGGGTCTTACGAAGGTGACGTTAGTTTCCCAAGAATTTTGAGTTGGCCATCGTTGGTGATTATGACTCACGGAATAAAATCCGCATTTGAATCTAACAAGGTATTGTATTGCATTCGTTTTATTTTAGTTGATTAAGTTGTATTCTGTGTAGCAATAAAGTTTAAAGGTTGGACATCATTATCCAGGTTGTTCTTGAATGGGAATTAACTGAAGACGAAAAAAACATTGATGTTGTTCGTGAAGCCTTAAATGTAGGTTCACATGGCATCCCAAAAAAAGGAGTAGAAGACATGTCCTTTACTAAATTTAAGCAATGGTGCAAAAGGAAGCTGAAAAGAAATTATAGGGTTGTTCAACAACTAAAAGATCAGCTTAGCAATATGGAAGAAGAGTACGCTTGTGGAGGTCAAGAACCCGACCCATCTTCCTTTGAGGAACCCGAACCCTCTCCCTTTCATAATGGTCATCGCTTTGATGTTGAGGAGCCCCAATCTCGTCCTTTTGACCACCCATCTTCCTCCCATCAACCTCAACCCTCTTCATTTGATAAAGGTCATGCCTTTGATGTTGAGGAGCCACAATCACGTGATTTTGAGGACCCATCTTCCTTTCATCAAGCTGAACCTTCTTGCCATGATATAGGTGATGGTTGTGATGTTGAGGAGGCACAAGCACGTCATTGTAATACTCCCGAATACAATCCTCATGGTATGGAAATTATTCCATATGTGGAACCAGGAAAATGTTCTTTGGATGTTGACTTAAGTGAATTGTATCGCATTCTTGTCTCACAAGATGGGAGGTTCGTTACTATTGCAGATATAAATTTCATTATTTCATTTCAACTGTTATATAGTTAATTGTAAATTTGTCCCTTTTCAGGCAAACGGTGGTTGACATAAATCACCAGATATTAACCACAGTTGAGTGCTGTGGATTTCGTCCTCGAGGAAAACTTTCGAACATGGTAAAGCCCTTTGTTGTTGTAATATTATAAAATTCTTATTTTGATTAAGAAATGACATTGTTGGTTTTAAATGTTGTCAGGCCATTTTGTTTGCTTACAACAACTTCATGTATAGACAAAGAAAATTGAATGGGGTGATCAAGAGAGTTGTGTTTGGTACTTTGTATACGGTATTATAATTTTAATTGTTTTTAAAGTTTTTATATTTCATATATGTTGTTCATGATGGTTTATGGAAATGTTATTCTGATATTTTTAATAAAGACCGTAGTTGTTGAAGATAGTAGAAGGGTCAAGGCAAAAAGACGTGAATGGGTTTTAGGGGACTACAACAATTTCCTTACACGTGGACTAGTTTCAGTACACGATATACTGTCAGCAGATTTTGTAAGTATGAATATTTGTAAATTTATTTATTAAGTACCAAATATGGATGTTGTATGACTTTTCTGTTATGTTCTTGGAAGGTCTTTGCTCCTATAATCCATGAGCAACATTGGTGGTGTTATGTAATAAACTGTCGCACACGCCAATTTTTTGTGCTTGACTCTCTTGGGAGTAAACGACAAGGACATAAAAGGATAGACAATGCGATCGTAAGTCACTTCTTAAAATAGAGGGTTATGTTACAAAATTTATGTATTCGTTTGTAAAATGTGTGTTCATATTTTGTGTTTGCATTTTTGAAGGCGCGTAACATGGAGATTTTATTTGGTTTACTTGAAAATTGTTCTGATGCTGATAAACCAAAATTTGAGGTCCTTACCCAAGATCTTCCACCACAACCAAATTTGTAAGTGCCTAATTTTTCCTTACATTTGATTGAATATTAGTTTATTTACCTGATAATGTGACTTAACAAATGTTTACATATTTCGAGATATGATTGTGGCATGTTGGTGTTGAGATATTGATGAGTGCGTATTTTTGCCCTCATTCAGTGTTTAATTATAGGTATTTAATTGAATTTGTGTGTTTAAAGATTGATTTAATTGGAATTTCCTATAATTGGGTTTATTGAGCATGAGGTACAAAAGCATGTTAAAAATAGCTTTTTAGTTGCATAAATTTTCTTTGGATATTTTGAGGTGTGTTAGTGCAGCTACAGCTAAGTTGAGCTCATGGAGGTGTGGAAATAAATTGCTCAAATCTTCATGACACCTTAAAGATAAATCCAAGAATAGGAAATCACAAAAATCCAAGCCAAGCATTCCATGAAGACGGCAAGAGAAGCTTGAAAAAGTGAAGAAGTTTGGTTAAGCCAAGAAGAGAGCAACAAAAAATTGGACCTTGCGATTTTCTTTATCTTTATGATAGAAGATAATTTGGGAAAAATATATCTTAGATATTTTATTTGATATTTTTAAATAATTATCTTATTTAATTATATCATAAAATATTAAAAGATAATAACTACCAAATCTTTTTAAATATGACAAGATCTTCTGGAATCTTTTTAGATCCACAACAAACAAATATATCTTGAAGATATTGGATTATTTAGAAGATAATTTGAGGAGATTGCAAAGTGTTGATTTGGAAAATTAATACAAATATTAATTGGTGATAATTTATCATATATCTTTAAGTAATTAATTTATTTAATTATATTAGATATTGATATTATCAACCAACTATATTTGTCAAATACTCTAAATCTCTCCAAATATTTTTAAATATTTATATTTATCTTTATTTTAAAAGATATTTGAGAGATTTTAGCAACAGAAAAGCCCAGTCCAATTCCTATATAAAGAGACCAAGGGAGAAGTAAAAAAACAAGCTCGGCACGTCGGAATTTAGGAACCCTTAGGGGGGCCTAATTTCTTTCTCTCTCTTTTCTTCTCTCTATTCTTCTTTTATCTTTATTTTGCATTCATGGAGTTCTAAACTTCTTGGGTTGATTCCATTGTAATTTCATTATGGATTCTGAGGTTAGAATGAATTAATTTCTTTGTTCTTTTTATTATTGTTGAGGTTTTAATTTATCTATGTCTTTTATCTTTGAATCACATAAAAAGTAATGATTTTAAATCTATATGCATGTTGATCATATGAGTTCAAGGGTTTTTAAATTGAATTGAGACTTTACTTTGATTTTATTTAGAAACTTTCATGTGATTAAATGATTTTTTACCAATAATTGAGACTTTACTTTGATTAAAGGTATTTACTCTAACGAAAATTAATTGAGACTTTACTTTGATTAATTAAGCTTTTTATTTGGTGAGGAGATAAAAGAATAGACATGATTAGGCATAGTAAAATTTGATTGAGACTGTACTTTGGTTGAATTTACTGTGGATAATCTAAAAGTTCTCACTTTTAATTGAGACTGTACTTTGGTTAAAAGTGAGAACGCCAACAAATTCATTGAGACTTTACATTGATTAATTTGTAAATCTACAACAATAATTAATTGAGCAATAATCTTTAGATAACCGATGATGAATCTATTTTGAAAAAGCAATGGAATCAATCTATTTTCTTTACTATTGTTTTTATTTCTTTTTATCTTTTAAACTTTATTTCTATCTTTGTTTATATTAATCCCCTATATTTTTTATTTTATTTGACTAACTCATTTGTATAGTTTTATAAGAACTAATTTGTTAAAAATCAATTCTGTGTTCGTTGGGAGACGACTTAGGGTTACTTTACCCTTTCTATTTTCTTGACTACTATCTTAGCAATACTGAAGTTGCTATAGTTTAGTAGTATTAATTTGATCGCGTCAACGACAGCGTTATCAGATATATTGAGTTGTGGGATGGTGAAACCAAATTTGGTGACAAATACTTCCCCGCCTACACTTCTGTAAGTGACATTTTTTGGATTTCGTTATGCTGTAATGGTTTTTAGAGGTAATATTTTATAATAACTTAGTTCCATGTTGCAGGATGAACTTCAAGAACTCAGACAACATTACATATGTGATTGGTTTATGGACGACGACAATATCCACCGCAATTACTGGCTTGAAGTCTTTGATGTATATAAAATTAAATAGCTTTTGTTGACATGATTTGTAAAATCTGATACGAAGATGACAGTGGTAATTGCAAAATTTGACTTTAGATTACATATGTATGATGGAGGGAAATAGTTATCCTCTGTTACTTTTGATACTTTTGGACAAAATTCTGTTGCAAAATTTGAGATGTGGGATACAAGTTCAACTTTGTTAACTTTGAGCTTAGATTTCAAGTTGCATGTCAGACTCAATCATGAGTATTGTTTACACCTTTTTATGGTGATTTGTATATATGTTGCTTTCATAGTAGCTGTTTTGGAAATGGAAGTTCAATTATAAAATTTAGCAGGTCTGTTTTTCCAGGAATGGCCACAAATATGGTCAAATGTAATTTGGATGTAGATGTCCCTGTTCTGCACATGTACCGTTACCCCTTTTATGGAAGGGTGGTTAATTGGTCCATTAACTTATACGTGGGTTAGTACTTAATTGTCTTCCAATTACATAGTATTTTTAAGATTGTTGCAGGTTAATAAATGTGTGCAATTTAATTCCACAAATAATGTAATGGTAAAATGATTGTATACAACGTTTTCTGACATGCAATGAAGTTCGTACGCATGTTGGTGTGACGCCTTTTCAATGACATCCATCATGACAAATTTATAATCAAATGCATTTACTTTAAGAAAACATCCTCCAGTGGATGATGCAAATGATGCATTCAGTACATAATGACATTGTGAATCTACAAAACACAAATGTAAGCTATCCTTAATTAAATGATCAAGTTGTCGAATCCACCATTCCTTAATTACATGATGAACTTGTCCAAACCACCATTCCCCTGATACCACCAAAATTACAATCAGGTTACATCCAAAACAAATAACAACCCATGGCCACGTGTGAATGTTTGTTGAAGCCATTTAATTTGCAAGGGCCCATGTGCTACAAAAAAAAAAACACCAAACGACCTTCATTCCTGAAAAAAAATATTTGATAACTGTTGGATGAATGTGGATACATAATTATCCATTCAAACCTAAAAGAAGAACAATACGCGCATGCAAAATATATTTCTATATACCTAATAATTGGATCCCTGTGACACAATTTGTGTTTCATGTGTGCTATTTTCAATTGAAGTCAGCAGGGAAACAAATCCACTGCATTGGACTTCTTCAACCTGGCAAAATAAATTATACTTCAATTCATACACCCCACATGATGTCAATATCGAAAAAGTTTAAGGGTTACTACGACATGACGTTGTTCACTTTGAATTACCTGCGTTGGATTACTTTGCATAATGACTTCTGATTGGTTACTACATGGCATTAAATCTGTATCCAAAGTCCATCCCTGTAAAGGATAATCAAACAATAAAATAAATTGTCATTATATTATAAAAAAAGTAGTTCAACCCAGATTCATTAATTGGATTTCATTAATTGCACATACCATTTGAGGCTGTCATCCTTTAATTTTTGCACCCGTAGCCTTTCTTCTTTTACCAAGTTTCTCCACAATGGATTTCAATCTCGTCGAACGGGGTCTTCCTTTTCTTTTAATAGAAATAGGATTGTGGACACATTCGTTGGATGACACAGTTTGTATAGGACAATCATTTGCAGTGTCCAATTGAACCCCCTTATTCGGATTATCAGAAGATGACAATCCATGATCATTTGCAATGGAGTCCAATTTCTTAAACAAACAATGTGTTTCGTTGTCTGACTCGCATGCAACCTCTGCAATCTCATAGAAACGCTTACAAAGTGCATCATACCTTCTGACATTCGCTTCTTCCTTATCAGAATTGCTTCCAACCCTTATGTATGTGTGCCTTCTACGTTGTAGCTTGCTCCATCTCTTTAAAACATATTTATCGGGCACACTTTTAACGCCCTCTTGCACATACACGACTAAGCAGTGCCTACAAAGTATTCCTCTAAACTCAAACAAAAGGCAAGTGCACTGTATGTCAAGTGTGTGATGATCAAACAAAACAGCATGGTACTTGTCTGCGCATTGACCTTTCCACATAAATTCTTCCATAACACGGTAATTTGAGGTTCCCGCTTCGACATAAACATTTTAAATCATGCAATTCATTTTACACCTAAATTTGTGTTGAACCTCTGCAAACTTAGCATTAGTGTATTCAGCCTGGAATTGTCTCTCAATAATGGAATGTGAGCCACAAGGAATTGTCGTATTCAAGGATGCAAAGTCAGCCTCACACTCCTTCTCGACCTTTTGCCTAATGGCATTGTCATATTGAACCACGAATTGTTGCAATGTTGTTGTGGAATTGATGAAACCATCAAAGAATGCGTTCATGCTCTCACTCCGTTGCGTGGTTGACATACCTGCCCAAAAGTTATTCTTCAAATAACATGGCACCCAACGATGTCTATCTTCATAAAGTGTTAAAAGCCATGCATTTTCTTGTAATCCATTATCGGTTAGGAACTTATCCCAACCACACTCAAACGCATCAACATTGACTGACTCATACACCAACTGCTTCATGTCATGCTTAATTTACTTGTACCTTGAGTACCCTTGCAACTTCTCAGGTACTTTTTTCATGATGTGCCAAAGACACCACCTATGTCTTGCATTGGGAAACACAATTTCAATAGCATTTTTCATGGCCTTGCATTGGTCGGTCACAATTCCAAGTGGTTCCTTATTTGACATGCAACGCAACCAGCATGTAAATAACCACACAAATGTTCTAGTGTCCTCTGATGATAGCAGCCCACAACCTAATAAAATGGATTGACCGTGATGATTAACACCTACAAATGGGGCAAAAGGCATGTCATACTTATTAGTCAAGTATGTGGTGTCGAATGACACAATATCCCCAAAATCGACACATGCCGCTCGACTCCTCCCGTCCGCCCAAAACACATTAGTAATTCTGTTCTCGTGATCGACGTCGATTTCAAAGAAGAAATCCCTATTTAATTCCCTCATTCTCGAAAAATGATTAAACAATGCTCTATCACCATCCTTAACAAGCGCTCGTCTCTGCTGACCAATATAGTTCCTCACATCCCTTTCCACAAAATCCAAGTTCTCATAACCTCTTGCCTCAAATACCAAGGAACGAAAATTTTTGTTCAAACGTACTCCCGCTTGATCATTGATATCAATAACTCTTTTTGCCTGCATATTTATCCTCTTATTACCTCGCACAAGCCTTGATTTCTGTGGACTTAAATGGTGATTATGTTCCTCCACCACACTTATAATCCCCCATTGACCATCTTTTTTAACAGCAGTAACACGTGCATGGCATGCCTTTCTTTGTGTTGGAATGGTTTTTTTTTCCGGGGGAATGTTGGACACATGGGTTCCTTCTCAAGAACAAACTAGTTTGACGTAGTAGAGCTGATTATCATCATCTTTCTTTGATGTTCTTATTCGGACACCGAAACCACTTCTGATTGCATGTTGTTTATAAACTTTCTTCAGCTCATCCACACTTTCGAAAGTCATCCCCACTTTAGGGACCAAACCCAAGCTACTTTCACCACAGTTGTTATTGGTTGAAACAGATCCAATGTTGTTACAATTGTTTTCAGGGATAACATCTTCCACGAGATTAATGATGTCCAGACCCAGTCTTTGTGTTTGTTCCATGATATTTCCTAAATAAACAACCAATCAAATTCATTAATGTTACTGTGATTACACTGTGATACCAAACTATAAAATGCGTATTAAAGAATTGGGAAATGATACATTCTAAAATAACGTGAACCTTGGAATAACGTTAACTATTATAGCAAAGTAAAATATGCCAACGAACATGAACTTTTGAAAATAAGGCAAGGTCAATAGGACCAAACAAATGCGAGAGTAAATTGCCTTTTAAAAAAACATAAAGTAAACATTGTGCGACCAAACAAATGCGTGAGTAAATGAACTTTAAAAAAACACAAATTAAAGATTGTGCGACCAAACAAATGCGGGAGTAAATGAGCTTTAAAAAAACACCAAGTAAAGATTGTGCAATTAATAGTTTTCTGTGAATGACAACAAGAAGGCAACACATTGCACTTTGGAAAATTTATGGCAAACTAAATGAACCTTAAAACTTTACCTACGACCAAGCAAATGTGGGAGGATACCATTAATGAGGTATTTAAGTAGATTGGAGATTGAATGAAAGCATTTAAGATCCAACTTACGTGATGAATGCACCACCAACCACACAGGCCGATTCCTAAATAGTAGCCATGAGTGCTTTGTGAGCGGAGAAAATAGGAAAAATGGCCATGGACGATGGGTTTGGGGAGCTTTACGAAATGCATTAAATGAATGAAAGTTGGTTGGTGAAGAAAAGATTTGACGTTCAAAAGGTAAGCGGGGCCAATGGAACAGGGCATTAATGACTTGGTTAATAGAAACGTAGTGAGTAAGCTAACGAAGGGCATTGTGGTACATTTATACATTACTTTTGAATTATAAAACAAAGACCAAGCTTTAAACCATTTCCTTAAGGAATGCAAATTTCCTCCCTGTTCCGCTACCAAAGTTGTGCACTATCGTCATCCCAGCACCGTTTTTTGGTGACTTGGATGCTAATGAAAATTTTTTTCGCATCACTTTCTTCACTTTCTGTAACATTTTTCTGAATGTAATTAAATTTTTTCCTGGTACAACAAATATGTAGGTTGAAGATATGGATTCGTGGGAGGGCCTTGACATTGATGAGTCAGACGTGATGTCCTTCATCCAGAGATGCAACTCCAACACAGAATTCATTCCCGGCCCTGCCGGCAATGCACAAGCACTTATGCTAAACAGAGAATCGGAGGAACCTAAAAATACCCAACAATTGATGAGGGAAATCGCTGCTGCAGGTGATGCCCGAGACTTCAACTCAAATGCTTGGAAATGGGCTCGTAGGTTTGTTGAATACCATGGTAAGCAACTGAACCTTTACAAAGAGAGTTCCGTTAAATACATCTTTATGTTTCAAATCATGCATGCTTTCAGGTTTAGTTGCTGAAGGGGACATCAAAAATTTGATTCTACTGTCTTCTAGGAAATCAATGGAAAAGATACCTTTAGTTGTGTGTGTGGTCAAAGAATGTCACTCGAACGGGTTGGGTGACATATCCATAGTTATTAAGGTAAAATGGCAATACTGGTTATGTGAAATAAATTAGAAATCCATCTAAATTTTGTTCTTTAATTTGTTCAGGACCCTTCAACTACAGCAAAGGCAAGCGTCCACAGAAAAGCTGTCATGGATCCTGAGTTTGGTTCCCATATTGCTGTTGGAGCATCGTTGATTTTGAAAAATGTATTAACACCGCCTTATGCGTTTATACTGAATTTGGGTTTTCATAATTTTTATGAAGTACAGATCTAAAATCTTAAATATGATTCATCAGGTATCTTGTTTCGGTCACAACCCATGGGTGCCTCCTTACCTGAACATCACTGTTTGCAATATTGTGAAGGTTAATATTTTATATTACATTTATATTATTACTTTTTAATGATTTTTATATTTAAATTACAGGGTCATATTGAATTCATAATTGATAGGTTTTTAAGAATGACATTAGTCCACCAACTGACCATGAAGTTGAAGCTTCTATGCCCGTTGTGCGAAACTACCCAGGAGAATATCTTGATGTTGACGACATTTTGAAGAAGCTGGTCCCTCCACCTAAAGTTGTTATAACTGGTTACCATGAAGACACTTCTGTTGCTGGATCATCAAGTCTCCCATGTTCTAATGCTACTATTTCTCTTGGTGCGGACTCACCACATGGAAATTATGATGCAAATCCCGATGGGGCTACAACATTTGATGTTGAATGCCCTGATGCTTAAGCTACGGATTTCAATGACCATTTTGTCATCCCTCCATTAGTAAGTAGTACTGGTGTAGTGCTTTCATGTCTTTGCTGAACACCTACTCCACGTTTTGAAAAGACTTTTTGTTAGTTGTTTGTAGTATTGCTTATCATTCCATGAGTGAATGTGTTTTGTTAATGGAGAAGGATACTATTTTAGTAATCATTGATTGACCCCATGATGTGCACACCATTAAAACACACCACATTACTTTCTACTGCAGCGAAGTATTGATTTTAATTGTCGGAAGTGTTGGGTGACCCTTACTGACATCTAACATGTAACCCAAGCACGTTTAAACTGTAATCACGCAAATAGTTTGTGGACAAATATGTTGTAACATTAGTTAATAAAATAATAATCTCAGGACATTGGTGGACCCCACATTGTTCCCCCCTTTGAAGCCAGACAATATGTCATTTTTTCTAGTGAATACATTTGTTATAAGTGAATAAAAGCATTGTTGTACCTTTCCGAAATTTAGCATGCGACTCAGTGAAATGTAAGATGTAACCCAGGATACAAGTTTTGGACAAATTAGTTGTATGAATTTTGAATAAAATAATAATCCCAAGACATTGTTGGACCCCATTTTGTTCCTCCCTTTGAAGGCAAAAAATATGTCAATTTTTCTACTGAATACATTTGTTATAAGTGAATAAAAGCATAAGTGGACCTTTTCGAAAATTTATCATGCGACTCAGTGAAATGTAAGCTGTCACCCAGGATAGACTTTTTGGACAACTTACTTGTAGGTAGACATGTCAAAGTGAGCCAACCCGGCTCACACGGGTTGGCTCACCACGGGCCGGGTCAGAAAACGAGTGAGCCCAACCCGGCTCACTTTAAGGTGAGCCAGATTTTTTACAACCCGGCTCAACCCACCACGGGTTGGTGGGTTAAGTGGGTTGGCTCACCAACCCGCATACAAAATTAAATTTTTTATTTTTTTTAAATTTTTAAATATTTTAATATTTAAATAATTTTTTTAAATAATGTATGAGATCAGTGCACAACACTAACAAATGGCCACCAACATCAGCCAGTGTTAAACTTAACCCGGGCACCTGCATAAGATGCAGTTATTAAGTTCTTAAGCACATGAAAGAAAAAGATTATTCACATTTTTCATGTGGGTCTTTAGTGTTGCCATATTTTCCTTTTCTTTGTTATTCCTTTCAAAAAAACAAATAACAAACTAATTTAAATTTGAAAGGAAGGAGAAACAAAATTGCCAACCAAAGGAGGTAAACCAAACAGCAAGTTGCTGCCAAAGTTTCCAAGCTTAATGCAGCCACCACAGAGATGCAATGTTCTGGCTAGTTCCCAAAGAAGAATCTGGACATGTTCGGCACTATACAAATTAATGGAAATCCAGAAAAGAAAATATTCAGAGCAAATCTCGATAACTAATTTAACAAATGGAAAACACACTCAAGGACTGATTAGAGTTTCGAATAACTGTATATTCAAGGACCTTAACAACAATTTCCACCATTCAAGAACAAATACCAGACGCTGTATTGCACCTTGCTAAAACTAATTTACAATCGACTCAAACATTTAACAAGAAAAAGGAAATTGAGAAACACCAAAATTCTCACCACAGAAACTCCAATTAACGCAGAGAGGCCAAACGTCGTCGCAGACCAGTGCACAACACTAACAAATGGCCACCAACGTCGACTCTAGCATCGTCGTAGACCACTCAGACCACCAATGAGCACGCACAGACCAGACGACAGTCAAACAAACGTCTGAAGATAACATGAGAATAAGAACCCCATAGATGAGCGACAAGCGACAAGAGATAGAAATGCACCTTAGGGTTGGAAACTCAGAATCTGTAGAGGACGTGTGAATACAGGTGCAGATCGCTCAAACCTATGGGGTGTGAATACACCGTTTTGCCGCATACGACGAACAACCACCACGTCGTAGACACACGATGAACGACCACCACGCCGTAGACACACGACGAACAACCACCACGCCTCAGACCAGACGACCACCACCAAATGGAGGCACCACCATTACCGTGATCGTGATTCAGAGGGAAGGGAAAGGAGCTCAGTGATTTTGATTCGTCTGTCGTGGAAGTGTATCGAAGAAGAGGATTGCAATTAGGGATTTTGAATTCCAATTCAATTTAGGGATTCCAGTTCTGTAACCTAATATTAAAATAATTAATTTTATTAAGTTAAGTGGGTTGGTGGGTCAGCTCACTCAAACCCGGCTCGAACCCGCATAGCCCGTGGGTTAAGTGAGCTCAACCCGTTTTGATCCATAACTACAAAAATTTTTGTTTTTTCAACCCGGCCCGGCTCGAACCCGTGGTGAGCCGGGTTGGCTCACGGGTTCGAGCTCACTTTGACATCTCTACTTGTAGGAATTTAGAATAAAATAATAATCTCAGGGCATTGGTGGACCCCATTTTGTTCCCCCCTTTGAAGGCAGACAACCTTTAATTTGTTCTACTCAATGCATATGTTATAAGTGAATAAAAACATTGGTGGAACTTTTTGAAATTTATCATGCGACTCAGTGAAATGTAAGCTGTAACCCAGGAAAGATTTTTTGGACAAATTAGTTGTAGGAATTATGAATAAAATAATAATCCCAGGGCATTGGTGGACCCCATCTTGTTCCCCCCTTTAAAGGCAGACAACCTTTAATTTGTTCCACTCAATGCATATGTTATAAGTGAATAAAAACATTGGTGGACCTTTTTGAAATTTATCATGCGACTCAGTGAAATGTAAGCTGTAACCCAGGATAGACTTTTTGGACGAATTATTTGTAAGAGTTTTGTCCAAATTATTTGTAGGAACTTTGAATAAAATAATAATCTCAGGGCATTGGTGGACCCCATCTTGTTCCCCCTTTGAAGGCAAACAACCTTTAATTTGTTTCACTCAATGCATATGTTATAAGTGAATAAAAACATTGGTGGACCTTTTTGAAATTTATCATGCGACTCAGTGAAATGTAAGCTGTAACCCAGGATAGACTTTTTGGACGAATTATTTGTAAGAGTTTTGGACAAATTATTTGTAGGAACTTTGAATAAAATAATAATCCCAGGGCATTGGTGGACCCCATCTTGTTCCCCCCTCTAAAAGCAGACAACCTTTAATTTATTCTACTCAATGCATATGTTATAAGTGAATAAAAACATTGGTGGACCTTTTTGAAATTTATCATGCGACTCAGTGAAATGTAAGTTGTAACCCAGGATAGACTTTTTGGACGAATTATTTGTAAGAGTTTTGGACAAATTATTTGTAGGAACTTTGAATAAAATAATAATCCCAGGGCATTGGTGAACCCCACATTGTTCCCCCTTTGAAGGCAGACAATATTTAATTTTCACTACTGAATACATATGTTATAAGTGAATAAAAACATTCGTGGACCTTGCTGAAATTTGACATGCGAACCAATGAAATGTAAGCTGTAACCCAAGATATATTTTTTGGATAAATTTGTTCTGACATATTTGAATCAAATAATCATGCCACCTGATTACTAGGCCCTAGTTGGTTCCCCCTTTGGAGACAGACAATATTTAATTTCTTTTCATAAATGTGTACTTGATAATTGACAACAAATATTGGTGCACCTTTTTCAAAACTGACGTCAAACCCAAACTCAAGTAATATGTAACCCAGTCCATAATTGTTGGACAAATTACTTGTAAGGTGTTTTAATAAATTTATTATCCAAGGGCCTTGCTGGACTCCACATTTTTTTATTTTGCTTCCATAAATGTAATGTAAACTAATTGACAACAAAGATTGGTGGACCATATTCAAAATGAAGTACACACTCACGGCCATGTAAAGTGTAACCTATCAAACAAATTTTGGACACACACATTGTAACAAATTTAAATTGTTTCAGTGGAGCAGCATTTGTCACACACAAATGTTTACTGAAAACAACACAAACAAATGAAATTGTCATTGACTACGAACCTGTCATTACCAATAACAAAAAATATCATTTTGTAAACAATAATAATTCCAAACTATTTCTTCAACCTCCTTATCCCATAACTCGCAAACGGAGTTCGAATAGAACGACTTTTGTAACGTGTGCGGGGTTGATGCTTCATTCGCGCATACATATTGCTTTCCTCCATTTCGTCACACATGTCATTGCTTTTATGAATTTCATCATCTTCCTCGACAGACTTGCCTCCCAAATCAAAACTATGATCATGTGTTTGAGAAGCACAACCATTTGTGCCATAACATGGATCATATTTCGTAGGCGGTTTTTTCCTCCTCTCCTTCATCTTTGTTTTTAGAAGATCAATTGATTGCTTAAGTTCCTCAATAACGACTTCTTGTTCTAAAATTTCACGCATAAGCTCTTCCTTGTCTTGTGAAGAACACCCTCCTTCACTTCTCCTTTCAACCTTGCCAAATCCACACCCATATTCATGAAAACCTTCTTGGACAACTACATGTTTAAGCTCTTCTTCTGACACGACAACGTCATGCAAAACCTGCCCTCATGAACAACATACAACCAAACCAAAATTAAATCAATCAATAAATTGATTGACTAATAAACACAATCAAATTATAAATTATAAACAAATATCAAACTAACCGCTTTTTTCTTCAAACTACGACTAACTACGGAATCCCCAACTTTAACATCCATCCAATGCAATATTCGTGGAAATCGGCTGCTGGGAGTTCCTCCCTTTCTCTTCCAAATCAACAAATGCTCAAAAGCCCATAACTGTAACAAAATTTTAACAGCATTAACTAATAATTCAACATCATAATTAATAAAACAATCCATTAACGAATAATTTATTATACCTGTAACAAATAAACACAACCATCCACATGAAAGTATTTCGCATTTCCTTCGTCGCTCAACAACAATGAAGCAGTGTATAGACTCTCAACCAAGTACTCATACACAAGACTACCCCAATTATATTTTCCAAGACTTCCAAAGTCATCCACAATGTTGAACAATATCGGAAAAATTCTACCCCTGCGACTAGACAATAGAAACTCACATATTCCTATCAAAACATACAATCTACAAAAATCAACTACAGTTAAATCTCCATGATGTTGCATTAAGAATTCATAAACCATTTTGACATCAACGTTTTCATCATCAAAGTGTTTCCTACACTGACTCTCAACAAAACACTCATCCAAATCAAGTTTAGTTCCAACAACCCGTAACCCTAAACCTAAGCATACATCTAATAAAGAAAATCTAACAATTTCTTTATTAAGTGCAAAACCTCCTCTCCTCTCAACCCACACATTAACCAACTCATTCAGAAGATTTCTACTTATCTTCAAAGACTCTTTCAACTTCGGCATCCAAGCAAAGGGTGTTTGTTCTAGACAAATAATTTGTTGTTCTGTTAAGCTCTTATTCAAAGAACCAAGAAAATGCGTCCGACATGAATGTCTAAAATAAATCTGCATCCACCAAAGAAAAAATCAAGTCATTATTTAATACATATATTGAACAAACTTGTATGCCAATTTCCAAACTTATACCTTCGTCTCAGTTGTACAACCATCGTCTTCACTACCATCAGTCATGATTCCCAATTGAGATCTTCAGTTCACAAAAATGAATATAAATCAAATCATTCATGTATTCAAGTGCAATTATCAAATATAACAAAAAAAACTAGTACTCAGATATTAACCAACTGTTAATTCAATCCACAAAACAATAATATGTATGTAGCCCCAACAAATTGCTTTGATCATTGCACCGATTGCACAAATGAATAACCAATTGCAAAAGTAAATACACTTCAACACAAACTAAGCGTGCCAAAAACAAGTAGTTCAAAAGATAAACATGGTAACTAAGTAGCAGAAACCAACACTAATTGTACAACATAATTTTAACAAAACAAAACATCACAAATTGAACCACAGAAACAATAACATGGCATGAACAATGTTGACAGAATATGGACCTTGCTCCTGGATCGTGCTCAGCCCGCGAGAGACAGAGGAAGGCTCGAAAATGCGTGCTTCAGTGTGGTGGATAGAGAGTAGGGTCCAAGGATGAGGTTCAGTGGTCGACTGCGGCTTCAGGAACGTGCTCAGCCCGCGAGAGAGACAGGACAATCGCTCGAAAATCCGTGCTTAACTGTGATGGTTACAGAGTAGGGTGGAAGGATGCGTGCTTCACTGCTGGACTACGGCTTCGGCGATTGCCATTGGGCTCGACTTCTTGTTGTGATTGAAAGTGAGGGAAACATAGAGGGGAGGTTGACGTCTTGATGAAGATGAGTGCGTCAGTGAGTGAACAAGAAAACGGCAGGTGAGGATGAGCGGTGGGAGGAACGGTGGTGAGCGTCGAAATTGGGGAAAAGTTTAGGTTAGGTTATGAAATTGGGAGTGTGGAGGGGTTCGGGGATTGAGCAACGACAGCAGAAAAACTTGCGTCCAAGTGTTGGTGGGAGACGGAGCGGGAGAGGGAGAGGGAGAGGGAGAGGGATTCGGGTTAGGGTTTCTCGCTGGGAGGGGTTTTGGGGTTTCTGGACCGGTAGGTGGGAAAACGTGGAGAAGAGGTGTGTGTGGTGCGGGAAGGGTTATTTGGGGCTGTGTGTGTGGGCAGAAGGCCAGGAGAGGGGTCTGTGTGTGTGCGGGAAGAAGGCGCGCAGAGGGTTTGAGGGCGCTTTGGAGAAATGGAGAAGCGGTCGAGCGGTCGAGCGGTGTGGTGGAGCAGTGAAAGAGTTTTCAAAAACGAAAAAAGAAATGCGCGAACTGGTGTGTGGGAAATGTGGCAACGGGCTGTGACCACACGCGCTTGTGCGGAGAATGACGCTTCCTGATGCCAATTTAATTTTTCAATTAAAAATATAAAATTTTAAATCTAATTTTTGTTGCCATGTAAGGTGGTCATGAAAGTGGTAACTTTGGGGTGTCATTGTATCATTACTCCCACTTTTATGGTATAATAGGGCTCTCTGTTCTCTATCGTCTCCTATTTTCCTCTCTCTCGTCGTGACCAACACAAAAGCCAGAGTCAAGCGTTCCTACTTTAAGTGATGTTTTTGGTGATGGTGATGTTGGTGATGTTTTTTCTACAAATAATACTGAACATTATACTCACAAGTGGGAATTTGACTTTATCGAGGCTAAATTTTCGGTCTCCTTTTTTTATTTTTCTAATTCCGGTCAGGTAACCTACCTTCAATTTGTTTTTTTATAAATAACAAATATAAAATGAATAAAAGTATACATTGTAATTTTTAGATCTGTGATGATGCTAGACAAATTAAATTGAAAATAATTAATTGTAAACCAATTGAAAATAAAAAACTATAAATAAATAAGTAAGTATATATAATTTGGTTTCATAGGAAATTTAAATAATTTTAAATGTAAACTTTGAAATGAATTTAAATCTTTGTAGATGTTTATTTTTATTGTTGGTATAATAATTTTATTAAAATTTCGAAAGGATTGTAAAAAATAAAACAAATAAAATAAATATATAATTAGATATTTTGAAATAATTAAATGAAATTCGAGAATAAATTATAATTTATTTGAAAGAGTCAAGAAAATAATATATTTGGTTTCGTAACATCATTTAAAATTAAATTTTTGCATTTTTAGTTTGTTAAAAAGTAACAAATTAAATAATAGAAAATTGGAATAAAATTATTTGTGGTTTTACAAAAGACATTTATTCCTTAGTTTAAAAAGAAAAAAAATAATTTAGTTGGTATGTATGTAATAATAAATTAGTTTGTAAATGTTGAGAAAAAAAAAAGATTAGGTTTTTCTTATATGTGGTATGATTTTATGATTCATTAGTCTTTAATTTTGGGTTGTTAAATTGTTTTTGGAGAGTTGAATTTGCTTTTGCTTTCAAACCTTGATAAGATGATGTTGATGACGGCTTTTGGTTCCCACGTGAGTTTTCTTAAGTATCGGTCTCAATTCACTAACACAACGAACGCATTTAATGTATCTTATTTTCAATATGCCTTATTTGAATTTAGGGTCTTGCCAGTGTTCTTAGGAAACTGGTTAAGGATAATTAATATATATTGGATTCTACAAAACTACATAGATAAATATAATATTAAATAAAATATTACCTAATAACTATTAATGTAACTTTATTTTCTTTAAAAAACAAAAATACTCATAAATCTTGTACATGTGTATTTAATATTTTATCTAATATTCACAAATAAAAGTTAAAAACTAATTAAATAATAAAATAACTATATTCTAATGTTGCTAAAAATAAAATATAAGAAAGTTTAAATTAACAGAAAAAATAGTGTTAAACATTTAAAAATTAAAAAAAAATATAGAAAGTATAAATTAACAGAAAAACCAAAAAAAAAAAATCTAGTATTAAACATCTAAAAATGTTACAACAAAAAAAAACAATTAAAGTGTCAATTTAAGACTTAATTGATTTTTTTTCTTTTTAGTAGAGACCTTAAAAATTCCAAAGTTGTTGTTTTGTAACAGTAAGTTATTGTCTAAAAATTAAAAGGGTATTTTTGTCTTTATAAAATTTATTATGTGCATTTATACTATTTTAATTACTGTATTTAATTATTTCAGATTTCAATGTAAAAATGATAATACCAAAGCACATTTATTATTCCTTAACCAGTGCCCTTAGGACACTGGTTAGCATTCTCCTATATATATATATATATATATATATATATATATATATATATATATATATATATATATATATATATATATATTACAATAACTAATTATTTAATTTAATAACTAATTATACAATTATATAAATATTTAATCTATATATAATATCGTAACATCCCATTTAATTAATAAACGTAATTAAAGGAATCGTTACACAGAAGAATACAGAAGCGCAGCCCTGAAGTTTAAACACCACTCCTTAAAAAAAACAAGGCACACGATGCCAAAAAGGAACAAGATATAAAGTTTAATAGAATCATATAGGAATTTAAAAGACAAACTAGTACATGGGCCATAGCCCTAAAGAAAAGAAAAGTCCAATAAAAACATGAAGTCCAGCACAAGTAGACTATGCAGCGGAATCATCCTTTCCTTGTTGACCTCGAGTACCGCTCGCATCTGCTCCCATCAATAAATTGATGATTATCGCAAAAGTAGAAGAACAACATACAAGCAATCAAACAAGCAAAGGGTAAGCTAGAGTAGAAAACAAATTATCATGCAGTCACATACTATTACCCAATCCAAGCAGTATTTATATATCATCCAAACATGTTATGACTTTCTCAAGCAATACATTAGATTCTGACTCGACTCATCCGGATACATATAATCTGGTCGGATTCAGCGGATGCTTGCGCTTGTGGTGAATACCTCTGCTCATCCCCGAGCTAAGTGTTACAAGTGTGACAATGTTTCAATCCCCCACACACAAGGTTAGCCCTTAATGAGTTTCAGGCCTCCTGCTACCCTCACCACAAGAGTCAGTCCGCTTTAAGTGAGACTAACTGACTCCTTAGAGTGTCAGGATGCAACCTTACCTTGAATCCTTACCAGACTATATAGATGGGGCACCAGACACCCACTAACATGAGCCATGAAATTACTTCCCGACCACTGAAGCACGACCCTGAAATCTCACCTAGAGATTTCAAGGAATTACGTACTGACCACAGACATAATCAAAAAACCAAGTAATAATTATCATGCATGTATTTATATTCTGTCAACCTTTATAACCAACCTCTTTCATATTCCAGTTCAAACCCATACCAACTCATCATACTTCAACCATGAATATAGAATTTCAACTCATCTCATTACCATGCCATTTTCATAACCAACCATTTCATGTTCATTACATGCCAAGAATTATTCAAGTTCGTCATTCACAACTCATACACCCTCCCACTCATGCATATTCATTTCCCTCATGCCATTATATAATAATCCAAACAAATGCAAGCCAAACATCCAAGAACAGGGAAAATATCAAACCAGAACGCACTACCGCCCAGCTCTTCGCTCAGGCTGAAGGGTCTCGCTCAAGCGAGAGGGTCTCTCACTCAGGCGAGCTCCCTTCGCCTAGGCGAGAGCTCGACACACAGAAATAGTGGCCTCTGTGCATTCTCGCTTAGGCGAGACACCCCTCGCCTGAGCGAGACGCTCGCTCGCTCAAAACTGAGCTGGTCACCTGAGTGACCACTCGCGTGAAAAGTTATGGGCGAGTCTCTGCTCATCTCGCCTAGGCAAGGCAAGCTCGCTTGGGTGAGATTATCAGATCTCGCCACTATTTTCCTGCAACAACCACACATACCAATCCAAACCAACATATTAAAACCATCTATGCATTCACAACATCACACCAACCATAGACTCGTAGAACAACAACAAAATAACAGGAAAAACGAAATACATGAGTAAGCCCTAGCTTCCCTTACCTAGAATAAGCTAGTATAGGACCTCGACACCAACCACGGACACAATAACTCTGGGAATAGGCTTAGAAGGCTGGAAAAACAATAGAACAGATCACAAGATGAGCTCGCTACAGAACCCTAGCTGTGAAAACACGAAAATATACTAAGGGGAAAGTGGTATGAGTCAGAGAGTAACTTACACGGGGCACGAATAAGCTTGAGCGGACTTGACAGAGGCTAGAGATCAAACTCTAGCAGAGGGTTGTGACTGCTCTAAGAGGGGATAAGAAATTTGTTTTCTGCAAAGTGAGTGGAAAGAAAGCGTTAGGGCAGACTAGGGTCTTTGACTCCTTATGGGCCAGCCCTAGGCCCAACCGAGTTGGGGCAGCCCCTTGAATTTAGGGTATAAAATAATAAGGAAAATTAGTGGGCTTTACAGATATAGATACTAATAATATGACTTCATACTATCAAATTAATGTTTTAAAATATTAATTTAGTTTTGTATAGTTTTAAAATATTTTGTATTTTGTATAAAATTCATTCTAGAAATTTATTTTTTAGGATGAAAAATTTTATTTGTTAAAAGAATATGAGATCCAAAAAATTATAATAATTAGAAAAATAAATAAATGAGATTAAATAAATATTTAAAGTAAAAGACCAAATGGTTTAATAATTATTTAATTAAAAGTATTTTAGATATATATCGCTAAATATTATGAGATATTGTTAAAAGATGTTAAATATTTTTAAGTGATTATTAACTATTTAAAAAGTATTTATTTAGAAAGTTATTATAAGAAACTTAATGGTTTATTATGTTAAAACATTATTTAAATGATGTTTTAGAATATAAAAGATAAGAGATTGTTTTGGAAGGATTTATAAAGTAATTATTACACTATAAATGAGTTATATATGATAATTATTTCTTAAATGAATTTATTAAAAAGATATATGATTTGTTACGTTGGTGAATATGGTTATATTTATATACATGAGATTTAAAAATATTCCTAAGAAATAGAAAAAGAAAGGTAGGAAAAGATGTATATGATATTTTAGAGTTATTAGAAAGACAACATAAAATCTCTCAAGAATATATAGGATTTCAAAGGTGAGACAAAAACTTACAAATATTTAAATGAGTGTCTTAATAGATTGAAGGAGAAGTTAAAGTAAATTCAAAGACATAGGAAGAAACTTTGAAGTTTGTGTACCAATTTCAGATTATGGATGTTAGTATGTTTGTGATTGTATGAGTTTTGATATGTATTATCATGTTTTGTGTTAATGATTAGACGAATGTGAATATATCTTCATGTGTGCTCCTAAATATATCATGAGGTCCCCATGAATGATATTGGATGATTGGTGTGATATATATGTGATATTAATGATTTTTTTATTGTAACCTTTGTTATATTAGCTTAGCATTTTGTTGTTGGTTCTATTTCCACATGTGATGATCGTGTAGGTTGCATTGAAGCTTATGAAGAAGTAGATTTAGATGCGTAACAAGGATAAATGAATTAAGTTTTTTTTTTTTGTATTTCAAGGTTTCTTTGACCACAAAATTGTAAATTAGGGTCCGTTTTTTTTTTTTTTAATTTGGGTCAAGTCGTCATGGTTGAGGACGACATTAAGGGTGAAGTCGTCCTCCATCCGACCGGTTTCTCCCTTTTTTTTTAAAGCAATGTCGTCCTTATAGACAACGATTTATTTTTACTGAAAAGTGAAGTCGTCCTCCAACATAACGACTTCACTTTTTAGTTTTTTTTTTCCAAATTTTCAGTTTTTACTATTTTTCTTTTTTTTTAATTTTAGTTTTCATTATTTTTTATTTTATTTTTTTCAAAATTTTTGGTTTTCAATATTTTTCCTTCTTTTTCAAATTTTTCATATTTCATTATTTTCCCTTTTTTATTTTAAAATTTTTCGGTTTTTATTATTTTTCCCTTTTTTTTCAAATTTTTCAGTTTTGATTATTATTTTTTTTTTAATTTTTCAGTTTTTGTTATTTTTCCTTTTTTTTCAAAATTTTCAATTATCATTATTTTTTAACATTGCAATTATCTTCCAATAAGTTTAAATTAAAAAATAATCAAAATTTAGTAATTAATTAAAAAAAACCTAAAAAATAAAGTCGTTATGTATGAGGACAATTTCATTTTTTTCCAACACACAAACAGTCCTCTATAAGGATGACATTGCCTTTTTTTTAAAAAAAAAAAAGAGAAACTGGTTGGATGGAAGACGACTTCACACTATAACAACTTAACTCTATTTGACAAAAAAGAAATCAACGAACCTATATTTACAAAATTAACTTTAAAGAGACTCTGAAATAAATAAAAAAAACACGAATGGAAGGTGGAATGAGTTTTGAGCTAGTAATTTAGAGTTTATGATTTTCTTCTATTTATGTTACTTAAAATAGTTATGTAAAGACAATTGATTTTTTTGACTTCTCCATTTGAAAGTAGTACTTATCGTATATTTAAGCATTACACTACTCAATTTTCTCTAAAAAAAATAGGGTTAAATATGTTTTTAGTCCCTCAAGTTTCAGTGAATTTTGGAATTAGTTCCTCTTCAAAACTTTATACCAATTTAGTCATTCATCTTTAGAAATACATGGATTTAGTCCTTCTTACCAAATTTTATGAAGTTTATTTGACATTTTAAACATATTTTGTGATAATATTTGAGTTAACATTGAAGTAAAAATGTTTCAAACGGTATAAATAATTCAAATACTATCATGAAATGCGCTTGAAACGTCAGATAAACTTAACAAAATTTGGCTAAATTCACGCATTTTTAAAGATGAAGGACTAAATTGGTCAAAAGATTTTATGAAAGACTAATTCTAAATTTTACTGAAACTTGAGAGACCAAAAACATATTTAACCCAAAAAAATATTTTAAAAATTCATGTTTTCCGTAAGTTTATTAGAAATCATTAGTTGTCCATAATTAGATGGCTTAAAAGTATTAGAAAAAATTGGATTGTTACAAACAGACCATAAATACAAGGATATAAAAAAGAAAAAAAAGTGTAGAAACTAATACAAATAATAATATTTGTTCACATTCTTATCAAATTGTCCGCATTTTGTCTATAAAATCTTCTGCAGCATGCAACTACGTTCATGTTCACTGTGATCACTTCACTCTCATCTTCTATTTTTTTATTTTCTAATCTACATTTATTTCCCCTCAACAGTTAAATAATTGCAGCTTTGTGTAGATAGGGTTTTGCCTTCTGTATCAATATCTTCAGAATAGTTGTGTTCTTCCGGGGATAATCCATCATCCACTCTTGAAACTTTATATATCACAATCATCGCCCATTCAATCGCGAGTAAGTATATTGGGTGCTTGCAACGGCTTGGTATGCTTACATGACTCCTTTATCGTAGAAGGTAAATTTGAAGAATTTTTGGTTCACATTTGGAATCCTGCCACACGGATCATGTATAAAGACTCTCCGCATATCCCAAATCTTGTTCTTGTTTGTTCTAGTGATGAATGAGAAGAAATTAAAATGAATAAGTTAGAAATATTTGTTAGAATTAATTGACGAATTAATTCTATTAGTGACTCATTTGAAATATTATAATAGGCCCAATTGTGATTTAATAAAATCTAAAGACTTATTGGTTATTATTATGGGAAGTGATAATAAATTAAAATAAAGATAAAGATAAAATAAAAATCAACTTGATAGACGTTGGTTTATAAAGGAATTGAAATTCTGTCTCTGGCCATAAGTTTTTTTCACACTAACCCATCAAAAACATGTGAGAAGAGAGAGAAAAACAAAGAGATAGACTGAGAAATGGTGGTTAAAGAGCACACAAGATTACAAATTTGAAAAACGCATATTTACATAATCTCCCGTAGATCAAAGTTAATGTTCTTTTATGTTTATCGTGTGAGAATTATAAATCTTAAAGATCTTTAATTAGTTTTACAGTATTTTGTGACGATCTAAAGAACGAGACTTGTAGTCATTTCCGTAATCCTCATGGCATTCTAGAAGTGAGCCTGTTTTGCCTGCGCTTGAGTTTTTGAAGGGTTGTTTGTGTCTTTTTCATTATTATATTATGGGGATAATTTTGTTTTTTTGGGTTAAAGAAGAAGTTTAGTGATGAAAAACTTGATGCGTGAGAATGATGATGTTGTGCAAACAAATATACAAACCATTTTATTTGGTACAACATCAGATACAATAGAATAGCCATTTCTTTCCTTAGTTCAACACTGCTATGAAGGTTTGCTGTCAATGGTTTCATCTTCTATTTTTGGTTAACTTTACTTTCTCATTTTCACCACTCTTTTTAGAAGTTCTCCCACATATGAGAACGATGAACACTTGTCCAATTTTACCAATTTTGTAAAGTTGTAAATTCCAACGTTCTGATTAATAGTTTAGTTAAAGATTAAATCAATATTTCTAGAACCATTCTCAAATATAAAATATTAAATTTCGTTAATTTCAAGATTTAAGTGATTGGACAGTTAACACAATATATATATATATATATATATATATATATATATATATATATATGTATATATATATATATATATGTATATATATATATATGTATATATATATATATATATGTATATATATATATATATATATATATATATATATAAAAGTAGAATTGAAAAGATGAGATTTACCTATGATATAAAAACTAAGTCAGCAACATATACATACTAGAAATATGTCTACACCAACACCAATGAACAAAAATTTAGAAATACCATAGGATTTTAGGGCTGAACTGTGAATAATGTTACATTTCAACTTACATAATATAAAACTGCATCTAAGATTATTCAAATAGTGTTTGGATCTCAAAATATATAACAAAATTTCAAATTATTATGTAATAAAAATTCAATTGTTAGTAAAAACTTTTAATTTGAAAGCAAAGTTTTGTTTTTAATTATTTAATTTTTCTTTGTTAGTGAATTGTATTGATCACTAGTAAATGTATTAGTCCGTGAATCTTTAATATACACGTATAAACAAAAACTTTACAATAAAATATGCGGGTACGGATAATATATTTTACGGTTTAAGTAATTATGTGTTTAAATTTGTGCATCATTTGTTTGCTATTATCTATTTTTATTATATTTTTAAATTATGATTTTGAAAATAAATATTTCGTATATATAGACAAAAAGTACATATTTTTTAAATTTTTTTTTAATGTTGAAAATAATTAATGAAATACAATATATGAATACAATTTTTGAATAAGTAAAATAATATATTCTTTTCTTTGTTTTCAGAGTATTATCATTTGAAAAATAAACAAAATGAATACTTTTATTGTTTAAAAATAATAATATTGTTATAAAATAAAGCAGAAAAAAAAATAGATGATAGAAAATAATAGACAATGAGAGGATAGGAAACAACTATTTTGTGTCTTTTATAAAGAGTCCTATAGATATAACATGGTAACTCATAAACGATACAAATCAAATAGTTAATATAAAATCTATACAATGAACTATATATGAGCAGGGGCGTACCTACGTTATGACCAAGGGTAACCATGGCTCCCTTGGGTTTTTAATTTTAATTTTGTATATATATTTATATATTTTTTAAATTTATATTTATATATTTATATATTATTTTTATTAAGTTATATGTATATATATATATATATTATTTATGTATTATGTATATATTTTTAAAAAATAAAATAAAAACTAATTTTATAGACCTTAGTTAATAAAGCGATTAAGGTTTTGTATATGATCGTAAAGTTCTTTCAGAGCAAACCATTAATAAAGTATAAAAGTAAAAAGAAAGAGAGATTGAGAAAACGAGATTGGAGAGTAGAGAGATCGAAAAACTCATATTCACAAGATCTCCTGAGTTAGTATCTTAGTATTGTAACATCCCGTCATGATATTACGGGTTTATAAATAAAATAAAGAAAAATAAAATACTCAACACATTTAATAATACCTCATTTTCCCAAAGCGCGGAAAAATTTAAATTGTATTACACGATCAAATAAAGTTTATAAACATCCACTACAATACCAAAATCATAATGTTATAAAATTACCCATCAGGGTTTACAACTGTTTTCAAAAGCAATAAATAACATAAGAGTTTCCCAAGTCGAACCCCTCTCCACGACTAAGCTGCACCAGAGCCACCTGCATCATCAACATCTGCTCCCGTGTACCGCGTACACGATCATCGCCAAACACACGCAGATTGGGTGAGCTTAGCAGATAAATCATATATACAATGCTACAACCATATATATCAACATGCATACATATCACATCACTTAACTTAACTTCCCACATTGTCCTATACTTTTATTCCTACAATCCGACCCCCAAACCAGATTATTCGTGTTCTACATCGTCTAGGGATTACTTCAAGGTGACTTGCTGCCATATCTATCAGCCACAACCGATAGAGCATGTGCGGGGAAAACATGCTGCGGTCCATACACCGCAACGCCAGGTAGAGTTCCCATATACGAACATAGTCTGTATCGTCCCAAGACTACCAAACTCGTCAACCAACAACTGAGGAGGGCAATCTATCTGGACCCATCCGTACTGGCCACAACCAGCACTCTCACACCGACAACACTCGCCAACCCGAGCCACAACTCAAGGGTTCCTCGTGTTCATCCACCATCCCGAGCCACAACTCAAGAGATGCTATTCCGAGCCACAACTCAAGGAATACCACGTGCTTAACCCCTATCCCGAGCCACAACTCAAGGGATATGTTCCGAGCCACAACTCAAGGAATTTCAGCAATCCCACCTTTAAAGCACCATTAGACGCCTCGTAGATCACAAATACACAATCAAAGTTCAAAGCTGCAGCAGTACAAATCGCCTGGCGGGTATCGCGTACCGCCAGGCGCACAGTGCCTTAAAGCACCCTCTGCATTCGGACACCACCTGGCGATAACCTCTGGTCCGCCAAGCGCCACGCGTTAAGCTCTTCTCTGGAATGGTCAATCTCGCCTGGCGGTTTGCTCTATGCCGCCAGGCGCTATACCATAACAGTCCCTGATTTGATCTTTTTCTGCACTTTATCGAATGCAATCCTCCATCTACTCCTAACACTCTTCCAGAAATTGTTTCCCTTAATATTTGTAGTATTACTTCCTTGTAATTGTTATATCTTCCCATTTTCATTGTGTCCCCAAGACAACTTTTCTAAATCATTTGAATCGCTACTCATCCCTAGGTTGAGTTTTTCTCCCAAGTATGTCATTCCTACCTTTAGATTTAACATCTTTCACTGTGCAGTTTTAGACCCTCCCCACTCTTAACCAAATTGAGCTTACCATCATCCCATTTATCTTTCTTAACTCATTATTTCAACTCATATAGATAGTAATTACGTTCTGAATTAGTTTGACACCTAATAGTACCCCAAATCCTCAACCCCCTTATCTTTGGTTTTCCCATCCAATTCACCTACTGATATCAATGAACCATTCCTCTATGATGTGATAAAGTTCCCACCGCCTCCTAACACAACTCAACTCTCTACTAACCACATTTCTCATTCACAAATATGTATTTCCTCGACTCTATTCTTTCCCTTCCAGGGTCACTGAGTTTCCAACACCAGCCTCGTCTCTTACAGCAACAAAAAATTCATAACTCTGAGATGGCGCCTGGCGGCAGATCGCGTGCCGCCAGGCGGTGCATAAATTCCTGGCAATTTTTCCCAGATTTTCTGCACCCGAGACAGGTTCTCTCATTACCTGTATCCTCACTTATCATCATCTTGAGCGCTTCCCCTCCAATATAATAATTCCGGGGATACCCAATATCAACTAGATTAATTTCAACATAATTTGGTTTTAGAAAATTAACAACTATGCTATGGCACCCTACCAATCCTCCATCGTCAACCCTAAGGCTGCATTATCACTGTTCTATTGATTTCCACCATCGATTACACCAAAGATCAATAAAATATAGGTTACATCTTTCCTAAATCAATACCCCCTTGGGTTTTCCCCGATCAGAACCCTTCCAGGACACTCTAAAACTCGAGATCGAGCCAACATGGTTTGCGTCGCCTGGCGGAAATTTATCACCGCCAGGCAGTTCATTAGAGAAACCCAGAAATGGGTCATCAGTCTACGTCGCCTGGCGGTACAAGGTCTCACCGTCAGGCGGTTCCTCCATGAAACCAGAAACAAGCACCAAATGATATGAGCCGCCTGGCGGCTATGTATAGCCCGCCAGGCGATTTCCGGCAAAATTCCAGAATTCAGAAAAATCACAGTATAATCATAGTTCATGCATTTTTATCACACATCTATTAACATTTCATGCGAGTACACAAATTTAACGTGGGAAAACTCCCCTAACCTGGATCCTTTCGCTTAAACTTCAATAATTTGTAAGGTTCCCCCTTTGATCACCCACCTTCCTTGCTTCCTCACTATTCAGCACCGCAACCCTCCCTCAAATCTCACAACTCTCATATTTTCGTGCTCTCTCTCTGGTATGCTTCCCAACTTGTCAAACCTTAGCCCTTAAACTAATTTTCCTTTTTAAAGTGTGCCTAAAACTAAGTGATTAATCCCAAAACGAAAATGGCATTGAATAGGACATAATGTGCCATTCAACTCCCCCCTACGGCTGCCTTTCCAGCCTCCTTTGGCTGCCCACTCACTTAGGTTTCCTTTCCACCTTTCCATATTCACGTCAAAGCCAAAAATGCCAAAAAATAAAGTTTAATGTAAGTTCTCTAAGGCTTGAACCCATAACCATGCAATCGCTAAATCAATATCAACCATTTAACCAATTCATATTTCATGCTAGAAATCACAATTCCATCTTCATAACATACCAGAACATGTTTTCAAACCCAAGTCCTCTCGCACAATCAAAGTACTCTCAACCACATGAGCTAGTACTTTTCCACATCATACCAACCATAATTTAATGTCATAATTATTTCCCCTCCCTCATTTATTAATTAATTAATTATTTAATTAATTAATTAAATTCTACGATCTTTCAAATATGATTTATGTATGTTAGATTTATAATTATCTCATTACTATATTTCTTCTAAATTAAGTTTTCCCTAAACTAGTATGAAAACTAATTTGATTTTAGGGATTTTTTTATGACATTGGCATGAACCCTAATTATATATTTCCAAATTAGTATTACCCTACATTATAAAATGTTGAAATTTTATGTTTTCCACTTCATATAATGAATTAGTTGAATAATCTTGAATTGGAATAGAAATTAGAATACCTATTTTGCATGAATTCAATCCATTAGAAAAATTAAAAATTGAGAAGTGTGAATTGCGGTATGAGAATGGTTTAAGTAAAAAAAAATAAAAAATTTTTTAATTAATAAATTATATATAAAAAATATAAATTGGCACCGCTCAATTTTTGGTCCATGTTCCGCAACTGTATATGAGTAACTGTAATATCAAGGATGACAAATCCAAAATTTTGTCATATGATTTTTTGATAGAGTTTGTCATATGATTGATACTCATATGATTCCTTTTAATTTAAAATATAATTAGGAGTAAAATATAAATATGATATATATATATATATATATATATTAAATAGGCAAATTTATTTATATATTATTATTATTATTATTATTATTATAAACACACCGTAACTTTGTATTTTTTTTTTTAGAAAATAAAAATATTGTATTCATATAGAAAAAAAGTAAATAGATTGTAATATATTGTGTTTTTAAAATAAATTAGTAAATTGTAATATGTTCTAAAGTTAGTTCTAGTATATGATTAGTTTTTGTGTGTGTATATATATAATTACTTTTAATATATGATAAATTTACATAATTTATTTAATTTTAAAATATAATAGAAGGAAAAACAGAAATTATATATAGAGAATATGCAAATTCTATTTTATATATATATATATATATATATATATATATATTCTAAATATATATATTCTAAAATATGTAAAATAATGATAAAAGAGTAATTAATGATAAAAAATATTTTTTGTGATTGATATATTATATGCAATCATTTGACATGTTATTTAAATGATAATTAATTTAATATTGAACTTTTTTTTTCCTTAAGATTGATTTATTAAAACAAAAAATAATTAATTAAATAGATGTAATTTTTTTCTCGTCACATGCAAAACAAATCATATAAATTATTGAGCTTCCAGTTGTTTACTATAGCATGATGAGGGTGAATATTGTGTGTGCATAAATACCATTTTATTCTCAATTCTTTTTTACTTTTCCACTATACATAAATAATAATAATAATAATAATAATAATTACAATAATAATACTAATAATAACAATAATTATTATATTATTATTATTAATTATTAATTATTATTGTAATAATAATAATAATAATAATAATTTATTTAAATTATATATCACTACTAAAAAAACTCATATTTCCTCCTAATTTTGTTTTAATTTTTTTTACAGGAAATACTTGCACATTTTGTTATAAAAAAAATGATAGGAAATTGCTGTCAATTTTTTTTATAAAACATTTTTCGCAACAAATTTTGTAGAAAATACTAACAAACTTTATAATTTTGTAAGAAATAATTATCCACTAAGGTTGCCAATTAAGATTCTTAAAATAAAAAATAGCAGGAAAATGTTTTTTCTTACAAATTTTTTTAACAAATTTGCAAGAAAATTCACATAAAAATTCTCATGTAATATGAGAATTTTTAGTACCGTATCTACGATCTATTTCAACTTAATTTCTACCAATTTTATTTTATTTAAATTTAATTTCATCAATTTTAAATTATAACTCATTTTATTCTAACATAATTGACATTAATTACATTTTTACTTTAAACTACTTTTATGTCCAAATGTAAAATGATAATCTTTCATTTTTATTAATTACAACATATTTTTTAATTTATCAAACATATCTCATTATTTATTGAACTTTATAAACTTTCATCTTATATATTTTCCTTCATTTACTATTTTTCCCTTAAATCTAAGCAACACCACTTTTACTCTCATCATCTTCAAATCTATTCAAATTTACTTCCTAAATTCATTTTCAAACACAAACACAAGCTTTGAATTTTGTGTGGAAAGAGGAAAATATTCATTCTTAAATTCTCAAAAAAAATACAAGCTTTGAATTTTGTGTGGGAAGAAGAAAATATTCTTTCTTAAAACTTTCAATAGTTGTTTTAATTGAGTATTTCTTTAAAAGCATTAGTTATCGAAATTAATGCACTATTTGTATTGAATAGTCTAATAATGACATAAATTGGAACGTTTGTATTGGTATGCAGTTAATATTAAATGATCGTTTGTATTAAACATTTAGTGAAAACGTGTGGCACCAACAGATTTAAACATCTCAAACCAACTTCTTTCCATGGAATTTTTCTTCCTTTTTAAACCACTTTTATTTCCGAGTTTTAACAGAATATTTTTGTTGTGTGCTTCTGGGAAAAAGATATATGAAATGAATTATTATAAAAAAGTTAAAAGTGGGAAAGAGGTTCTTTTGGATCTCTTTATTTTTTTAGAAAATAGAAAAAAAGAACGATGGACAAGAGTGATTAGTATAATGTTGTATTGTTAAAATAAATTAGTGATTTGTTAAATTTTGTTGGGTTTGATAATATGATTTTCAATCGTATTTCTTCATCTTCTTGAGAAAATTGAATGCGTGTGGGGTCGACATTCTGTCTATAAAATTTTGCAGCATGCAACAACTTTTCATCTTCATTGTCATCACTTGTTTTACTTCCTGTTTCTCCATTTTTCAATATGCACTTTTATTTTTCTTTCTCAGTTAAATATTTGCAGGTAGAGTAGGTTTTTCTGCATCAATGTCTTCTCCTCAGAATAGTTGTGTTCTCTTCCAAGATATGATCATGGAAATTTTGTCATGACTTTGAAGGATCTCCTGCGATTCAAGTATCTTGTCACAGATCCTGCATTTGTGAAACTTCACCTTCAAAATTCTTCAAAAAAACACTCACCTCCTATTGACCTTTGAAGACTGGGACAAAAGAAGGGATTATGCCATAGTTTGCCCTGTACAAGATTTACTTGACAACCCATCATCCACCCTTGAAACTTTACATCACAAACATCTCCCATTCAACCGCACTTACGCTATCTTGGGTGCCTGCAACGGCTTGGTATGCTTACAAGATTCTTGTATTGAAGATAAATTTAAAGAATACTGGTTTCGGATTGGGAATCCAACAACAAGGGTCATGACTAAAGACTCTCCACATATTCATCTTAATCTCAGCGATTATAAACATCCTTTCAGGTTGATGTTTGGATTTGGGTACAATGAATGGAATGACACCTACCAAGTTGTGCTATTGGATAATAATAATAAGAATCAATCGCAGAAACTGGAAGTAAGAGTTTGCTGTTTAGGAGATACTAGTTGGAGGAATACTTTAACTTGTGATGCTGTTGCCACTGTAGGTAGGCGTAGATGGCGTGAAACTTGTGATGCTTTTGTGAGTGGGACTTTAAATTGGTTAGTATTTCCCAAATCCCGCTGTAGTGATGATGAACGAGGAGGAACTAAAATGAACGAGTTAGAAATATTTTGTTACGATCTAAAGAAGAAGACTTGTAGTTGTTTTTCTATGCCAGATGGCATTTTAGAAGTCCCTCCTTTTGACACTGAGCTTAAGGTTTTGAATGGTTGTTTGTGTCTTTCTCATCATGATGATAATTTTGTTGTGTGGCTAAAGAGGGACTTTAGTGATGAAAAATCTTGGTCAAAGTTGCTGAATTATAAGAATCGTCCTTCAACTTGTTATTGCTGTCGACATTACATGGAAATAATTTGTATGCGTGAGAAAGATGATGTTGTGCTGCTTGCAGAAACAGGTTTGCAAGCAGAATTTACCTTGTGCAATATCAGAGACAATAGAATAAAGGTTCGCCAAATTTATAACGAGAACAAACAGTCTCTTTTCTTATGATTATGTTCAGAGCTTGGTTTTTCCGTGTAGGAATTAAGTAGCCTTATGTTCAGAACTTGGTTTTTGTGGTTCCATTTTCTGTTGTTTGGATATTCAGACTCCCTAAACTCATTTTCTCTTGGAAAATATTTCTGTGTTGGTGAAACAAAGCATTGGCCAAGTCATGAGTTATGAGTATCAGCATCATTGAACTTCGGCATCTCATGAGTAAAATCTTCCGATATTTCTCAGCCTTAGCCTTAAAAGTATTGTAATATTACTTTATTAATCCTGTTACTATTTAACTATTAGAAAAATAACTTCTCTGCTATGATATCAGTAAGATCTTCTATTGAAACTATAAAATGTGCTATTTCAGCTTCACTAACTCCGAAGTTTCACACCATGTGGATATAAATATGATGTTATCGTCAGTTAATCATGCTAGTTAGTAAGATTGTTGTAGATAGTCATTTTCTTCACTTATCATTACATTTCTTGTTTTTATGCCTCATAATGGTGTCACTATAGAATCTCATCCTCAGTAATATTGCATTACAAGTTTATATTAAGCTATTGACATCTGTTTTTAAATAAGATAAATTATAGGTATAAAATTTTATTTTATTTGATGGTTGAGGTAACTAAAGGCGAATATGATCTTGAATGACGGTAACATTTTGTTAAGAAAATGATATCTTCACACACAAACTTTTACAACTTATCTCACAATCATACGTGACATTGACACTTTATTTTTTTTTTTATTTGTTGTGATATTCTACGTTGACTTTGTTTGAATGATAGCGGGAGGGAGAAAGGCAGAAACCGCGAGTATGCGTTATTGAAGTGGAGAGCACTTCGTTCATCTTCCAGAACAGTGTTATTGTTATTCAACCTGTGTTGTTCTTACTGAAATCCTCTTTGTCTGAAAATCCTTGTTCTTCGTTTCCCCACTGTTGCTCTTCGTGGAAACGTTTTCGTTTACCCACGGCACGAAAGGTTTGGTGGTTCGTTGTTGATATTCATTTTGGCGGAAATGAGCCATTTTTGTTGTAGTTTGTTGTCGCGCGTGACAGTAGTGGTGTTAGGTCGTGTGTTTAGTCTTAGTCATCCAAGGAAATGGGTTCGCTTATTGGACACTTAGTTGGTGGTAAGTAAATTTGATTTGTGTGTTTTGCTTGTGATTAAAACTTCTGTTAAAGGGTGAGTTGAAGAATGATTTTTGTTGGAATATATGTGTTTTATAGGTTAGGGTTATTTTTTTTTGTTCTTTATGAATTCATTTCGCCTGGCATTGTTCTTGGATTAAGTAAATGATGTTAATTGTTACAGTCGTGTATTTGTGTAATCTTTTATGTGTTTTCTGGTTCGCTGTTGTAGCAGATTAATTCAATGAGCATACAAATTCTAATTCCATTGTGATTTGGGTGTTTACTTCAAGGTGCATAGTGTAGTTCATTATTATTCCTTTAAAATTTGCTGGTTGCATGCGGTCCCCTTAGTTATGTACCTCGAAGCTTCATTTGCTTAAGTAAAAATGTTCCTTATAATTGTGGAAAAGATATAAATGAAGTCTAGAAGACATCTGCAAACTAGTATGCAAATAAGTGCTAAACCAATTCATGTGATTTGGACATCATCAACCTGCACGTGTTATATAAAATTTTGTTTATACTTCCAAGCATTTGCCTTATTTATGCACTTGAAAACTTCATTTGGATAAGTAAAGATGTTCTTTTTAATTGTTGAAAACATTTAAATCAAGTGTGGAATACATGTGCAAAGTAGTGAGTAATTAAGTATTAACCCACTTCATGTGATTTGGACATTATCAACTTACACATTTTATAAAAAAAAAATAATACTTGCACACATTTGCCTTATTCATGCACTTGGAAGCTTCATTTGGTTATATAAAGACGTTCTCTTTAATAAATATGTTCTTTTTAATTGTGAAAAAAGTTTAAACCAAGTCTAGAATACATGTCCAAAGTAATGAGTAAATAAGTGCTAATCCATTTCATATGATTTAGACATCATCAACCTACACAAATTTTATAATAAAAATTAAATACTTGCACGCATTTACAACCTGGAAGCTTCACATTTGGTTAAGTAAAGATGTTCTTTTTAATTCTAACAAACATTTGAAGTGTGGAATACACGTGTCAACCAATGGGTTAATAAGTGTTGACCCATTTTATCTCATTTGCACCTCATCAACCTACATTCATTTTTTTTTTCAGTGCTAGCACGTGGTTCCCTTATTTATGCACCTGGAAACTTCATTTGAATAAGTGAAGATGTTTTTTTAAATGTTGAAAACATATCACTCAAGTTTGGAAGACATGTGCAAGGCAGTGTGGATAATTGTTAACCCACTTCATGTAATTTGGACATCATTAACTTACACATTTTATAAAAAAATTTAATACTTGCACGCATTTGCCTTATTCATGCACCTGAAAGTTTCATTTGGTTGAGTAAAAATGTATTTTTAATTTTGGCAAACATTTAAATCAAATTTGGAATACATGTGCAAACCACTGAGTAAATAAGTACTAATCCACTTCATCTCATTTGCACTTCGTCAACCTACACTCATTTTTTTTAAATACTAGCACATGATTCTCTTAAATACATACCTTGAAGCTTCATTTGGTTAAATAAAAATGTTTCTTTTAATTGTGGAAAACATTTAAATCAAATCTGGAATACATGTGCAAAGTAGTGAGTAAATAAGTGCTAACTTCATGTGATTTGGACATCATCAACCTACATTTTATAAAAGAATTATATACTTCCTCATGCGTGTCTTATTCATGCACCTAGAGGCGCCGTTTGGTTAAGTAAAGATGTTCTTTTGAATTCTGGAAAACATATTAATCAAGTTTGGGATACATGTGTAAATTACTGGGTAAATAAGTGCTAACCAACTTCATCTCATTTGCACCTCATCAACCTACATTCATTTTTTTTAATACTTACACATAGTTCCCTTAAATATGTACCTGGAAGCTTCATTTGGTTAAATAAAAATGTTCCTTTTAATTCAGGAAAACATATCAATCAAGTCTGGAAGATATGTGCAAAGCAGTGGGTAAATAAGGGCTAACCCACCTCATATTATTTGGACATCATCAATCTACACACATTTTATAATTTTTTTATATACCTGAATGTGTTTTTTAAAGTAAAGATGTTCTTTTTTATTCTGGAAAACATTTAAATCAAGTCTGTAATACATGTGCAACATCGGGTAAATAAGTGCTAACCCAATCTCATTTACACCTCATCAACCTGCATTCATTCATTTTATTTTATTTTAAATACTTGCATGTGGTTCCCTTAAATATGTACATGGAAGCTTCATTTGGTTAAGTAAGGATGTTCTTTTTAATTCTGGAAAACATATTACTCAAGTCTGGAAGACATGTGCAAAGCAGTGGATAAATAAGTGTTAACCCACTTCATGTGATTTGGACATCATCAACCAACACACAATTTATACTTGCACGCATTTACGTTATGCATGCACCTAGAGTTTTCATTTGGATAAGTAAATATTTTCATTTTAATTGTGGAAAACATATTAATCAAGTTTGGAAGACATCTGCAAACCACTGAGCAAATAAGTACTAACCCATCTCATCTCATTTGCACCTCATCTACATTCAACTTAAGTCCCAAACCCAAATCCTAAGAGTACTAGGCATGAATTTTTTGTAGACTTCAAATTATATGTGCATACCCTTTAACCTATGTTACCAGTTAGTTACTCAAGAGTTAGTGCATTATTGAAGTCTGAGGTCTAATAAAAGTAATGACATCAACATCATCGTAATATCGGTTCAACTTATTTATAATTGATCCATAATTAAAAAGTTAAACACACAACTACTAATGTGTCATAGTCTTAACACATGCAAAAACATAAATATCAACATGGGTAGGTTGGCAAACAAAGCCCTACAAAATTCATAATTGCAATTGTTCTGATTTTGGTGCTTCCTCCTCGCGTACGTGAAAAATGGACTTCATATAGATTGATTCTTGAAACGTTTCCTTGGTTGATCCCTCAATCGGTGATACAAATTACTGCTTTGACATTAGTCGGTGTCTTCAACAATTCTGTCCACTTTTTCCTGATACTAGTCGACCTGTTCAACAATATTTTCAAAAAATTCAAATAACATGGTCTTCCCCACTTTCAAAAACTTGGACTTCACCTTACTATTTCAACTAATGATTCCTCCTTAAGGACATCAATTTTTTGAACTCTTCCATTGATTTCCGTAATTCAATAATCTTTGCTTCTTGTTCCATAATAGCTTGTCTTAATTGTTCCTCCTCTTATTCTTCTTCGTAAAATGTTGTACCATATTTTTAAAAAGCTTCCTTAACAAACAGTTGACAAAGCTCAATGTTGGACACACTAACATCAATAATAACCTACAATGTTTGACAAAAACTAACTCACATATTAAACAACTCATAGTACCAACCAAAACACAATCCAACAATCTTATGAAATTAAACATATCATGTTCTTATTCAAACAACGCTTAATTTTGTTCTCCGCTACTTTCATATTCATCCAATGCAATATTCTGGGGAACTTTGTGGTGAACTTGCAAACATTAGATTTTGGAATCAAAAAATGGTCAAATGACCATAACAGAAAGAAGTTCACACCAAAGGAAGTACTCAACCATGTTTAATTAAGTAAAAAAAAATTATAATTCAAATGAATTGAACAACAAATACCTGTAACAGATACACATAACCAAGTAATCATAAACCACACCACCCCAATTATATTTCCCAGAGCTACCAAAGTCATTCACAATTGTAAACAATATGGGAAAAACTCTTTCATTACGATTTGGACACAAGAACTCAAATATTCTCAATAAAATATAAAGGCTACAAAAATCCTCCAAACTAAGCTTTTCACTACGTTCTAGTAGAAGATGATAAACCATCTTAACATCAACACTTTTCTTATCATATAACTACTTACAATTGTTTTGTAAATCAACCTCTTGTAATCAATACTTTCACCATCCACTCTTAAACTCATTCCCAAACATATATTCAATAAAGTAAATTCAACAACTTCCTTACTTGTTAAAATCCCCCTTACTTCCAACCCACAAACTAATTAACAACATAAGAAGTGTCCTAGAAACTTTGAGAGATCCTTTCCAAAGGGTGTTCCTTCAAGAAGTGACTTTTGTTCGGCAGTTAACTTGTTATTTAATAAACCAATGTATTTCGTCCGACATGAATGCCAAAAAGTCTACAAAAAAATTTATCATTATACGTTATCACTTCACTTTTTTAAATATAAAATAATTAAAAATATACATCACATACCTTCGTATCAGCCTACTTATCACCACCGCTATCATTGTCATCACTATAATCACCCATTATACAATCCGTATTCAAAAATTAATGTCAACTGATGTCACCATACATCATGCAAACAATTAATGGTAGTCAGATTACCAAACATAATAAGGTTGTTAAATTGTGCATTTGAATGACCTAAATGAATTTTATGACACCAAGAAACCTCAAAGGAAAAATGACATGTATATCATTTAACATATACATCATTGAGCACATCATGGGAAAAACAATTTACTCAAGCAAAGAATATGACACATGGTCAACATACCAATAACATGGATATGTAATGTGCAAATATTATACCATGGGTTGACACTTATTGACTCAAGATTTGGCACATACATTTCTTCATAATTTACTCAATAAGCCAAGCAATCAAAGTAGTCCCCGCTCAACTTGGTCAACTTTAACTAACAACCATATGTAAAGTGAAAATATTATATACCATGGGTTTGCACTTATAAACTATTAACAATCTAAATCATTCATAGTCAACTTTAACTAAGACGGATATGTAATGTTCAAATACTATAACGTGGGTTCATAGTAAAAAACTCCTATTTAACCATACATTTCGATTTAGCATTGCCATTTACTCAGTAAGCCAACCAATGAATATCATCTCTGCTCTACAAGCATGTAAATCTACTAAAAGAAAACCTATGTAACATACTTATGAACAACACCACCGACGACTAAAACGAAACCAAGACTAAAAACGACAACTTGAACCACTTCACACTTCCTAAGGAATCACCAATAAACACCGAAAAACATAGCAGCCCATACATATACAGAACTACCAAATATCAGTCTTACAATACGAACCATTAAATCCTTAACAAATTCACAAAACTAACCAAATAAATCCACCGTAAATAACCCCATTAAAAATAAAACATCAAATAAATAACTCCATTACAAACAAAGCATCAAATTTAAGTTAGGTTTAGAGATTTCAAAACTTACCTCCGTTATCGACGCACTAAGTATAACAACCTTTGAAAAGGAAGAATTCCAAGATGAACACGACTTTCAACAAGAGTGACTTCTACAACATCAACAATAATCAAGGTTCAACGTATCGTCAATCCAAAAATAAGAATTTCAAGACATAGAAGAAGAACGGATTCAATGACACAACTACAATGAATAACAACAATAACGCATTAAAAAGTTAGCGCGACATTGATGAAGACGAAAATGAGTTCAAGAAGACCAAGGCACTTCAAAAAGGGTTTTAGAACAACGCTTTCTTCCAATAAATTTGTCTTATAAACCATTTCTGTCTTTCAAAGCGACCGTGGAAATCAATTAAAATTAAAAATAATAATAAAGTGTCAGTGTCACATATACATATGGTTGCGAGATAAGTTGTTATCAATAGTTGCCAGATAAGTTATTATCAATATATCATTTTCCATTTTGTAATCACCTAAAGTCCTACTTCTATGCCTACGGTGGTGGCTGGACAGGGATGAGAAAAAGTTAACTTTTTTTTATTCAATTCACTTTTAGTTTTAGAAAATTTAATTCAATTTTTTTTAATAAAAGATATATTCTAGATTTTGAAGTTGGTCTAATATTTGATATTTGAATATGAATTTAAATTTTAATCCAAATATCTTGGATTTAAAAAAATTCAAAGTAACTCGGTAGAAAAATTGAATTTGAATCTATAATTTATCAATTATTTGAATCTAAATGAATCTAAATTGGACATTTGAAAATTTAGGGTTAAATATGTTTTTGTCCCTTAACTTTCAGTGAATTTTAGAATTAGTCTGTTTTGAAACTTTGAACCAATTTAGTCTTTCATCTTTCGAAATACGTGATGTTTTGTATGTACATTAGGATTGTATTTGAGTTGTTTATACCGTTTGACATATTTTTGCTTCAATGTTAAGTCAAATACTATTATGAAACACGCTTGAAATGTCAAATAAACTTAACAAAATTTGATTAAAATGACTAAATTCACGTATTTCAAAAGATGAAGGACTAAACTGGTCCAAAGTTTCGAAATGGATTAATTCTAAAATTCACTAAAAGTTGAGAGAACAAAAACATATTTAACCCGAAAATATAATCCATGATTACCCGTAAAGCTAACAAGATAACTCAATTGAGCTACCATCCATCAACTTGGCCACTTGAAGATTGTATGAAACAACAAATACAAATTAAAGACGTGGGTGACTGTGAAATAAAATTTCCATCAATTTTTGCACTTCCTTTAACGTTGGAGTTAGATGTTGTTGTACTGTTGTTCTATAAAAATGTGTGATTTGGATTTCTTATTAAGATCAACGGTATCGAAAACTGTAAAAAAAAATATGTTTCTTCAAATGGGTGAATGGAGAAGAAAAAAAAAAGTGTTTAAATGATTTAATTTAAAACATTAGGAGGACTTAGTAAAGCCCATAACATTTATCGTTTGAAAAAACATTTTTAAGTTTTCAAAATATAACAATTAATTCACTAATGAAAAAGAAATAAGAAAAAATAAAATAGTGTTAAAGATATGAGTATCGTGTAATTTTCTAATTCGACATCTTATCAACTTACTTGCATATGGAAACATCGATAGAATTGTTAACATAATTAATAAACATATAAATATATAAATACAATAACTCATAAATATAATAAATAATTAGATAGCATTAAATATAATTAGGAATATTTTTAAATAATGCAATATTACATTTTTAAACTTGATTTACTTTAACTTGTGAATAAAAATATACTAAAATTGTATCCGAAAATTACATCTCTTAAAATCATTAAAACAACCTATTATGTCAAATTTTAAGTCAAGAATTGTAATAGACTTCTAAAAGAATTTAATATAATTAAATTTTATTTATTAAATTGAAATTCATTTTGATTTGTAAGTAAAAAATTGGTTGTGAATATAAAATAATACCTTTCGATATGTAAATAAAAAATTGAATATAAATATAAAAAATTATTACATTTAATAAAACAAAAAGGATAAATAAATGTGTGCATAAACAATTAATTAATTGCTAAACATAAAAAACATACGAATACAATTATAAATCTTTTTAAAAAGAATAATATTAGATTTTAAAACTGAAATTAATTTCGTGAATGGAAAATTGAACGTAAAGTGTAGTAGATAAAAATATATGTTAAACCGCATCCCATATATATAAACGAGTAAGATCCTTATTTAATAAGTTACATTTTAGTATTTTAAATATGTTTAACTAATTTTCATTATAGTCATTATTAACTGTTACTAGTAGGGTGTCAAAAAAATTCGTACCCGTGGGTGTGGGTATCTGCGGATAAAACCCGCAATGGGTAGGAAATGAATATTAAAAGTGGATACCCATTATCCACGGTACGGGTATTTTTGATACCCACATGTTAATGAGGTGGTACGGGTATCATAGTATCCGTACCTGTGGATGCTCGTACCCGCTAAACTTTAATTCACAAAAGTACCCTCATATATATATATATATATATATATATATATATATATATATATATATATATAACATTTTGTTCTATTTTTTTCTAAATTGCACATATTGTCTTCTGTCTTCATTCTTCAAACAAACTTCAAGTATTGGTACGTTGTCTTCTTTCAAATACACCCTTTGACATTCTTATCTCTCCTGTATTTGAAATTGGGCATATACATCAAATCCTATATAAACAATGACATTTATGGTATGCTTGTTGTCAAATGATAGAATTAAAATAAGAATAAGAATACTTGGCATGTGGCAATTGAGGTTTATTATTTGTTTATTTTGTTTATTTTTTAGGAATCAATTGGAGAAAGTGGACTTTTTGATCAAAACACTAATTAAAGAATTTTCATTGTGTTGAACGTCATTTTATATCTACTTTTATAATTATTTGGACTTGTATGAACTTGAGTTTATTTGAACTTTATTTAAAATTTATGACAGTGGTGTATTTTATTTTATTTTATTTGAATTTATGATTAAATATTTATTTTTTAAATAATTTTGTAAATATCCGCGGGTACGCGCATAACAGATACCCGACGGATATGGGTACGGGTACAGGGCAAATATTTATCCAGCGGGTAGGGTACGGGGGAACTACTATCTGTACCCTACCGGCCCTGTTACATCCCTAGTTACTAGTTATATTATATTATGAAATCGTATCGCGTTGCATGGTTTTGTTCCTCATAAAATGTTCTATAGTGCATTAAAAAATATAGTAGATATGTAAGTCTATTTTAAGACAATTCTACTACTTCATTGATCTTGAACATATAATGTCATGTTTTCTAACATTAAATGTTATTATAAGTGTCACAACTCAACATATCATCACATGACACTCAAGTTATTTATAATACTAAATCATTTATTTACTATGTATTATCATATAATTTATCTAACGAGTTTAACTATGGTGTAGGGTAATAAGCAAACTGGTAGTTTAAGTATTGCTACTACATCATATAATACATGACAATTATTGTGGAAGTCGATTATGAAAGTGGTTGGGATGAGGTAATATGATATATCCCATTTATACATATGTCCTAATTAATTTTCATATGTAATAATTTTAACTTCAATTTACTTTTGTAGATTTTTGTTGACAAAAAGCCAATGGATTCAAAAGCACTGCCATAAGTTTAGAAAACGTGGGCAAAATATTCTTTCTAAATATAAGAATTTAGAAGTTAATAGTTAGATTTAGTTTAGTAATTTTAAATGTTTAAGAACATTGTTCAAAGATTAGATAGTTATCTTTAATATTTATTAAAATCCTTTTCTATGCTATATTATTATACCTGTTTTTAGATTTGCCAATTTTGGCCTTTTATTGAAAGTGTTTTGTAATTTCTTTATTTTTACACCTTGTATGAGATTAACATGACTTCAGATGCATTAACAAATATTAAAATATCCAAGAAAATATTTTATACAACTCAAATACTATTTTTTATGCATCTTTATCTCACAAGGCCATTGTTGAAATTTGACCTTATTTTAAAGGTGTTTTTGTAAATTTTTATTTTCACATCTTGTATGAGATTAACATAACTTCAGCTCCATCAACAAACACTATAATATCCAAGAAAATATTTTATGCAACTCAAATGCTATTTTCAATGTGTTTTTTTTTTCTCATGAGGCCACCATTGGAATTTGTTGGGAGTAGTCCAAGTGTGAGTCAAAAAGAGTGAAAGTTTCACATTGGGTAAAATAGACAAAGTTAAATACTATATAAGAATAAAGACCCATAACACCATTGCCTTAAGGTTTTGGTGTAAAACTGGTATCAAATTTCTTATATGTGTAAGATTAATGTCATATAACCATATAGAACCACAATCTCTCAATGACTATAACCATAACACATATATGTGAAAAAATATATATAAAAACCCATTAGTAGTATCAGAGCCGATGGTTCGGAGTGACTGACCGCATAACCATAACCATAACAAAAAGGGTCACTCATACACATGAAGGGAAATATACCATATGAAAAAAAAACAAGGGACTCACCCTTGAGAGGAGATTGTTGGGAAAAGTCAAAGTCTCACATTGGATAAAATAGACAAAGTAGTTGGTGTAAAACTGGTGTCAAATGTCTTATATGTGTAAGATTAATGTTATATAACCATATAGAATCACAATCTCTCAATGATTATAACCATAACATATATATGTGAAAAATATAAAATATAAACCCAACAGAATTTAGCCTTATTCTGAAGGCATTTTGTAATTTCTTTATTTTCATACCTTGTATGAAATTAACATAACTTCAACTGTATCGCCAAATATTATAATATCCAAGAAAAAAATTATTTTATACAACTTAAATACTACATTCAATGTGTTTTTATCTCACGACACCACCATTGGAATTTGGAGTGTTTGTTGAGTCATGTTTATCAATGCAATGGGAAAAATGTTTTTGTTTACACTAATTATTCATAAATTTTGAATGAAACATATTTAATGAAAGAAATAGAGTGTCAAGATAGCATTCTTACAAGGCATTGCCAAATTCTGACCATAAATATTCATGGTGGCTAATTGTGAGCATTTATGGACAATCTTCATCAATGATCTTAATAATGAGTTGTCTCATCATGTAAAGATTGTTTAAAATGTTAAGGCAGAATAAAGTTTTACTTGGGACCCACAATGGGCCGCCATTGTTTTGATCCTAAGACATCATTAGGGTTTCACTATACATCAGAAGTATTGTCCGCTTTGGAATGTCGGCTCCATCACGATTTTATCCTTAAAAGGCATCTCGGAGGTTGGAAGATTCACCTGCAAACGACTCTCTAACGCTCAAGTCAGTAAGAGACTTTAGATCTTTTAAAGTAAAAGAGACTGAGTATGACAAAGTGTGTATTTCTTGGTGAAATACTAGGTGTATTTATACGGTTTCTCAACACTTATGATTTGTGTGATAAAAATAGATAATATCAAGAGAATATAAAATAATATAAACAAATCTAACAATTTACCATTTATATGTTAAATTAGTGGAATAATAACAATAATGTGATACATTCATTACCTTATATACCAAATATTTTTTAAATATATGGTATTAAGGAATATCACAATATAATCAAACTACCGAGATTTAATCACATATACTATTAATATATGAATATTTACACCAACAAATATATCTCATAATATCTTCCAATTACTTTAGGTCATAAAGTTGAATGAATTTTATTGGACTGCATCACTTAGCATATTTGTTGAGTCAGGTATGTACATGTATCAAATTGGTTAATCAATGCTCTCGAGCATAATTAGAGTTAACTTATACCCTTTTATTTAAGAAAATAGTAAATTAGCTAAGAAAGACTCAATTGGCCAATTTGATTCACAAGGTAGCATTTTGAAATCTACACTAGTGGTAAGCGGTACATTAGTGTCATTAGACACCAAAGGAAGTTACTTTAGTGAGTTCCAAAGGTATGGTGTTAGGCATCTCCTAAGCATCTTAGCCTCAACGCAACTTCTTTGAAAGAAGTGATGGCTTTTTGGTGTTGATCGCTAATTGTAACATAACTTTGTGTTTTGTTGCTACTAGGTGTACCTTGATGTTCGCTGGATGGGCTTTCTTTAGTGTTGATTAGTTAAATAACTTTAGAAATTGTGTACAAAAGAACATAATTTGTGTTACAATTAAATTTCCAAAAATATAATCTGTGTTAATATAACGTGTGTGACCAATCGTTAACATTATTATTTTAAATATTTCAATTATATATTAAATAATGTGTGCACAAAAACGATGCAGATGGAAAGGCAGACCTAGGGTGTCAAAATCCTGAAATCATGCTTGCATTTATGATGTGTTTGTTTCCAAGAATGGAAATTTATGATGTGTTTGTTTTCAAGAATGAATTTGAGGAGATGTAGAAGTAAAAATAAGGTTGTTTCTTGATCGAGAGGTAAAAGTGAAAATATTTGAAAATAAAGAAAAAATTAGGTCAATTAGGTCCAAGTCATGTAATGTCAAGTTGAACCGAACTTAAGTCAAGTTAGGTCAAACTAAAACCAAGTCACATTAGGTTAAGCCAAACCTAGGTGAGCTTGGAATGGTTTGGGTTAAGGTTGGGACCCATGTCTAGCTAAGATGGATTTGGTTTAGGTTTGGTTGGGATGGGTTAAGTATGTCGAGCCCATGTTTGGTCGAGTCGAACCAAGTCCATGGGTCAAGCGGACATGGATGTATGTAAAGTCAAGTCGAGCCAAGCGCATGTTAGGCAAAGCCAAATCATGTCAAAAATAGGCTTGGTTCACATTAAGTCGAGATGGACAGAGTCAAAAAGTTTCACATTGACTTGATTTGAGTTAGGTTGATTGAACCTAAATAATGCAAGGTCAAGTTGGATTGGATCGAAGTTAAACTTAACTAAATCAACTTAAATCAAACATAAATTGAATTGAATTCAGTCGTACCAAACCTAACTAAGACTAAATTCACTTATATCAAAACAAATTAAACTAATTCAAATTTAAATTAGAAAAATTAATCTAGATCCAATATACATTAAAGCCTGGGGATGAAATTCAAATCTATATAAAGATATGTTAACTTTTAAATAGAAATACGTAATTAAAAAATGAAAGACTAAACTTACATTTTTTTTTTGTTAGGAGCAAATTCATCTATATATGAACTTTGACATGTGTAACTAAAAGATGTTTTTTTTTTCTAAATATTATATTATATTTTCAGTAGAAAATAAATTTATAGAATTGTTATTTGCTTCTTTTAATTTTTAAAATTTATGTTGTTTACAAATTCTTATTTGATTGTAATTTTATAACAGGATTAGTTGTATTTAATTTTAAGTAATTTTTGAAACAAGACAAGGGCATTGTGGCAAAATTGAAAATTTCAATTTAGTGCCAAAATTCTAAATTTCATTTTAAAATTGAAAATAGGAGTAATTAAAGTAGAAGCTTTTTAACATTTTATTTCTAATTCACTTTGAATGTTTAAGACTCTAATATAAGTAGATATTATCACTTTATATCAATTTTATATTTTTTAGAAGTGTGTAAACTCTTCTTAAAAAGGCGTAATACTCTCTCTCCTTCATGAAATCTTATCTTAATTTCTAAAATTTGAATAACATTTTTCCTTTAAAGTCATTTTAAATAACCTAATTTTCAATATATTTTCTCTTCCGTCTCTTTTCTTTCGTTTTACCTTAACGATCTAGGATTTTCATTTAATACAGTTGTTTGATGAAATATGTCATGTCTATTTTTTAATGTAGTTTATAAACATTGAAAAAGAAAATCATTACCTTTCAATTTACTGAATTTTAAGAGAGGTATCATTCTTAAATTGTTGGGCCAGATTATATACTGAATTTGTGAAGAATAGTATTGCAACAATAAACAACTAAGTGCAAAATTATTGTCTTAGAATTGCATATAATTTAATAATGGTTTATATAAACTCTTACAAAAATCAAAATTCATAACAGAACTCAAATTATACAGATCTTGCAGATACCTCAGTGAAAAGGCAAAACTTTATATCATCTTTAAATAATGAATATGCTGCCTTGTTTATCATTCATCAATTTGGATAGCAGATATAGGCACTTCAGACTTGACAGGTTCATCATCATCATCCTCACCCTGGCTGTCTTCAGAATCCATTGAGGCTTGGAAGTAATCAGTTTTGAAATTGTAACCATCCATGGGATCCGAAGAGGCTGAAGCTTTCTTAGCCTTTTTTCTTTTCTTTTTCTCTCCACACCTCAGTTTTGTATTAAGCATACCGTCTGCAGTATATAGTTTTTCATTTTGCCTACTTGCTGCACTGTTATCCTTCTTCTTCCCACCATCATCTTCCATGGCTTCATCCACCTCCCCCACATTTCCGGGACCTTCGCCTTGGTTACCTAATTTGGTTTCTGTCTCATCCTACAAGAGAATGTTTTAATTAGTAAGTGTGAAAACACAAAAATTCCCAGCATAAGATTGATATCAACAATAATCAATTCTCTAAACGATTTCAAGAAACAAACCTCCAACATCATTTCAGTAAGATCGAGAGGGTGAGGGTGACTTGAAGGAACTTCAACAGCACTGAAGTCATCAACAGATTTAAGGCTCCCAATATATGAAGATTCATTGTTATACACTTCATCAACGTTAAACTCTTTCGCAAATTCAGAAACTATCTTCGCCTCTGAAGGTTCACCTTGATCCCTATTTGGGGGCATGGTATAATACTGAATTTTACCTGAAACATTCAAACAAAAAGAGAATTTTCTCCGCTTAGTTCTTTCTCAATTTTAACTTCAACACACAGAAAAGTAATCAGTTCTCTGATCATAATTTAAGAAATTCCATGTCTGCGTACCCTCGTTCCAATCACGAAGAACGATTCTTGCAGTAGTATCAATGTCAAGTATTCCACCCGTCTTGAGTTTACCCTTCACTATAGCTACCTGCCGCAGAAAGTCGTCAACATCACCTACATTGAAACTGGGAATGTTGTACAGAGTTAATCGCTGCTCAGGCAGACAGAGCTTTAGAATTTCCTTCACTGCGTTGTCCAAGTTAAAAGAAAAGGAATAAGTCTTTCGATTTACTTCATGAGTCAGTACAGCTTAAATAAGGATTTTCCTTAGATAAAATAATCGTATCATGCATACGTCTAAGTGTTTTGGAAATTAGAATTCTCATTACTAAATCAAATGTTAATTTATAGCTAAACAAAATATAAAACAACCATAGAATTTTAAAACAAGATAACAGGAAACATAATCCAACAGCCCGCACATAGAAAAATCAAATGTTCTACTACATCACCTATCAATCGCACTTTTAAAACGTAACAGAACTCCATTTTATAACTAGGATAAGTGGCAATATTTAATCAAAGGGTGCTTTTATCACCGACATCCTGACCCTGGTAGATCAACCACACAACCATATAATATAAGACGATGTACACACTCAGTGTCCCAAGGACTAAGCACATTCACACCATTGTTAACACAGAAGTAAACACAGAAGAAAACGAATGTTGTAAAGATGGAGCAAGTTTGAAAATATTGCAAATAATCGAATTATAATTGAAAGTCATTCTATTAAGAGAAAATGGAGGAATAGAAGATAAGAAATTTACAGCAAACCAGACATTAAATAAAAAACTTACAATGGGCTAATAGCCCTTCTGCTTAAAAACAGACATAACATAACATCTTTAAGGACAGAGTGCGAACCTTATATATGCAGTCACTAGTCAAACCAAATGAACCAAAAAATAGCAAAAATTGCAAACTGTTGTAGAATTGAATAATATTTCTTCAATGTCACAATCTCTTTTTCTTTTACTATTTTTTCATGTAAAATTCCTTTAAATCTTCTACCATTCTTTTTGAAATGAAGTAATGCAAATAAATACCTGAATAACCAAATAATAAGGGGGGGAAATGACTTTGTATACCTGGGCCAATTGGATCCTGCAAGTTCTCAATCCTCTTGCAATTTTTTAAGGCAATGGAAGCATCATTTTCTTTAGACTTCAGCATAACAACACCAGGGCAATCTAGTAACTTAACATTTTTGTCCAATTGAACCTCTTGCATTGATCTTGTTAACCCCGGAGTAGAGCCAACATTGACAACATGAGACCTTTTTAAACTATTAATAAGACTACTCTTACCCACATTGGGCAAGCCAATCAAACCCACCGTGATTGACTTTTTAATCTGTCAACACAAGGAATCAAAACAACAAAAAAATGAAGGATCCAAAATCAAAGGACAAAAGCAGAAAAAACCAAACAATTAATGGATAAGCAATAGACATTATAAAGACTAGAAAAGAAACTACAACAGGGAAAATAGAAAATCAATCAAATGCAAAAATCCCCAAAAGGTAGCAACGATAAACCATGAAGATGCACAGTAAAGCATACTTTTCCAACATAAAATCTTTACATTTAGCTTTGCTGTGTGATTTACCAAATGTTGGTACATTTATGCAAAAGCAAACAAATGAAAATGTCAGAGATCAGTGTCACCTAAATGACTAAAATAGAACATATGTCTGTGTGTTGTGTGTGCGTGCTTTTAACTAGGTGCAAACTTCACTCTTTTGTGTAGATTTAAGTTAGACATAAACCGACATTTCTATTATTCTGATTTTAAAAAGAAAATGTTTGGATAACAAAGTCATTTTCAACAGATACAATAGCAAAAACAACACTGGTAAGAAGAGAAACCCTATCTAACAAGATTGATACTTATCTTACACTAGAAACGATGATTCAGAAAAATGCATCAACAATATAGAGAACATTAATGCCAACAATTCTGAAGTTCCATTTAGAGGTGATATCATCATGGGAACAAACAAGGTTGTCAAATTCGAGAGTCTATGTCAAGAGTATATGTAACAAGTTTACATTATTATTATTACAAGTTTACTTTAAATAAAAAAATTAAAATATCTATAAATAATATAATACTTTATTGTTATATGATTCTATAAATAACTTTTTATATTTTTTAATGAAATATTATTATTATTATTACTATTAGATTATTATATTATATTTTTAAATATTTTTTATATTTTTCTAATATTACTATTCTTTTATAATAACTTTAATAATTCTATTATATAACTTGAATGGTCAGATTGTATACTAGATTTTATATTTTATATAAGAGAAAAGGTTGTTGGATTGAGGGCCAAAAGCTCATAAGAGAAGAAAGGACCCCTGAAACATTATCTCTCACGAAACTTCACTCCTACTCTTGAGAGCGCAGCACCAGCACGACAGCGGTGCAGCAGGAGAAGAATGAATCAAGCTGATTTCGCATAGGATCACAAGTTTAGTTGAGTTCACCAAGTTCACAACAAGTTTAGTAAGTAAACTCGGGATATGGGTGTGGGAACGTACATTCTACAAGTGCATTTGATAACCATGGGAGCAAGTACCATAGACATAAGGTTTAGTAATAATTTAATTTCTACTAAAATGTTAAAAAAAGTGTGATCTACCACTTTATTTTTCTTTTTGAGCCGGTGCACAAGACACATCCACCTGGTGCACAAGACACATCCACCTGGTGCACAAGACATATCCACCCACAAACATTTCTTCAAATTAACTCTAAATGTAAGTGACAAAAAATGAAAACCAACCCAGCTATGCTTTTGATTTGCGAAACCTTTTGATTTCATATTCGGTTCAACATTTAAGTTTGCTTTTCCAGCAAAGATATCTTCTATTCTATAATTTTCATGTCAACATAGTGTATCCAATGCACATTAGCAAGACCATAAATTTACAATATCACAGGCTAGAATGCATGGAAACACAAAAAACCACACTCATACACACCAAAAATATCAGCAGTGAATACATAAAGGATTCTCAATCATATATCTGAAAATAACTCCATGGAGGGAAGCACAATACAGGAACCAAAATTGTGACTGTGAAATGACTCACAAGCAACTGATTCAGCACAAAATTTTCATTATGAAAAACGCAATTTTACAAGCAGTCATCACCATTAAATCTGTTACACCATTAAATCTGTTACCTCATGACTTCTTGAGTAATTCTTCAACAATTTGAGTAGAGTATCAGCTCCAAGACAATCACTTAGTTGCAAAACATTGCTTGATTTTCCTTTCTTAGAAGATTTCCTCCACGCTAAGTTTGACCTTTGTTGTTGCGTGCTACACTTGAAGGCCACAGTAGGTAATTCTTCTCTAAGGTATTTGAGCCACTTTTCTAAAGCTTCTTTAGGGACAAGATCTATTATAAGGGTCAAATGATTAGCCAATGCAAAAAAAAATATTCCACAAAATGGAGAAAGCAGACAAAATGAAATGTGATCAGTAAACTACCAATTTTATTTAAAAGCAAGACTAGACGTTTATCAGGACCCGATTTCATCACCATGCTTTCTATCTCGGGACAGCGAGTCCCCAAAGGATCCCGGGCATCAAGAACCTCCAGTAAGACATCAGAGGCTTCAATGACCTTAACAAGATCCTTGTAAAAGGCTCTATCTGAGCTATCTATGGAATAAAAAAAACAAAAATAGCAATTGTAAGAACATATGCAAGTAAGCACTTGATAGTTCAAACTAACCAAACTGTCAGGAAATTACAAATAAATACACACCTCTGGTCTTTAAGGCAGTACCAAAATCATTACTATTTGTTTTAGAATCCTCTAGCAACTTGGAGTCATCTTCCTCCTCTAGCAAGCCCAATTTCCTTTTACGAGCCTGAAACAAGTAATGAATAATAAGTTCCTAACGGCAAGAAAAACAGAAATCACAAATGACACTTTCCTCCGTAGCACTCTTCTATTTCCCATCCCAGTTTGAAGTGGACATAAATCTATACTGATATAATAATCAAAAACACTTTAAAATACCAACATTCAAACACCCTCATTATCATCTATCTCTTTCTTCCTATCACATTACACCACCTATCATTCCTACACTTCTCTCACTAGGAACAATCAAAACCCAACTGCCCATGAATCACTAACAAGGTTTACACATTCATTTAACTTATCATGTAACATAACAAATTATAATCAATAATAAAAAAAATGCATGAAACGTGGAGTTTAATAAAGATAAACCAATTACCCTCTCTTTGCGTTCAGCTTTCTTTTGCTCCAATTCTTCAATGGCCTTCGCTCTTCGAGCTTCAATGGCTTTGAGTTCCTGTTCCTTGAAAGGCCAATCGTTGGGAATACCAGGATCCTTCTCGACCTTCTTTTTCCCACTCAGCTGAAGCTTTCTCGCTTCCTTCGCCTTTTTTTGGTTGTGCTCTTTCACCTTCCGTATCACCTTGTATTTCTTCTTCAACGAAATCCTCTTACTCTTACTCTCTGCAACGCAACAATTTCACCACAATATTAAAAATAAATAAACAATTAAAATCATTGCACACAACTGGAATCAAAGAACAGGGAAAAGGGTTTTCTTACTCTTGCTCTTCTTCACCATTTTGTGTTGTCTACCGTCACAGGAGAGAAGAGATGGGAATGATAATCACGTCAGACGAAAGAACGGAGAGAAGAAGCTAAAATATTTGAGGAGGCGGTGGAGGGAATAGAGAGGAAGGTGAATGAGAGTGCGCTGTATAATTAGGGTTTTGCACCAAACTAAGCCCAATATTTCAATATTTTGTGGTTAAATAATTTCGCACGTGTTTTTTATAAATAATAGTTGGTATTAAGGTTGTAATTTATAATTTTTTATTATTATAATTTAGTACACGTTTAGCTTCTACTATTTAATTTTATTAAAATATAGTAATATATATTTATATATGAATATTATTATATTTAAAAATTATATTTATTATATATATATATATATATATATATATAAATTCTTTATACTAATAAAAATAGAATTCTAATTCTTCTACTTTTCTATATCTCATCGTTGTAGGACTGATTTTAATCTTGTTTAAATATAATAAAACAAATCTCTTTTAACCGATACTTTAATAGTCATAATCTTAAATAAAATGGATAAAAATTTATAAGATATGGTAGCTATAATTCTACCTTTTTTAAAAACTAATATTTTTATTTTTATTTTTTGTGTAAAAAGTACTTATTTACGCTATCATTATTCATTCAAAGTATTTTCATGAAAACAGTGATGTAACTGATAAATTAAATAATCCAGATTTATATAGAGGAACTTTTTTATTCATAAAATATTTACGAAAGAAGAGGAAAATAATATTAATTGGAACGACTAAATGAAAAAATTAATATAAAAACCTACATGATAGATCTTTTAAAATTGTAATTTACATGTAACTTATAATTAATTAAAGAATGGTATTCAAGATTATATATAGCTTTTAAAAATATAACTGTTTTTGTGAATTTTTATAAAATTGAATTGTCATTTTTTTCATATTTCTAATATTTGATTAAATTATTTATCAACTTCTCTCGTGTATAAATAGTTTCGTGAAAAAAAAACATATATATATATATATATATATATATTATTTTAACAATTGTTTAGTTTCTACTGTATACACTAATTCAAAACTCCCCAATTTATTCACTTTATCTAATTTAATAAGGGTCTAGGATTTTTTTTTTCCTGAATGTATAAATATAGCTCTTTTGTGTTTATTATGTAATTACTTTTTATTATTTTGTTTTCAGACGTGAATTATTCTTTCTTAAACCTGGCATATAAAGTTTATCAAGAAAGACATTTGGACAGTCAGGTATATTCTTTCTTAATATTTTTAGTTGTTAAATATTGTTCGGCATTTAAAAACTTAAACATCTTTTACATTCGGTGGTAATTAAAATATTTTATTCAATGTAAAAAAAAATTAACGAATTTGAATTGTATATACCAAACAAAACGATTGAAAAAAAAAAAGGAAGAATTTAAAATGAAATAAATTCAAATTTAATATACCTAAATATCTCAGCAGAAAAATTTCATATCCAAACACAATGTTATTGAATTGTTATAAAACTAAATTATCAATTTTTCATCTTTTCAACATTTGATTAAACTAATTATGTATTGCTACATGTAGAAGTAGGTTTTTTTTAAGGATCCCTCTTGTTTTTTGTTTTTTCACTCGTATTTTCCTTTTGTTCTCAATTATTGTTAGGAAAATGATTAAATGATTACTGCATTTTGACTACGGCATTACTATCTGATGTGGAAAATGAATTTTAATTTTTTTTCACTTGCAAAAGATGGAGAGGCACGTGATGGGAATATGAACATTAATGAAATAGCAATTGCAAGCGACGAGACAAAAAAAAACAGCAAAAGCGATTTTACTCTAAAATCACTCGCAAACCACAACGATTGGTGCAGGAGTCCTTCGAAACTCTTCGCCCATTCCCTGCGAAATCCACCCTTCATAACTATTTAATTTTTTTTTTCTATGGTATTCAAATTTTACTTAAGGGGTTAAAGGTTGTCTTTTGTACTTTGAACTATTTGACAATATATGGTTAGAGCAATATAATATATGTATGGCATTCTTGTTATTATGCACACTTTTTTATCCACCTAAGTCATACTCATCGGTAAGATCCGTATTATATATGATAACTCTGGAAGGAATAACTGGTGACCACTGACTTATTAATTGGTGACCTACTTTGAACATTTTGCACAACAGTTTCACCACTGTTATGTTGTAAGGAAAACTACAACTAAAACATTTCTAGTGTATTAGAAGACGTCAATAACATGTATGGAAGGTATATTTACTCCTAATAAAAATTGTTGTAGAATAATTGGTTCACAACTCCCACCTCACACACATGATAACAACGAATGCATTAACTAGTGACTCTATATGTATTACATGGTGACCTGCCAATTACTTTTTGCACAAAAGTATCAACTGGGTCTATTGTTATGGTACTAAACATGTATATCATTCATAGTGAATCATGTGACCTTCCAAGCATGTATGGAAAACCTAATAAATATTGATGCAAGATAATTGATTCACAAAATTCAGCTCACATATTGACTCTGGACAGAATAATTTGTGACCATTGACTTATTAACTGGTGACCTACCTTGAACTTTTTGCATAATAGTTTCACCACTTCTCTGTTGTAAGGAAAACAACATCTAAAACATTTATAGTGTCTTGGAAGACCTTAATAACATGTATGGAAGGTATATTTACTCCTAACAAAAATTGTTGTGTAATAATTGGTCCACAACTCCCACCTCACACACATGATAACATTGGATGCATTAACTAGTGACCTCTGATGTATTATATGGTGACCTGTCAATTACATTTTGCACAGCAAGATCAATTGGGGTTTGCTGTTACGGTACTAAACATGTATACCATTCATAGTGATTCACATGACCTTCAAAGCATGTATGGAAGGTATATTGAACCTAATAAATATTAGTGAGATAATTGGTCCACGAAATTCAGCTCACATATATATTGACTTTGGATGGAATAACTGGTGACCACTGACTTATTAACTAGCGACCTACCTTGAACTTAATGCACAACAGTTTCATCATTATTCTGTTTTAAGGAAGTCCACAACTAAAACATTTTTATGTATTAGAATATGTCAATAACATGTATGGAAGGTATATTTACTCCTAAGAAAAATTATTGTGGAATAATTGGTCCACAACTCCCACCTCACATACATGATAACAGTGGATGCATTAACTAGTGACCTCTAATGTATTACATGGTGACCTGCCAATTACTCTTTGTACAACAATATCAATTGGGATCTGCTGTTATGGTATTAAACATATATATCATTCACAATGAATCACACTTAGGGTTCAACAATAATGACAGAACTTTGAAAAGGGGATTTCCAAAAAATGTCGTTTTCTTCCTCACACTTTCGTCTTCACCACTTCTCCCTACCTTTGTGTGAGAAACCTTTCCTTTTGATGCTTGAGAGTGTTCTACGTCTTCCGTTTTTGTTTTCTCCCACTCGTCTTCCCTTTTGTCTTTCTCTTCTCTCATGGAACGGAACAAAGACGGTGGCTTTCGTAGGGAGGGTGGGGATTTTCCAAGGAAGATGACCGACACAGTGGATTTCGCAAGGCCGACACCAGTCATTGTGGTCTGCGAGTGGTTTTAGAGCAAAATCGCTTTTGGTGGTTTTCTTTTCTCTCACCGCTTGCAATTGTTATTTCACTAAAGTTCATATTTCCCTCACGTGCCACTCCATCTTTTGCAAGTGAAAAAAAAATAAAATTCATTTTCCACGTCAGGGTAATGCAGTAGTCAAAATGTAGTAGTAATTTAATAATTTTCCTTATTGTTATCATGTCAATTGTACGACAACATATATTTCAAATGGACTAAAAAAATGGAAAGAGCATGTCACCTGGGTATTCCAAAGATAAATGTAATTAAAATTCATTATTCAAGCAAACTATCTAAGATAAGATCCATGAGACCTTCATCATAACTTCAAATGTAGCAAATCACAAACTTGATCAATAACGAATCATTTCAATTCTTCATTAAGTCTTTATAATTTCACATAATCACATACATAGCTTCATCAAATCTATGTACCAAGGTCACTTGTGCTAACAAAATATCAAAATTAAAAGTATTCAATCTGATTAGGGCGGTGAATACTGCTCATTTAATTATTTTCTAACTGATAATGATATTGTTCATAGACTCATTAATCCTCACACTCACCATAAAAGTAGGATCGTAGAACATAAGCATAGACACATTGTTGAATTGGGACTTACATGATTACATTACATTTCTCTTCCTTTAATGTTTTGGGGTTATGCTTTTGTCACTGATGTATATCTTATTAGAAGACTTCCTACGAACTCCTTAGATTTTTTCATTCCATATTTTGTTTTATTTGATAAAAATCATGACTTTCGTTTTCTGAAAACATTTGGATGTTCCTATTTTTCTCTAGTACGACCATATAAATCCCATGAACTTTATTTGAAATCTGAAGAGCGCATTTTCTTAGGTTATTCTCAAATACATAAAGGCTACAAATGTCTTTCTTCCAGTGGTCATATATTCATTTCTAAAGATGCTTTATTTGATGAACTATGATTTCCTTATTCTAAGATGCTTTCCAAAACACCAAATCCTACCTATGATGTAAGTTAGTATTTTAATTTAAATCTCAATCTCTTATTACCTTCTCAGACTATTGTATCTAGTAGTTCTCTACAACCTCGTTTGTGTCTACATATATGTCTTTGTCTCATTCTGTGTCCATGTCAAAAGCATCTCCTATAATTTTTGATACAATGGATTCCTCATCCCCTCAGTCTAAGGTTCTTCATATACCTTCTCATAATTTTCATCCTATGCAGACCAAATCCAAGTCTAACATTTTTAAAAAAAAAAAAATCATCCATCTTTGTTGATAACCCATTATGAGCCTACCACTACCTGTTAGGCTCTGAAAGATCCCAATTGGCAGGCTATTATGGAACGAGAATATAAAGCTTTTAATTCAACAAAAGACGTAGGACTTGGTTTCTTTACCCTTCAACAAAAAGGCAGTTAGTTATAAATGGTTATTTAGAGTCATATAAAATGTTGATGGCTCTTTTAATAAATATAAAGCTCACTTGGTAGCCAAAGGGTAAGTTCCAAGCTTTGATTTTTATGAAACTTTTTCTCCAGTGGTGAAGCTTGTTACTATTCGTATAATTTTGACTATTGCACTCTCTTTAGGATGGAAGTTATTTCAGCTAGATGTGAATAATGTTTTTCTGGATGGTTTTCTTGAAGAAATTGTTTATATGCAACAACCTTTCGATTTTCAAGTGGTTAACAAGTCTTTGGTTTTCAAGTGGTTGACAAGTCCTTGGTTTGCAAGTTGAATAAAGCGCTTTATGAGTTGCTTTATGAGTTGAAACAAGTACCTAGACAGTGGTTCACTAGATTACATAATACTCTTCATCAATTTGGATTTGTTAACAACACCTGCTATACTTCTTTATTTATATACAAGAAGTATTTAGAGGTTCTTTTATCTCCCAGTTTATGTTGATGATATTGTCATGACTGGAAGTTCTGTTGGCCTGATTCAGCATTTCACAGCCAAACTTCATGCTACTTTTTCTTTAAAACGATTTGGTCATCTGGATTATTTTCTTGGCCTTGGAATCAAGCATTTACTAGACAGTTCAATTATAATGACACCTCAATCCAAATATATCCGTGATCTTCTTCACAAGACTCATCTAGTTGAAGCTCATACTATTTCTACTCCCATATGGTTTCTAATTGCAAATGATCTAAATATGGTGCAGATCTCTTTGCAAATCCTTATATAGGTCAATGGTTGGTGCATTGCAGTATGCCATTATTACCCCGCCTAAAATCAGCTTTGCTATCTATACTGTATGGCCCATCGTTGCACCATCGGTTGGGTGGACCAAAGACAAGCAGTCACAGGCCGTCCACTACAGGCAGATCTTCTCCTGGGCTACTGATGTGGCAATCTCTCCCGAGTGCTTTAAGGGGACTCGTGACCAAACGCCCCCTGTGTGCATTTGTAGTTGAACTTTGTCTCCACCTCTGGAGACATCTTCATTTATGAAGACAGCCGACATGACGCACAACCCTTCAGTCGGGCAGCCACACCACACACCAAAACTGGATCAAGAAGTGAAAAGTGAATTAAAGTAATACAAGTCAATAATCAAGTTTACAAAACAAAATTGGGTATGATTAGGAAACCCTAATCACGGGCCCATACCGAAAACTATAAATAGAGGTCCAAGGTAGGTTGGTAAGAATCCTTTGAACTGGCTTAAGGATCGGAGCCTTTTAGACAAGTGCCCCGACCGCCCGATCAGTCAACGGAAGGAGAAGAAGACTTTGAACAGAAAAATGGATCGAACAAGCTAGCTGAGAAAAACACCAAACAAAAGGACTTGAGGGTAATTTGAGTTGAGTGTTGAAGGTAGGTGCTTGACCCCTACATCCGAAACACTATCAATAAAGTCTGTAAGTTCATGGCCAACCCTCTTGATTCTCATTGGAATGTGGTCAAACGAATTTTACAGTACCTAAAGGGAACTTTATTTTATGGCTTGCACTTTCAGCCAACATCATTTACTCGATTTGTCCCACTGTGCGCTTTTCGTGATGTTGATTGAGCCTCTGATGTTGATGATTGTCGCTCTACATTCGGTGTCGCTAGTTTTCTTGGTACAAATTTGATCTCATGGTGGTCACGAAAGCAACAAGTCATTGCTCGTCGTTCCAGCATTGAGGCTGAATTTAGCATAAACTTTGGCTGAATTGCCGTGAATTTTCAAGTTACTTACTGAACTTCAAAAATTCGTTCATCACTCCTATTATTCATTATGATTATCAAAGTGCTGTTTCCATTGCTCATAATCCAGTCTTCCACATCTGAACCAAGCACATGGAAATTGATGTTTCCTTTGTTCAAGAGAAGATTATGATCAAACAGTTGGAAGTTTCTCATATTCCTTCTCTTGATCAGTGAGCAAATACTTTGACCAAGCCTCTTTCTTCGTCACGCTTCTTTTTTCTTCGTTCCAAATTCAATGTGAAGAATTTTCTACTGAAAAATCTTCTCCTTGAGTTTGAGGGGATTACTAGTATATGTTAGTGTACAATTGTCAATATGTGTAATTATCTATAAATACCAAATTGTACAACACACTTCAATTGGTCGACATGTTAATAAAATCGATTAATTTGTTTAGTTTTCTCTCTATTTCATAAATCTAAGACTAAGTGTAATGAATGAATTATTTTTTTAATTCTTGTCAAAACAAATTTACTTTAATCTATTGTGTTTATAGGATTGTTTGAGGACGAGTAGTTCACTAAGTCTTATAGCTTTAAGACTTAGCATCATAGTCATATTCAAAGTTTTGTATTGACTATGAAGGGTGAGTGGAGTCTTAGCTGAGTTAAGGTAGGAACTAAGACTTATTCGCTTATTTTTTAATGAAAGAGGTAAAAAAATAGATAAGAAAAAAGCATGTATGCACGTGTAGAGTTTTAGAAAAGAGTATTTCTTGTAATCGAGTAGATTAAAAATAAGAAACTTGAACAAATTAATTAAGAAGTTGTTTTGATTAATTTAAAATCTGAATAAAGGTTGATTGAGTGATAATTATTTGTAAACCAATGAAAAATCCTAGTATGAGAAAGCTAGAAAATCAACCTATGTTCATCATCTTTGTTTAGGTCTTTCCCATTTTGCATAATCTACTGCTTTCTTCAAAAGCCCCATTTTTCTATTAGAGTTTTGTCTAACACCTTATATAAAGCATCATAAGGAATTGTTCTACGTGAGTTCTTTCACCAAGTTCATCGGGGGACGACTTAAGTTAGTTTTAATCTTTTATATATTATACTGTTGTTATAGACGATTAACATCTATTTGATAACGACAACTATTAGAGACCTAAAACAACATATTCAAACTTGACAAAAATTTAGTATGTGGTAGAATAACTGAAAGAAGAATAATTTTATAATATAAATAAAAACTTACTCTAATAAAAAATTCGATGGGTTCAAAATAATTCTCCGTTACGATGGGATACGATCTGATTCTGAAAGATAAAATTTGGAGATAAAATTGAGAGAAATGAAAAGGAAGAATGGATGGTGGAAGGGAGCGTTGCGAGGAAGAAGAGATAAACACAAGTTGCAAGTTGTCTTTCCCTTTCTTTTTTCTTTGTTTTAAACATGTCACATACTAAAACTAGTATATGTTGATTAAATTAATTTTACAGAAAAAATTTAAATAAAAGAAAAATAAGGGCTTTATACAGATAAAATTACAAGCTATACATTTATTTATAATCAGCATAAATCTTACAAGATTTTTTGATTGAATACAAAATTAGTTAAAATTCACAGTAATTTCTGGATGCCGGGAAGGGGATTCAACAAAATTACTATTTTTCCTATTTCTATCACAGAAAAAAAAAAATTAATACCTAAACGATTAGCACCAATCATGGCATTCTGCCGATTCCCTTTACGATACATAATTCAAAACTATCAACTGTGTGACTATGAAATAACATTATCATAATCCTCATCATCAATGTCATCATCTTTGTTGATTCCATTGGCATTATAATCTTTGACGTCATCATCATCTTCATCTTCATCTTCATCTTCATCTTCATCATCAATCTCAAGATCTGCAGTTTCTGCTTCACTAGTGACATCAAGAATATTATGTGAGGTCCAATCAGGAGGAAAGGTCTTTTGTAGGGCTTCTGTTAGTTCTCCTCCTGTTCTTTCAATCTTACGTAAATATCTTGACCAATGAACCGCAGTTCCCATGTCAACAGTCATCTCAGACTCTACCATCTCTCTACATATAGACAACAGGCCACTATATGCGTATGATTGAGCAAAGGTTGCCCTTGATAGCAAAGATGTCACAAGACAATGGTACACTGCTTTGTCTGGTTTCAATCCAGCTAGTTTCATCTCTTCAAAGCAACTCAAAGCTTTCTCAGGCATAGAGGCTCGTGCCCAACCATTTATTAGAGTGGTGTAGGTTTTAAGGTTTGGTTTTATATCAGATGCTTCCATTTCTTGGATAATCTCAGTTGCTTTCTGGCAGGAAGAAAATAAAAACTGATTAACAGGTGATATAAATAAATTACCATAAAAAATCATGCACTAAGGTGGTTAGGGAGAAACGAAAATTTTTCTGAAGCTAAAACTTCATAAGGTAAAAAAAACGTTTGGAAAAGCTAATTTGAACTTCTTTTTCTTATTTTCTTCTTCCAAACGTGTTTATGAAGAAGTTCATCCAAACATATCAATGAAGATGCAAGGAATACACTTGTAGCCTTGCTTTTAGTCCACTTTAAGTAATCACAAACTTAATAAGTTAAATTCATCATACCTGCATATCTCCAGCTTTACAACAAGCATTTATAAAAGACGTGTAGGTATGGATGTCTGGTCGAACTCCTTCTTTTTTCATTTGCTGCATCAAGTCTGCAGCCTCCCAGACATCACCTCTCCGAGCCCAACTAAGAAAGTCAACAAAGTTACTAAAATACAGCGCAAGTTGTGAAGCCGCTAATGGATAAAAATATTAAATATTCCAAGCACGTACACATCGAAAAATATATGAACATAAAAAGATAATTCAAGAATACACAGACATAAATAAATGTTAGACAAAATGAAAACTTCAATTTTCATTGTCAGATGCAATTTATTCATACCCATCAATTAGTATGTTGTAGACAAAAGTGTTCCTTGGAATCTCTTTTGCACTCATTTCTTTTGTGACTGCAAGGGCACTCTGCATCCTGCCTGCCTTGCAACATGCCTTCAACAATGCCTCATAGGTATAGACATCAATCTCCAGACCCTCATTCCTCAACGCGGTAAAGTACTGAAAGGCCTTTTCAGTGTCACCCAGTGAAGCATAACCTTGCATAAGAGTTGTATATGTGTGTTCATTCGGTCCAATGCCTGCCAGATTCATTTCATCCAATATTGCTACAGCCTTGGCCATCTGCAAGAAGTGTAACATTATTTACAGAAAAGGTTACACAATTTATGACCACTAAAACAAGAAACCTAACAGAAACATCCCAGTATATCTATTGTAATCCAATCATACTAAGCAAGAACTTGTTAAGACAGAGACAGTTTGATAAGTGAAAAGACAACCTTTCGTTGAAGAGTATAATCCTCATTGATTAATATAGTTTCGTCTAGACAACCCATGGTTTGGATGATTAGAAATAATAATAAATTTTTATAAGCTAATCATAGTCTCTCTAAGTGTGTATTAAGAAAAAAATAAAAGTTCTTATGATTAAAAGTGATTTGATCAGTTAAAGTAGGATCGTCTAGAGTATGTACAATACAACGATTAAATGATGACCATCAGAGAGGGTCAACATGAAAGCAATAGACATCGAAACCACACATATATACAACAATTAGACGATGACTATCAGAGGATGTTAATATAAAATCAATTGAAGCTATTGACACGTGTACAACACAAGATTCAAATTTCATTTGCTACTATTTAATCTTCACCAAATGCAAGTAACGAATTTCCACAACGATTGTGAAACAGTAAATCAGCCTTTCCTAAGTTTGTGTGATTAATTTGTTGTTAGTAAGACAGAGATGTTCAGAAGAAAAGTTGTCCTTGCATATTAAGTTGAGTGCAACAAAAGAAGATATCAACCAAAACGGTATCATCCTCTGCTAAAGTACTGACAAAGGAAAAAATCAACATGCAAGCTTCAACGGTCTTTTTCAAGATGCCTATAAATAGAAGTTTCTCCATGTAAAGCGAACCAATGATCTTCCGTAAAAAATCAATGCATTGTGCCTTAGTTGTTGGCCAAATCTTTTAAATGCTGAATCTATATAGACAATCTAATAGGCAATAGACAGAGTGACATTTCTTAGTAAACCACTCACTTTGTGAAATGTATTCTCTGAACAAAGAGTGACCATAGGTCATATCCTCTCATAAAAGAAATTTCCTTACAATCTTTCAAACAACTTTGTTTTGTAGCCAAGAGTAGCAATAATAAAATACTCGGGAAAACCAGAAGTAACTTAGTGCTAAAGAACATTTGTGTAAGAAATGGCCCATGTGAATAAGTTCTTGAGACTGCTATCTTCAGTATCAATAAGAGATAGCACTTTTTATCTTCAATGGTTAGCCTTTATTTTAGTGTTTCCCCAATTCTTTGAAGTAGGCAGAATTGTTGAAATCTTATAACAGTAAGAAGCAATGGAAGCCAGTGCATGCAACAGCTGTGCCAATTTTAAATTCATAGCAATCAATTAAAAAGTTTACAGCTACCAGAACTTCAAGAAAGAACTAAAACTAAACAAATTCAGGCGAATTTAGATTCCTTTCTAGAAAGTGCATTATAACTACTGAGTATACCACAGTTAGCTCATTGGCTATTTTTATTTATTTTTTGAAAATTGAATAAATAAATGGGTTAAATATGTTTTTGGTCTCTTAACTTTCAGTGAATTTTGGAATTAGTCTATTTCGAAACTTTGGACTAATTTAGTTCTTCATCTTTCGAAATATGTGGATTTAGTCCTTTTAATAAAATTTTGTTAAGTTTATTCAACATTTCAAGCGTGTTTCATAATAGTATTTGACTTAACATTAAAGTAAAAATGTGTCAAATAGTATAAACAACTCAAATACAATCTTGAAATGCATACGAAACATCAAATAAACCTAACTAAATTTGATTAAAAAGACTAAATCCACATATTTTGAAAGATGAAGGACTAAATTGATCCAAAGTTTCGAAATGGACTAATTCCAAAATTTACCAAAAAATAAGAGACCAAAAACATATTTAACCCTAAATAAATATATAAAGGTAAGGAAAAGTAAAGACCAAGTCATGTCATTTGCTTATTATAATAAACAATTGTTTACTCAACCTCAGGTTACCTGGCGCTTCTCAACAAGGCCAAGAATCAGAGCATTATATGTGTGTACTGTGGGAATGCAGCCACTCCTCATCATATCAAATACCTCGAGAGCTCTACTCATCTCTCCAGCTCTTGCAAAACCATGTATAATGGGCAAAAATGTGCGTGTAGTAGGTCTATGTCTCTCCTTCTGCATTTGCTTCACCATACGAATAGCACGATCCATATTACCCATTCCACAAAAGGCTGTTACAATGTTATTGTAGAGAACTACATCGGGCTTCAAACCGGTCTTAGTAAAATCTTCAAAAATGGAGAATGCATTAGCCCAATCTTTTAACTTCAAGAATCCATTGATCAACATAGAGTATGTCTTCATGTTATGTTCTATGCCACTCATTTTCATCATTTTGCTTATTTCCAATGCTTTAGAAACTTTTCCTATCTGAAAAAAAAAAAGATAACAAAGATTGGCATCAACAAGCAAGAACTACTGATGGCATATACATTTGCTTGCTTGACCAAAATTGGGTATCAAATATAAACAGATTGGACATGATGGGCAGTTTATTAGCTGGAAATGAATTGTCTATCAAGTATTGATTTCATGTACTTTGCAAGGGATTCGATTCAGAATTGAAAACATTGATATTGGATCATTGTATTTCAAAGATAGTATGACAGTCTTAAAAGCTGTTCTGACAAAATTAAAAGAAAAAAAATGTTTAACTTCTCAGAACTTTCATAGTTTTCAAAAACTAATTATAATTATAACAGAGTGCAAGGATCAAAGTGAGGATTAATTGTTGATAACAGAGACTTACTTAACAGATAAATAAAAGGATTAATAATTGCAGGGGAGCTTATTTTTCTTCATGAGAATGAACAACTTTTGTTCAAACTGGTAGAGTGACGCTTGATGTTTAAACCTAAGAGCTCTTGTCGTCAAACATCCAAGGTCTCACTGCTTCCCATTCCTAGAACATCATTAAATAATTGATATTTCCATATATTTGAAATTTATACTAATCTTAATATGAAGGGTGCCTTAAATAATGTGAATTTTATTGGTATAATCCACATGATAAGACAAAACATGAGGTTTGCCCACTCATCTTTAGGGAACTATTGAGTGAATATGCTTAGCCAATTTTGGTCTTAGTTCAAAGAGCTGTGCTTGGTCGGATAATATACCTTCTTTTGTTATACCCCCTACTTTCGCGAGCCAATTTGTAAATTCAAATTTTTTCATAGATAGATTTTAACTTCCTTCTTATACCCCCACTATTATTGTTTTCATATCCTTTATTTTATGGATTGGGGTGCGGTGGATTATTATTAATTGTGGTGTTATAGTTGGGATGGCAAATTGTGATGCTTTAGCACTACCATTTTATTAAAATAAATAAATGTATATGATAGGAACTTCAATAAAATGTGTGCAAGAAAATCAGGCAGTAACTGCTGAATATATAAATAATCCAATTAATGTAGAATGTTATGTCTTACCTTGGTGTAAAGATTAATGAGACAGCCATAACTGACAACTGATGGAGAGAAACCACATTCCTTCATCAAAACAAAGAAATAGTTGTGTCATTTAATGAAGAGTGCCACAATGCATAACAGTTTTACAAAACCAAATCCAAATAAATCAGTGATTATCTGAGTAATATAACACAGGCTAAATTAAAGGGTAAATTTTTTAAAAAAACTAGAGACACTTGTGTTAAGAAACAAAACTTAAAGGGTACATGTATACTTGATGAAATAACTCTAGACTATAATAAAACAACTGGGAATTGTTACCACCTTTTTCTTTTAAAAACTACAGACATAATAAGAAAAACTGTTAATATCTGCATGGTGACAGATAAATTCATTGAGAAACAAGTTGGACAATGTAAAAGAAAAAAATCTATAATGAATTTATTATGTTTGAGATCCCACATCAACTATTGATATGATCAACTATAGTATATCAATAAATGTAAATCTCACCTTACTAGCTAGTTTAGTAATAAGTTACGCCTAAAACTCATCTTCTAAGATATCAAAACTTATCATAACAAGGTTTGCTAATATATCTTGTCACTTAGTATCGAAATGTTATTGGACTACCTAGAAATATCACGTCTCATTCTCAATATGTCTAATTCTTGGCTTGAGGGAGTGTATTGGAGATCTCATATAGACTATAGATATGGTAAATTGTAGTATATAAGTGAATCAAAACTTTATCTTACTTGCTAGTTTTGTGAGATTGAGTTAAGTATAAAACTCACCTTCTAAGAGATTTGAAAATAAGTTGAATCGCCATATTCAAATGTGGAGTTGTCAATTTGACTCATGGCCCATGAATCAAATCCATCCCACTCCTAAAATAAGCCCTCTTTTATTAACCCATCAAATGAGTAGGTTGAAAAAGCCCCTACCCCAAGGCGAAAGTGGGTTTGACCCACTATAACATTAAAATAAGACTTCAATTAACTCCTACATATTGTTAGAATTGCATAAGTCCTTAAAATATTTTAAATTGAGATGGATCCCCAAATATTTCATATTAATTGTAAATTGATACTTAATATTTATTATATGCAACTTAACTGCGAGGTTAGGGCTCAGCCTGAATCGTGCTCGACTTGGTCTCACCTGCCTAGCATGGGTTGGACCTAATCCAACTAGACTTTTCTTGACTTAAATTGTAAGACCCTAGAAAATTTAATTAAGTAGAATAATGAAATTGATGAGTTAAGTTTAAATTATAATTTTTGGGATGAGTAAAATTATCAAACAAGTTAAATAATTCATTTGGTTAGAGTACTTGGGTAACATATGTTCAGTTCAATTTTTTTTTTTAAACAATTTCTAAAATTTATTTTGGAATATTTATGAAGTTGAGCTTGTTTCTTTGGTCTTTGAGAAAAGTAATAAATGTCAAATAAGACCTAAAGTGGTGATTAGGGTTTTTCTTAAGTAAGGGCTTTGGGATAGTCTATATTTTTGGGACAGTGTCGTTTGGGAGTGGGTAGGGAAAAGGAAACACAAAAGTATCAAGGGTTAGAGCAAGAATAACATTCCAGTTGAGGGGAGCTAACTGTTTTAGTTGTTTTAAATATTTTATTTGTTTAAACTTGTTTTTTATCTTATTTGAGAATTTGAAAATATATATAACGAGTTTTGGTGGTGTATTGATGTGGTGTGAGAAACCTTGTATCAATAAGGGATGATTGTTGACATGTTTGGGTGTGTGTGTCTCTCAGCAAGAGGTTACATCTTGGGCTCTTTGATGACACTCCTTTCACGTGCTTGATGGAACAAGGAGGCTCCATGGCTTGATGTAGCGGAAGATAAGTGCAGAAAGGTAGTTTCGTTGGTGGTGAATTGAGTGGTGGTGAAGAAACTCTAAGAACATTAGGTCAATCTTAGAGGAGAAAGGCTAGAGGAGATTCTAAAAGAAGCTCTAGCTAAGTGACTCTCAAGTGCAAGTGTGGAGTGATCTCAACAACATATCCTTACACATTCAAGAGTGATTTTACAAGTGATGGTCTCATTTATAGTAGAAGGCAAGCTCCAAATGCAAGCTAAATGTGCACCGAAATTGAATGTAAATGCAAGCTGAAAAATGGCGCCTAGATCTAGATCTAACCTCCTAGATCCACAATTCTCAGATCACTAGCCACATGGCATGGTCACGCCTCACATCATTTACAAGATGTGACAAGCTAGCAACATTCTCGGCCTTGGCTTTTGAAATTGGGATTGAATGGATCCAATTTCAAAAGCTAGGTGAGTTATGATCCAATCTACTTTCTAGACATTTTACAATTTATTTTGAAAGCATGGTCTAAACGCTTGGCCCAATTTAAATCTACACTAACGGACTAGGACAAACCCATCAAATCTTGATATCTTCCTTAGCCCATGAAAATAGCATTTGAAGCCCATGAAACTCATTAGACTCTTGAAGCTCCATGTCTTTTCTATCCTTCTCATCATGCCTCTAGTGATTGGGCCTTTGATTGGGCCTATGGTTGGGCCCAAGTCATCATTCTTGGTAAACTCTACATGGTGGTATAGCTGGTTAACTTTGCCCATGAGTCTCTCCAAGAGAGTAGTGACGAGTGAACTTCGTCCGAGACTTTGGGAGCAGTGAGGGGTTCTAGCTCTAGTGGTGAGTGAATGGTTGGTAAAATTACATGTGTGAGTTGCAGTTGAGAACCTGATATTTGCGTAGTTTTGGGCAAACGAAAGGCTGAAAACTCTGTGAGAGGGTGGAACACCTGCGAAAGTAGTTTATCAGGTGGTTTTGCATGAGTCAATGCCTTGTGTTGAGACCATTTGTGTGTTGAACTTGTGTGCAAGATCATGAGTGGTTGCATTGTTGCTTAGATAACATGTTTTGAGCTAGGTTATGATCATGGGTCAGGTTAGAATGTTGGTTGAGGGATATGATGTGAATTTTATATTGTTTAGTTGTGAATTATGAATGTAAGGTTGGTTGTTTGTATATTATCTTACCCTTATTTTATTTGTGTGTGACTCTGATGATCATATTTTTATACGCGAGCAGATGATCTTACCGGTGCTGAGGAAAATCCACAACATTAGAGAAAGTGGTTAATATCGAGAGATATTTGGGACAACATTTTAGTCTTAGGTTTTTCCTTTTCAATAAATTCTCTGTTTTTAAAACAATGTTTATTTATTTATTGAGATTTCAAATAAGAGTCTTAGGTTTTTCCTTTTCAATAAATTCTCTGTTTTTAAAACAATGTTTATTTATTTATTGAGATTTCAAATAAGAGATGAATAGAGTTTTATTCTAATTATGTAATTTTTGTTAATTATAGATTCTAGGATGTTAAAATTTGGGATGTTACATAAACCCAACATCACTTGGGTCCATACGAATCAGCCTGACGCTGATCCCACTTGAGCTCGGTCTGACCTGACCAACCTTAACTTGAGCTTGACTTAGTCCCACTCATCTTGATCTGGGCTAGGCCTGACCCAGCCTAACATGGGGAGGTGAGCCAATCTACAATGGTTGCCAGCAACGATGAGTGAAGATTCTCCATGACTTGCTCTGATGTGAAAACCTACAGCTGGAGAGTGGAAAAAGAATGGCTGGCTGGGAGATTTTTTGATACTTCAAGTCCAAAAATATCATTGATTCAATACTGTAAGTGTTGAGAAACAGAGATGACAGCTGCTGTGGGAAGAATATGATGTTGTCGAAATGAACAAAACTTGTAAAATCACTAAAGCACTAATGTTATCTTGAAAAGTATATGTGAGCAGTGGGTAAGACAAAAACTAGCTTACAGCAAAAAACACAAGACAGCATTTACCCTCTTTTGAAGAGAATCCTACACAATCTGGAATGTTTATGTTTAAGTTATCCTATAGTATTCAACATTCTTATGGTGTGGGACAATTTCTTTTAAAGATACAATTGATGACAACAAAATAAACACATAACATACCAAAAGTAGAAACTAGAAAGACTAAACTAATGGTGATGAAAATGATAAACGAAAAGGAGCTTATACTTTTAGTCTGTCAAACACAACCAAGCATTTTTCTTCATTACCAATCATTGTATAACCATCCATCATGGTATGATATATGTCAATGGGAGCATCTATCCCTTGTTCTTCCATCTCCCTCACCAAGGCTTCAGCTCGATCCATATTGCATGTCTGACTGTAAAATGCATCAGGATATCAAAAACAATGAGAGAAAAGAAGGAAGAAAATTGAATAGAAATGGCAATCATTTGAAAATGAACAAAAATTAGATATTTACAGAAACAGAAATGTAACTTAATAGACAGAAACATTAAACATACTACTGAATAATTAACTGGTTTTGTTTAACTTTTTACCCAACATTGAATTAATTGACAACTCGATCGGCAGTTTTTTTTGTCTTGGCAAATATTGATACTAACATTATGTTTATAGTCCTTCAAAATATAGGATAAATCTAATATTGGTCCCCATTTAAAAGAAAACAGTTTAGTCTCTCAAATATAAAACAAATATGGTTATTGTCCCTAAACAATAAATTGGAGGGCTGAAATGATTTTTTAGAACAGCTTTCAGTCCCTCAAATTTATTATTTAGTACTAAAACCATTTTTTTTCCAAATTTGGGACACAAAAATTTGGAGAACCACAAGAGGATTCACCCCAAATTTAAGGACTAGAAATTTAATTAAACCTATTAGTATTTATTTCCCAGCTAAAGGTTTCACAAGAAAAATATGGAAATGACAAAAGTAAATTTGGAGGACATTTCTCCATTTAGCAATGATCTACCCAATACCTACAGCACATGACAATTAAAGGTCTATCACGCAAATAAAAATGAACCCTTGAAAGAAATATGAATGATTACCAGTGCGCATAAACTATGCTCCCATAAATGACAGCATTTAAAGATGGCAGCTTCTCTTTTGCCTCCTTAAACCAATGATCTGCAGCACTTCCAAAACAACATCAACTAGTTATCTCCGTGATACAAACTGATGCATTAATCTGAACTCATTCATCAACAGGCCATCAAAATATTTCCCATACAGAACTAATCAAAACTTTCACACAAGCACCACGAAATGTGAGACTGGGGTTGTTTAAATAAGAAAAAATAGAAATCAGGAAGAAACCAGAAAATTCAAAGATAAAAATATCCAATCACTTAGACATCAGAGAAACACAACAAACCCAACCATAGCAGTACAATTCAGTCTTCACACTTTGGTGGTTGGGGATGAGAAGACCAAGTGAGCACAACAGTAAGTGTTGCAACGTTAAAGTTTACCAGGCTTTTATGGGGAAAAAAGTACAAGGGCCAAAAAAATGACAGAGTTACTGATGGCATCTAACCTACATAAATAACTTTCACAATAAAGTATATACAGGTCTGTGGCTTCCTTAAAAGCTGGAAAAATAGGCATTGTATTTCTAAAGTCCAGGGGCAATCAGCAGCTACGATTCCATTCTGGATATGTTCACTGTACGTTTCGAAAGTTTATTTTTTATTGTTTGGATTCAGTTTCTCCATTACACAATAAATACAATGTTTTTCCAGTAAAAGAAAAAAATGGAATAGAAACTATCCTTTCAAGATTCATCCCAGAGCACTGCTGAACTGACCAAAATGATAGTTTTGGACTAGTCACATGAGATGAACAAGAATCATCATTGGCACCTTTCATTTTTTTTTTCCCTTTGGCATGGTATCAGAGCTGAACAACAGAGTAGTCTGAATCCAATCCTTGCTGGCTACATTGTTCATAAATTTATGATAAAATTCAAAAATTCAGCACATCTAAAGTGGGCATGCTTACTAACCATACATCAAGCCCAAATTAATGGGGCAAGTTAGAGAAAAAAAAAACTCACCAATATATAACTTCACCTAATAACTTAATCTACAAGGATAATGGGTACATGACCAAAAGAAAGAAAGAAATAACTAACAAGCAGAAACAATACTTCAACAAAAAGATTCAATAATGGGAGAAATTAATCTGGTTTACATACTCAGCATTGGCCATTCTAGCAAATCCTCCCACAATTATACTGTATGTCACTATAGTGATTTCAATGCCCTCTTCCTTCATCTTTCTAACACAATGTAAAGCTTCTTCCATGTCTCTACCAACTGCATAAGCATGAATCAGACTGCAAACATTTAACACGCATTAATTACTAAGGTCAGAAGAAACAGCAAATATTGAGCTTTTTAATTTAACTTTGAAGAGAAGAAAGAGTTGAAAAAACTGGGATAAACTCTCCTTAAACCAAAGAACAAAATAAAAACGGAAAAACATAACAAATACAGAATTCCAAATAAAATCCCTAAAGAAGTATTAGAGTTCTAGAGAGAGAACAAAAGAGAAACAGAAAAGGTAATTTGTATTGATGAAAAGTTACTTGTGTGATAACAAGGTGGGATTCCAAACACCATTTCACCAAAAATTGACATTTCAAGCATGAAACTAGATATTTGAGGGTGGTTCAATAGCAACCCAATAGTTGGTGACATGATATAGACCCAATAAATTTTGTTAACATAGGCTTTAATACCATCATAGAAAGTGAACTTTAAGTCCGACTCATCCTCACAAAAGTATTTATAAAGTGAGGTTTGTACTCACTTATATATTATAATTTATCTATATCTTTAGTTGATGCGAGATCTCAACCAAGAACATTGTTTGAAGGGTGGAAATTAGAAATATCAGAGATTCAACATTTAAATATTCTTTTTCCCCAATCAATATTTAATAGTATTCAACTTTGAAAAGAAAAGTCAATGCATTCACATGCTCATCTCTAAAAAGATAACACCTCACAATCATAATTTGGTTATAGCTTAAAAGCTAAAAACATTTTTTGCCGATGCTGATATTCAAATTATAACCCAGATACAGAGCAAAATATTTAAAGAATTTACCTACTATACACATGTGAAGAAGGTTCTATTCCCCTTGCTCGCATACTCTCAAATGTTTGGCATGCATGATGCATGTCCCCTCGTCGTGCATAATATTTAACCATTAAACCATATTCTTTTCTAGCAGGCTGAAAAATTAAGGAAAAAGAAATGAATCCAAGAACAAATACTTATAATTCAAATTACAAAAGTGGCACACTAAAATTTTCCTTGCAACTTTTATGGGTATACACTAAAAAACGCTACTACCTTTTCTAAAAATAAAAGGAAGCATTGTTACCAATATAAAAGTATTGGCTTTGACCCAAAACATAGGTTTCTTTTTCTTTAATTTCACACAAGAAATAAACAAACTTAATAATTAAGGTAAATAGGATTTTTAACCAATAACAAAAAAAGTAGCATTACCGTAATGCCTTGTAGCTAAGTTGAATTTTATGTCTTGAATTAGTTCAAGAAATCAATAGTTGCAGTCTTTAGTGTGGATTTATCTTCATTTAGTTTGTCTTCTTCTTAACCTTTTTATTTGTGGCATTCTCGTTTGGGTCATGTTTCTGCATCTCGTTTAAAGTTTTTAGCGTCTACAAGAGTTTTCGGTATCTTGGGCAGTCATGATATTTCTGATTGTAGTGGTTGTAAACTGACATAGTTTTCTGCATTACCTCTTAGTAAAAGTATTTCGTCTTCTCTTGCTCTTTTTGATCTTGTGCATTTTGATGTGTGGGGACCTTCTCTTGTATCCACTAAAGGAGGTTCTAGATATTATGTCTCTTTCATTGATGATTTTACTCGTTTCACTTAGATCTATCTTATGAAACGTCAGTTTGATTTTCTCACAATTTGAAAATTTTTATTACTCTTGTAAAGAGCCAACACTCTGCTACCATAAAAACCTTTCGTTGACTTGGGGGTGAATACACTTCTAATGATTTTACCACTTTACTTGCCTCTAATGAAATTATACATCAAATGACATTCCTCAACAAAATGGCGTTGCTGAAAGAAAACATCGTCATCTGTTGCGACTGCAAGATCATTCTTGTTATCTGCAGATGTTTCAAGTACCTTCTGGGGGAAGCTATTCTTACAACAACTCATGTTGTGAATCGAATCCTGACTTCACATAATTCTGGTTTGTCTCCTTTTGAAAAATTGTATGGTCATGCACCTGATTACTCTGCTTTGAGTGTTTTTGGATGTACATATTTTGTTCTAAAACCACATGTTGAGCGTACTAAATTATCAGCTAAGTCTACTTTGTGTGTCTTTATGGGATATGGTCTTGGTAAAAAAGGATAGCGTTGCTTTGATCAGTTAGTCAAAAATTGTATGTCTCACGTCATGTTGTATTTTTAGAACATATTCTATTCTTTTCTATTCCAACTAACTCACATTATTTGACTACATATGATGTCATTAAAATTGATCCTTTTGATATTGATGACACTACACCTACTTTCGTACCAATTACAAACATTGCACCAGAGGTTGTACATGTTGATTCCCCTAATACGCTTGCTCAATCATCTCCTGAGGTTGTCGTTCTTTTGCCACTTGTTCGACCCAGTTGTAATCGTAAGTCTACTCAACTACCAGATTTTGTTTATTCCTCTTATTCTGGTTCATTTGCTGTTATTATTAACTCTATTCATCGTCTTCATGAGCCTTCATCCTATAGAGAGGCTATTTGTGATCCACTTTTGCAAAATGCTATGGCTGAGGAACTTACTGCTCTACATCAGACTCAGACATGGGATCTAGTTCCCCTACCACCAGGAAAACGTCCTATTGGATCTCAGTGGGTATACAAAATCAAGACAAAAGCAGATGGTTCAATTAAAAGGTATAAAGCTAGACTTGTTGCTAAAAGATATACTCAATAGTATGGCATAGATTATGAGGAAACATTTTCTCCTGTGACAAAGATGACTACTGTTCGTACCTTGATTGTTATCGCTTCTATTTTTCAGTGGAAGATTTTTCAAATGAATGTGAAGAATGCTTTTTTGAATGATAATCTACATGAGAAAGTCTACATGATTCCACCACCAGGTGTCTCTCACACATCTAGCGAAGTTTGAGGGGATGTTAACATAGGCCCATGTTTTAGGTTCATTTACTTATTGCTCTTAGGGTTACCTTTGTGTATATATAGCACACCTCTTGTAACATTTCATACTCACTCAATAATATACAATCTCCTTCTTCATATGTTTCTTTATTTTCTACAATCTACCCTCTCTAGCTACCCTCAAGAGTCCCACCTATTCAACAAGAATAATACAAAATATAATGTCTTACCAATTGCTCTACAATAATTGAAACTAGAAGCCAAAATAAAATGTCCATGTCTTCAAAATTGCACCTTTAATTCCATATTCATTTATGAGTGTAATATCAACTATTCTCTTTAATTTCTAAACCATCATATTGAAGCCCCCTTGTTTTAATATAACTTTTACCAATGTCACTTGTGTTATTATTTAGGTACACAGGAGACATAATTCATGGATGAACCTTACAAATTACAATTGTGGGAAGTTTGTTTTCAAAAAATATTCGTTTTACTTTATTTCCTACTTCGAGAGGCATGTAAAGTAACATCGAACAACTCTTCATGATTTTCTACTTTCATTGATCGTTTTCACTGCTTCCTAAAGGTTCATGTAATGACATTAGGTTCATGTAATGTCAAAATGTCAGACACAGTAGCAACTTAAAAATCAATCAATTTAACTGTTATGCCTTGTCCCTTATAATGCCAAGAAATTAGAAATCATAACAAGTTCTACTTTTAAGATGTCACTGAAAAAGGAAAAAGTTTCCTCAAAGTGAAATAGTTGTACAATCAGAAGTGCCTCTTGCAAGTATACTTATCCACTTTACTGAAAAAAACTAGACAAGTAACCAATGAATAAATCATTCATTTCATCACTAAAGTATTACTACCACTTGCATAATCCTTTAAATAAACAAATTATAAAGAACCTATCCAAATTAGAACATGGAGGATAGTAAAATTTACACTTTCTTGTATTTTATTGTAATGTGTCTCAAAGTCCTATCAAATTATTTGCTTATATATATATATATATATATATATATATATATATATATATATATATATATATTCGAAAGGATTGATATCTGGTAAAAGGGTTAAGTATTTATGATGTTGTAGGTGAGTATGGGGGAGAAGACTTATACCCATAGGGCCAGAGTCTCTGATTCATGTGACACGAGTTGGTGGCTATCAGAAGACTAAATTGATGGATATTCCTCTGAATGTGATAGGAGAATATTATCCCATGCTAGCTAGAAGATTATCAAAAACAATTTTTTGATATCTTTTATTTGCAGAAAAATTGCATTCTCATGCCTTCACACATTTTTTTTCCTGCCAAAAAAACCTGTTACACAATATAAAGGACAACCTTAATTTTGTAAGATTGACTCTAAACTCTCATTCTAAGATGAGGTTACAACCTAGTGGAGGAAAACATAAGGGACAGCTCTATCTTCATAGTTAGGTAGGTCTAAATCTACGTACTAAGAATTCCTATACTAAAAGAATTGGAAATGTAAAAGTTACCAACTAACACCACTATAACATCTATTTTTACTTTTAAGTATTTTAAAATTCAAAATGTTCCTAGAATCCTTAAATGCTATCCAAACACATTTTTAGACATATATAACAATCTTGAGAGTGTAATTTGTCCTAATGCAGCAGCATAACTTGAAACAAACCACTTTAGGAACTATTTGTATAGGAAGTTTATATACATGTATAAATATATGTGTGTATGTATAGAAAAAGATGATAAACCTTCTTAATTTTCTCGAAGGCTGTCACAACGGCCTGCCAATTCTCGGGCTGGGTTTCCAGAACCTTCTGGAACCCCTTCCTTGATCCGTCCCTCTCCTCATGCCACGTGGATGGATACTCTCCTTTGTCGCCATTCCCTTCCAACCACCGCGCCCGCTCTTGACTCTTCTCCCTCATCCTCTTACCGTCGTCCAGCTTCACCGTTAGAACTCTCCCGTGAAACTCTACGCCGTCAAACTCAACAGCTCGCATCGCCGTCTTGTCCGCCGCCTTGTCCTCACCGACATTAAAAGTCAACAATTTCATGTTCTTCCCAAAGGACCCGTTCCACCTTCTGGACCTTCACCTCCATGCACCCATCCACCTTGTGGAAATAAAGTCAACTAATTCACTATAAATTGCACCAACTCAACATCCTCTTTAGATACAAATGTGTGACTTTGTTTTCATTCTCCAAAATCAATAAGGTAGGATCAAGATACCTATTTGTAATAAAACTATTTAATAATGTTAATATTAAATAATTTAATATTATCGACAGAGAATCGTATCCAACATATATTTTCAAGCGTCTTTGAGGACCCATCATGGTCCTTTTTGGTGGAGAAATTGGAACATATATTACACACCTAAAAATTCTTAAATGAGAAACATGAGGTTGCTGACCAAAAACCAACTATAGATGAGAGTATTTGTGATAACTAGTTGGTCTTATGTGAATCAATACTGCAACATGCAGAATTGCATATCCCGAAGTAGTCATTGGAAGATTAGCTTTCATAAGTAATGGTCTTGCAATCAATTTTAGACATTTTATCAATGATTCTACAAGTCCATTTTGAGTATGAACATGTGCTACTTGATGTTAAACTTCAATTCGAATTGACATATAATACTCATTAAAAGCATGAGATGTAAATTCACCAACATTATCAAAACAAATTTTCTTAATTGGATAATTTGGGAAGTGGGCTCTTAACTTGATCAATTGTGCTAATAACTTAGCAAAAGCCTGATTTCAAGTTGATAGTGAACAAATATGTGACCATCTAGTGGATGCATCAATAACGGACCCAAGTTATTAGCAAGAGAAATTCAATTTCTTTTGTCTTCGTTCTAAGAATTTTAATAGATAAATCAATCCTTCATAAATAATTATTTCTTACAAAATTATAAAATTTGTAAGTATTTTATATAATTTTTTTCAAAATTTTTTATATACAAATATTTTGAAAATAAATTTTTAAAAATTTCTTATAATTTTTTTACAACAAAATTTATAAATATTTTGAAAAGGAAAATATATTTTGAAAATGCGAAACTTAGTTCAAAAAATGCAAATTTTTTTTGAATTTCTTCCCTCCCTTTAATTTTAGACTAAAAATGCCAAGAGCTCACAATGTTGAAAATGTGAAATTTGAGAAGACACATACATCAAAACCGTTCACTTTTATGAGAATTTTAAGCAACAATTGTTGCTTTACTGAAAATCGTAGCCTATTACCTACAGTTACACTTACCTAGACTACACCTAAAAAATTATTGTCTAAACTTTAGCCCATTGTTTTTGTAGTTTAACTCACAATTGTGTTATTGCCTAAAGCGATTTTTGTTGTAGTGATAATGTAAATAAGGTTAAAATACTCTATTGGTCCACGTTTTTGTTCAAAAATCATAATTAGGTCCTAAGATTTTTTTTTAGTCTCAATTAGGTCCATATTTTTGAAAATGCGTAACAATTAGATCCATTTCGTTAGTATGGTGATAACTGTGTTAAGGATGTGTCACATGTCAGCTCCTATTTTGTTGAATTTTTTTTTTATTTTTTTTTAAATTATTCATGTCACGTGTCATGTCAATATTGTGCCACATGTCAAGTCAGTAAAGGTGACACATGTCAAGTCATTGTCTGAATCTCAATTTGGTTCATATATTTGTTATTTTGATTGCATTTCAGTCCATTTATTTTAAAATTTTAAATATATTTATTTTAACTTTTTACAAAATATTTTTAAAATTTTATATTTAAATTTATAAAATTGTTATTTTTAAACCAACTATAACATTTGTATATAAATTATTTAAAACAATTTTGTAACAAGTTAAAATAAATATTTTAAAATTTTAAAACAAAATATAAGTAAAGTTTAATGTAAAATAAAAATTTAAATAAACTTAATATTATTAAAATGTTTAATACAAATATCATTATAAAATTTATATAAAAGTTAAATTTGGTCTCAATTTAGAGAAAATGAAATTGAAAATTAAAAAAAAATGGACTGAAATATAATCAAAATAACAAATATATGGACCAAATTGAGATTCAAACATTGACTTGACACGTGACACAGTATTGACATGACACGTGACATGAATAATTAAAAAAATAAAAAAATCAAAATAATGAGGAGCTGACACGTAACACATCTTTAATACAATTACCACCATACTAACGGAATGGACCTAATTGTTACGCATTTTCAAAAATATGGATCTAATTGAGACTAAAAAAAAATATTAGGACCTAATTAAGATTTTTGAACAAAAATGTGAACCAATGGAGTAAGAACAGCGAGTGGATGAGACAATGCATGTTTATAAGACATGTTACAGTATCACTGTTACTTCCCTGGGTGGTGATAACTTTTGGTATATATAAGAAATATGACATCGTAGTATGGTATTTATAGGAGCAAACTAGATAAGCTGAACCGCAAGTATAACATACGATATAAGAAAATCCTCAATTAAAAACAAATTTTAGAAATAAAAAATAATTAGTTATTTGAATGACTAATTTAAATATCAATTTATAAAATTAAAAATTTGTTGTTACTAAAATAGTCAATATTATAAATAAAAATTTATAATTAGTCACTAATTAATTAGAAATTAGTTTAGAAACTAATTTATTTTGGTAGTCAAAATCTAGGTAGTTGATGTTTAGTGATCAATTTACTTTGATAGCTAAAACCATGTAGCTAATTTTAAAACTAATTTAGTTACTAATTATAATTTTTTATTCATAATAGTGACTATTATGTAACCAATAATTTTTAGTTTTGTAAATTGATATATAAATTGGTCATTGTAGCTACTAATACTTATTGGTCAATTGGTCATTATTCAACAATTTTCTTCTAGTGATATATTTAAGGAGAATTCTAATCAGTACCTTAAGGACAATGGTTAATAATAATTAATTTGCATTGATTCCTTCATTTTTACATTGAAAGTTGAAATAATTAAATACATTAATTAAGATAGTATAAATGCATATAACAAATTTTATAAAGACAAAAAACATCCTTTTAAAGTTTTATAATAAGGTACTGATACAGAATAATGATTTTGAAATTTTTAAGGTCTCTACTAAGACATTTTATATAGTTATTTTTTTATAAATTTATTAGATGTTTAACACTATTTTTGTTTTGTTGGTTGTTCTATTAATTTAAACTTCCTTATGTCTAATTATATTTAATCTTTAATAACATTAAAACATAGTAATTTTATTATTTAATTATTTGTTCTTTTATTTATGAACATTAAATAATATATGAAATACACATGTACAATAATTATGGACATTTTTGTCTTTTAAATAAAATAAAATTGCATTAATTATGATTAAATCATATTTAATTTAATATTACACTTATATGTTTTTTATAGAATTCAATGCATATTAATTACCTTAACCAATGTTCTTAGAACACCGGTTAGCAAAATACTGTACTTAATTCATAAATGATATATTTAATTCATAAGTGAGAACTTTAATATCTCTTTAATGTATCATTTCAATAATAATTATGATTTATTTGTAAATTATCGTTACATATAATAACTATCATTTATTTATAAATTATCGTTACATATTCCTCGTAAATACTCATAAGTAGCATTTCAAAATATATGTAACCCAAAACTTGAAGGTAATAAATTTATAAAAAATTATGGTTTGACAAAATTCTTTTTAATAAATTTAACAAAGTTTCTAAAAGTGAAATTAAAGTAAATTAAATTTTTATTTTTTAATTAAAATAAAGTAACAAAATATTTTTTTTTTACTTAAATAGAAAAATTTGTCAAAATTTTGTTAAAAAACTTTGTTAACATATAATTAGTGCAGTGGTACTTTTGAAGTTCTGAATTTATGATAAACATGCATATAATTAAAACCATTATTTCCAGATTAGGTATTATGAATATTTATCTTGTGTCTATCAAATCATAAAATAAGTTCCGAACTGCATTTTTTATTGAGTTAGCATTATTAGATTAATTACTTAAAAGTTAAAAAAATAAAGTATATTTAAATTAATATTTATTTTAACTCTTAAACGAATTGATTTTAATTCTAAAATAATATGAGATTAATAAACAGAAAATTATTTATTATATATTTTTTAATTAAAAAAAACATTGTATTTTTACTGAGGCAAGAAAGTGTTCTAAAATAAATATCATTAATAATTGTGTTATGGAGAAAAATATCATCAGTCGTTGAAAAACAAAAACGTAGTGCATTTAATTTACAAACCGTAGTATCATTAGCTAAACAGAAAGCTACAAATTACCTCACAAATTGAAACGAGGTATAAAACAGGAATCTTAAAACGCAATATTTCATTTTAGTTAGGGACGGGTCACCTCATTTCTATGTCTTGAGTTCAATATTAGGGGTGAAAAAGAGTGTCGGAAGAAGAGAGTCACTAGAAGTGATAAGGTTTATGATGGAGATTAATTATGGGGAAGTACAGTGAAAAAAAACTCTGTACCAAAAATATAATTATTAAAAAAAATTCACTTCAATTCTCGTCAGGCAAACCTTTTTGGACGGTTGCTCCGACGAGACCCGGACGCTATTCGGGTCTTGACCCGTTCAAACTCAGTGAACCGGCAGGGGATGGTGATTCCACCGTCGTGGTGGAACCCGAACTCCTCCTCTGCCCCACGTATACGGCGAGATGGTTGAAGTATATTACCGGCACCAGCACGCGGTGCAACTCGCCATCCTTCTGCCCCACGTATACGGCGAGATGTCCCTTGGGCACAGTCGGGTCCCGGTCGGATCCTACCACGGAACCAGATCCCAATTGGGCGTAACCCGACCCGACTGATACTGGGAAGAAGGACTTGGCGGCCGCCGTCAGCTTGCGACCCCACGAGAGGAGTTTAGCGATGGACGACCGAGGAGAGTTGCCCAGGCGATGGTATCCGGGTCCGCTCCGGACTCGGATCTTCCTGAAGACCCATTTGGAGACCCGGATGAGGCGCTTCCTGAGGTTGAATCCGCGAATCTTGGACATATTTGGGGAGAGGGTGGATAAAGATTTTACGGTGTGGTGTGTGTGGTGTATGGTAATGAAAGTGAAGAGGACCGTGGGTGTGTGTATGTGCGGTGGTAGATGCTAGGGTACGGTGGGTTCATGAGAATGGCCAAGGGTCTGCTATCGACATCGCTAGGCGAAACTGTGTGAGACAAATCTCAGAGAGCGATGTTGGGATGTTGGACATGGTTTTTAGACGCAGTTTAGTTTCATTGACGAACAAAAAACTGAACCATGCTCTCTTACAAACTTACGTGGGACAACGTGGGAACGAAGGTCGTGTCTGTTTTGCAGGGAAGACGTACTCCTTTGGCTACTGGGATTTGTTAAGTGGTGCAAAACATTTTGGGCCCTTGCAAGGACACTACTAATGTATATATACCAAAAGTCTAGGAAAATAAGACTTTTTTGTTAGTTAGCTAGCTAACGTACACGCTATTGAAGTGTAACCTTGTTTAATATCCGTATGCTGTTGAACGGCGTTTCATTTTATGGTTTATATATGCCAAATACTCTTTTAATTTTTTTTTTTTGCAAAAATAAAATCAGTTCATTTTTTGTCCGTCAAAAAAATGGATCAAAATATCATTATCCTTCAAAATATTTAGGTTAAAATACATTTTTTGTCCCAATTTTCTTAAGTTTTGTCAAATCAGTTATAATTTTGTTTTTGTGTTCAAATAGGTCTAAATTTTCCTCAATTTTGTGTAATTTGGTCTTTGTTTGCTATAACACAGCTTAAATTGACGATAATGAATTGTGACTTTTGACTGTCACTTGTCACTTCGTGGTTTTTTTTTATATGTTTTAACTTTTTTTTTAATTTTATTTAAATGTCACTAGTGCAGATTTGACATTTTACTTCGCCTTATAGGCCTCGGTTATAATGAAACCGAAGCCTATAAGGAGGTGGTGGCATTTTTGCAATTTCGTCCAACTATATTGCCTCGGGTGTGTGCAAAACTGGTGCAGTAAGAGGTTTTAGGTTTCGGTTGCAAAAGAACCGAAGCCTATAAGGCAGTCCAATAACCAAAATTTCAAAAATGTCATTAGTGTCAGCACTTTTGGCTTCGGGTGTTTCTGGACCGAGGCAATATGAAGAGGTTTTTGGCCTCGGTTAAAAAAGAACTGAGGCCTATAAGTGAGCCAGTAACCCTAATTTCAAAAATATCACCAGCGTCGTCACATTTGGCTTCGGGTCTTTATTGACCGAGGCCATAAAGGGACTTTAGGCCTTGGTTATTAATTAAACCGAGGCCATATGCCCTATTTAGGTTCCCAAATTTACGACTTTGCATTGTTCACCTTCGTTCCGGAGCGAACACTTTGCGCGCGGTGGAGGCATTCTCGTCTTCGTTTTCTCATGCAGTGGTGTTTGGTTCGTCATTGGCGAAGGAGGCGTGTTCGCGGCTCACGGCAAAGGCGTGATTTTGTGGTCACTCTCTTCCTTTGTCTGCGGTGATGATGGCGGCAGAACACTTTGCGTGCGGTGGAGGCATTCTCGTCTTCGTTTTCTCATGCGGTGGTGTTTGGTTCGTCATTGGCGAAGGAGGCGTGCTCGCGGTTCACGGCAAAGGCGTGATTTTGTGGTCACTCTTTTCCTTTGTCTACGGTGGTGATGGCGGCACAATGGTAGGGTTGCCTGCAACAGTGGCTTGAAGTTCTGCTTCGAACGGTAGTGGAGGTGTTGGATCTCTAGATCTCTTGGCTCTACTGGTTCATGGTGGTTTGTCGTTGTCGCATTCAGATCGTGTCGTGGTAGCATGGGTCTGAACATCCCGGTGGGTTGCTCGTTTAGTGCTAGTGAAGGTCTGGCCGTGCCAGCGTTTGCTGACGATCTCGGTGGCGAGGACGAGCGCAGCAGTGCTAATGGTGGTGCGAGCGAAGTACCCCTATGGCTTCGGGTCCTCAGAGAACGAGCCAGAAAAGTACCCCCTATGGCTTCGGTTGACACCCGAGGCCAAAATCCACCCTTTTTTCCTCACCCCAATATGCCTCGGTTCTGGAACCGGGGCAGAATATCAAAAACAACCGGGGCCAAAAGTCCTTACTGCACTAATGTGTCCACGTGTCAATCCAACATCGTGTCACGTGTCAAAGTCAATCTTTTATATTCAATTTAGTTTCTATATTTGTTGTTTTTGTTTAATTTAATCCTAATTTTGTTTATAAATGAGCAATTTTGTCTCTTTCAAAATTGAGACCAAATTTAATTTTTATGTAAAAGTTATAATGATGTTTTGTTAAAATTCACATTTTTAATAAATATTTTTGGCGTAAGGTTACAATTATTTAAAATTAGAACGAATTTTTTTTAAGGATGAAAACTAACATTATTGATCTAAAATTTTAAAATTAGTCTTTCTCCTTAAAATTATTGTTATAGTTTTAACTAATTGTAACCCTAAACAAAATTATTTAATAAAAATGTAAATTTTAATATATAAAGTAAATTTGGGACTAAATTGAACAAAAATAGCAAATATAGATACCAAATTGAATATAAAACATTAACTTTAACATGTGACACGTTGGATTAACACGTTGACATTAAAACAAACAATTTAAAAAATTAAAAAAAAATTAAAAAATCATGAAGTGACACGTGATAGTCACTATTCATTACGGTTAATGATTTAAACAATGTTAGCAAAAATGGACCAAATCGAATCAAATTAACAAAAAATTGTATTTATTTAAACACAAAAACAATATTAGGACTAATCTGACAAAACTTGAAAAAAATTAGGACAAAAAGGTATTTTAATCAAATATTTTAAAGTACTTTGAAACTAAAACATAAACAAGATTAAGATACCTAATATATTTTTGTTTTTCCATATTTATTTGTATTTCGTTTTCAAATATATGAATTGTTTTTAATTATTTTATTTTTTGTTTTAAATTATTTTTAATAGTAACAATTGATGTTATACTGTTAATACATTCAATTTAGTAAAATTAGTAAAAGTAATAGAAAAGATTAAAACTAAAATACTTAGTTTTATTTCAAAAGAATATTGATAATAATACTAAAAAACAAAATTAAATTTTTACATTCATACGTGAAATTTATTTAAAGACAAAAAGACTAATTCAATGTGTTCATGTTAGCATTACAGCACACGCATTGATTACTTGGTACCGAAAACACGTAAGTTTTAAGGACTGAATTGAAATTTTATAAAATTAAAATAATATGATGATAATTGAATCTGATACATGTGGTATTTGTTTATTAAAGAAAAGAGCGCTGTAGCCACACGTTCTCTTTCTGGTGTATGTAAGGTACAAAATCGTTGAAAATATATGCATATAACGTTGGACAAATTATTAATTAATTAAAAAGATTTTATTTCAATAATACTAGCGTAAGCACAGGCGCTATCGCACATGTGTGTATTTATTTTTTAATTATGTGTGATATTATATTAGCAGGTGATAATATTGTAATGTTATTAAGTTAATATGTAAACTAAAATTATGTTTATTAAACATAAAGTGAAATATATCAGAACAAATAAAAGAATAACCATTAATAAATAAAGAAGAAGAGAAGAAGTAGAGACATTCGATTTTATAAAACAACTTGTAAAAAAAACGATCAATTTTTAAAAATTTAATAAATTATTATATTTAAAGGGTAAAATTGGTATTTTGAAAAGTGGATACAAAAAGGGGAATACCCTTTATATATTGTTATAGATAATATTTAAGACTGCTTTAAGGTATTTAAATTTAACAATTTTTACTAAAAATTATATTTACTAAATTCTTAATTATTAACAGCGATGAAAATCATTTTAGACCACAGAATATATATGTTTCTGCAGAGAACAAATAAGATGAGTTAGGCACAAGTATCACCTTACCCATAGTCCGCCATCTCCTCAGTAGGCCTCTTCCCGGTTAGCATATGTCTGCTTGGACCCGGAAGGGGTTACCTACAGAAGGGACTCCGAAGCTTAAGTCAACAAAATTTCTCAGAAAGTCAAATTAGGTGATTAAGGAAGTAATAAATGCGTACCTTTAATTTGTGGGGTCCATGCATATTTATAGATCATTAATTATGTCTGGGCCCTTGCTTGGGCTGTAGGTGGGCCTGGGCCTTAGCTCATGCCCTTAGTTCGATTATTGGGAACTAGTGACTTTTATTTTTTGCTGAGTCCTTGGTTGTTTTTATAGAGTTGTCGGCCTAAGCCGGTTACCCTTTAACGGCTTAGGCCGCTATTGTTGTTTTTGGCTTGTTTTATGAATGTCGCTTCTTAGTGGTTTAGTCCGGATACCTTAGCATGTATATGGTGCTTGCTATTATTCGGCTTAGGCCGATTAGGTGTGGTACACCAGTCCCCCAACCTTTGTCGATATAGTTATGTCGGTAAAGGGTGATAAGTGTCTGTTGTTTTTCGTCTAGGCCGACTAGGTGCGGTACACCAGTCCCCCAACCTTTAAATGTGATGAACAATGTTAAGGCTAAAGACAGGAAGAGGTTTGTAGCAGGTAAGGGGGTGTCAGTGGTCTAATCAAAAAGGGTTTTGCACCGTCGTTCCTGATACTCATGACCTTTGGTGTGCTTTGTGTCGATTTGTATGGGTTGTGACTGTTGGCGGGAAGAAGTTGTGTCGTTTGGAATTCATGCTTATAAATGAGGATTTCGCGAAGGGTTTGTGTTTTTTAGCTCATTTGTGTGAATTTCGTAATCAAAGACTTGCGTGCATTAGATCTGTCCGACTAGTTCCTTGTTTCTGCCGACATCGTTCAAAAAAGGTATGTCTAGTAGTAGTGATACTGTGTCATTGTATTCTTCCAATAGTGGGAGTGTGGAGTCCAGGAGGGATGTAGGTAAGCATGTGGAGGAGGAGAGTACTAGTCCGATGGCTATGGTGGGAAGGATTCCGATGGAGACAGTGATCGAGGTGAGGGAAGACCCTCCTGAAGAAATAGTAGAGAATAACTGGCCGGCTAAGGCCGGTTATGACTGGGTAGGGGCTGAATTCGTGGTTGAACTGTACCCCTGTTATCGCGAAAAACATGGACTGTGGTATCGTGTCGCTGGAGCGGGTGAGCGCTATTAAGCGCGTCTGTCACGACCAAGAAGGGGGTATCGAGAAGTTCTTTTACATATATATGTGTCATTTCTCTCAGTTACATGTGAGGTTAAAGCTAGATGACTTCACCATGGGGGTACTCCGTCAGCTCAACGTGGCGCCTACTCAGTTACATCCGAACAGTTAGGCATACTTGCAGGCCTTTCGTGTTTTGTGCCAGTCACTGTATCTACGGCCTTCTCCTCATGCTTTTCTATATTTTTACGACACGAGACCCCGACAACCGACTACCTGTTATCCTTGGTGAGTCGGCCGAGCATTAGCAGGCTGGACGCATTTTCACAATCATTCAAGCATTTCAAGGATGGTTATTTCAAGGTTATGGTGAAGGAGGAGGGCAAGTCACATTTTCTCAATGCAGATGGAAGTACAAAATTTTCGTTTAGTTGGACGGGTAGCCCTTCTCGATATAAGGATATGGGTACCGACTAGCCGTTTATCAGCATCAGCCTTGGCCACTAGGCGTCGTTCCTCGCCGAGTTTGCGTTTTTTCTGGGAGATATACTAGGCCTCTTTGTAGATAGATAACTTGTGAGATGCTACTTGAGGGTCAACTCCAGGTAAGTCGGCAGCTGACCAAGCAAAGAGGTCCGTGTTGCCGACTAGGATGGGTGTGATGATGTCACACTCTTTAGATTCTAGCCTTGTGCCAAGTTTGATTAAGTTGCCATTTGGGAGCTCCATGGGGGGTGGTCTCTTCAACAGGTTCGAGGCGAACATCCCGGCCCACTCTGGGGTCTAGATCATCACCCGACAGAGCGATCTCAGAGTCGGGTGGCTGACTCGATGTGATTGACCATGTAGCATTCGCGTGCAAGGCGTTGGTCGCAATGAATGGTGAGGATGTCACCAGATGGGGAGGGAAACTTCATTGCCAGATGAGGGGTGGAGACGACAGCGTCAAGGGTGTTGAGCGAGGGGCGGTCGAGGAGGACATTATAAGATGTGGGTGCGTCGACGATGAGGAAGCGGATAGGAATGATTTTGGTTTGGGCTCCGTCACGGAAGACGGTATGGAGGTCAATGTAGCCGCGAGTGGAATCTTTTTCCCCAAAAAAGCCATAGATTGGTTCATTGTATGGGACCATGGCGATGTTTGGGAGTTGAAGTTTCTAGTATGTTGCCCAATAAAGGATGTCGACGAAACTGCCTTAGTCGACGAGGACTTTTTTGACTGCGTAATTTTCTATTTCAACGGTGATGACCATAGGGTCATCTTGCTGGTGATCAAGGTCGTGAAAGTCGTCATCCATGAAGGTTATGGGAGGCATGCGACGTTTATGATGAGAATGGGTGATGTGGTTGATTGATTGGATATGGCAGAGGTGTCTCTTTCTGGCGGATGAGGTAGAACCTCCACTAGTGAAACCACCGGAGATGGTGTTGATAGTGCCGCGTAGGGGAGGGTTGGCAGGGGTGACGTCGGTGCGAGCCGGTTAGGGGTCATGGTTTGCGGGTTGGTTTGGGCGTTTATCGTGGCGAGAGTCACTGGGAGGGCATCGGTGGTTGGGACGAGGAGGATGATGGGATCGAGAGGAGTGGTCTTCTTTGCGAACAAAGCGGCGAAAGTGTCCAGCATGTACCAGTTCTTCAATTTTATCTTGGAGTGCTTTATAGTCCTCTGTAGTATGGCCATGGTTTCGGTGATAGCGACAATATTTAGTCATGTCCGCGTTGGGAGGAGTGGTCATCCTGTGTGGTGGTGGGATGAGGTCGGCCTGTAAAGCCTCATCAAGGAGGCGGGATCTGGGACATTTAGATGGGCGTATCTGGTGAAGTGGGGTTGTCGGGGTTCTCGAGGTCTCGGATCAGGACAAGGGGGGTTGTGGAGTGGGGTTGGTGGTAGAGGGTGCATAATCATTGCAAAATATTGTATGGAGGGTTTGCATTTCCTCCATGCGGACGTAATCGGCGGCTCGCAAGTTCAACTCATGCATGGAGGCAGGTGGGTGTACGTATTGGAGTATCGTCTCTTGATTGAGGTGTGGGGTGCGAAGGGCAGCCTTGCTGAATCAATCAATAAATGCCCGAAGTGTCTCGCCTTGTTCTTGCCTGACGCCGAGGAGTGATATTGTGGTAGTTTGATGTGGGCGGCTGTCAGCGAAGTGAGTGATAAACATATGTGAGAGGGTGTCGAAGCTGTCGATAGAGTATGGTGGGAGGGTGGTGAACCATTCTAGGGCAGGGCCTTTGAGGGTGGTAGGAAAGGCTTTGCAAAAGACTGCATCATGAGAAGTGTAGAGGGCGACGTGGGTGATGTAGACTTTGAGGTATTCATCGGGGTCGGTTTCACTAGTGTAACGCTCCAGTGTGAAGGGTTCCCACTGGGTAGGGAGGGGGGTGTTGGCGATGAAGTCGGTGAAAGGGTGACAGCACCGGGATTGGTGGGATGGAAGCGGGTGGGGGGGTATGGGATGGTGGAGGTGATGTTGTGAGGAGGGATGCGGGTAGTAGGGAGGTTGTGAGGGTTGTAGGGTGGGATATGAGTGGTATGTAGGATGGTGGGCATGTTGTAGGGGACATGAGTAGTGGGGAGGGTGGCGACGGGAGTGGGAGCCACAGTATGTCCCGGGAGGGTGGAGTGGAAATGAGTAGGATGGGTTGAGAGGATGGGAGTTTGTTGGGTGGTGGTGAAGGTGTGCGGGGTAGGATTGTACTCGCTTTCCTCTTCAGTAGGCTGGAAAGTCGGGGACCCTGCAGCTTAGATGTTTCCTAGGCCTTTCCCTTTTGAGTGGGATCGACTTCGATCTTTCGCCTTAGGCGAGAATTTTCCTGTCGCAGTGCTTCCATCTCCTCAGCGCTGCGCTTCTTCAAGTCAGCCAACTCCTGTTGCATCTTAGCTTGATCGTCTAGGATGGCGGCCAGATCCAGAGTGATGTTAGCAGGTCCTGAGGGGCCAGCTTCAACTTGGTTGTTAACTCCTGCTCTGCTGCGAGTAGAAACCATTTTCGGAGAAAGCGAGTGGTGAAGTACTATCTCGTGCCCCACGGTGGGCGCCAAATGTTCCTGCAGAGATCAAATAAGATGAGTTACGCACAAGTATCACCTTACCCATAGTCCGCCATCTCCTTAGTAGGCCTCTTCCCAGTTAGCATATGTCTGCTTAGACCCAGGAGGGTTACCTACAGAAGGGACTCTGAAGCTCAAGTCAGCGAAATCTCTCAGAAAGTCAAATTAGATGATTAAGGAAGTAATGAATGCGTACCTTTAATTCGTGGGGTCCATGCATATTTATAGATCATTAATTATGTCTGACCATGTCATGGGCTGGGCCCTTGCTTGGGCCGTAGGTAGGCCTGGGCCTTAGCCCAGGCCCTTAGTTCGATTATTGGGAACTGGTGACTTTTATTGGAGCGTTGTGTTTTTTGCTGAGTCCTTGGTTGTTTTTATAGAGTTGTTGGCCTAAGCCGGTTACCCTTTAACGGCTTAGGCCGCTATTGTTGTTTTTGGCTTGTTTTATGAATGTCGTTTCTTAGTGGTTTAGTCCAGGTACCTTAGCATGTATATGGTGCTTGCTATTATTCGGCTTAGGCCGATTAGGTGCGGTACAATGTATATAATTCGTATTATGATTAATCTTAGGTATCTAGATGTATTTTATATGCATAATTCATTTTTCTAGTTGTGTCACTGCATCAAATACTTACTACATATTAGGTTTTTTCTTAGGCATTTAATAAATACTTTTTCTTTTCATACCACTGCATTGTTTTAGGTATACTTGTAAAGTTCAGTTCATGTTTTAATACATTTGTTTACACATTTCATGCATTCATATACGAGTTTATTCATTATAATTCACTTTAGGAGGTAAACCATAGATTTCATATTAATACATTTGTTTACACATTTCATGCATTCATATACGAGTTTATTCATTATAATTCACTTTAGGAGGTAAACCATAGATTTCATAATCATAGATTGTGCATTCAATCGAATTTTGAGTGTAGCTGTAGAAATTGTTCCATGCATAATCTCATTAGAATTTTAGGATATTTTTGGTGTTGTTTCAAATATTAGATTGTACTGCCCAATTGCTACATTCACAAATCAGATTTTACATTATTAAATCACTAATCACTTTATCATTTCCTTTGATTGATACCTACTCTACTACATTAAAGGGATTTGGAATTTTTGTTGAATTCTTAGGCAACAAATGGTTTAAAAACGAGTTAGGACTAAATGAGGTGTTTGGCTAGGTTGGGTAGATGAATTGAATGTGGGCAGACGAGGTGAGTAGTGGTCTATTAGACAAGTGGTCTAGTAGACAAGTGGTATGTTAGTCGAGTGGTCTGATAGACTCTGAAGAGCATTAGACAACTATTTGTTTTAAACGAGTAGCTGTTAGATGAGTTTGATGTTAAATGCTCAAGGGCGTTAGATGAGGCTTTGTGCCTTGAGAGAAAGTTGAGAGTAGAGATAAAGGAAAGACATGTAGAAGGCAAGGAAAAGATGTGGAAGGAAATGTTGTCTGACACCTTGATATGTTGATTGTACTTTCTTGAGGATAAAGCTGACCCATATAGTACTATGGTACGATTTTTCTTTCTATTAGGGAATAGTGTCAAAGCACGTCAAGAGCATTGTGTTGTCCCTTTGAAAAGGAAAAACCAAGTCATATTAGGTAAGGGAAACTTAGTGTCAAGCCTCATTGCCCACATTCTTCTCTCTCGGTCTTGCCAAGTTCTCTCTCTTCTCTCTAAGTCTATTCTTCGTTGGAGTTGGTTGTGCTTATAAAGTCACAACGTTAGAGCTTTTTGGTGCTCAAAATCCTTGTTCATTTATGATGTTTTGTTTGGTGAAAGGTGACTATAATGTTGCAGTGTAGGGGCTGGCCCGAAACTACCGAGGTGGTTGACTAAGAGACTCAAGAGTACTTGAGCAAGAGACTCAAAGCAAACAAAGAGAGTGGTTTGTGTTGGTTACACATCAATAATGATTGTTGAGTAAAGTCTAGACCTTGGGTCAAAGTGTTTTTCTTTAAGCATGAGGAACATGTTGTGGTGGATGTATTGGTGGGTATTCCAAGTGGAACCACTCTCATTGTAGTGGTGAAGGGGCGAAGCAAATAGACCAGTAAGAGGGATAGTAGGCACCCAATAGAGAAAAGTAAGTATGGTGTAAGAGTTGCCGAAGGTCCTAAGCCGCAAAACAAAAAAGGGCAAAATCGTTTCGCCGTAGGATTTTGTAGAGGTGACAGGTGTAGTCCTTGGAAAATCTGTTGGCGGTATGGCGTGCTTGTGAAAAATACATCATTGAATCAAATGCTAGAATCCAGAGGAGTGGTATAAGTTGGGAGAGTTCCAAGAGGAGGTTTCTGGAAAAGTAATTTCTAGACAACTTAAGGTTTGCAAGGGAGGATGGGTTTATGAGTTTGGTACATTGAGAGATTTGTCCAGGCGTATGCCACAAGGTTTGAGTACTTGCCTCGGTTCTACACTTAAGCTACGTTTGAGGCTTGGAGATGCAGGAAGTTTGTTCAAGGTTTGGCAAAGAAGATGAACAAGCTAGTGGCCCCTATATGTTTGGAGGAGTTACACTTTTTGTAAGAAAACCAAGATGATAGAAGAGTTAGAGGACAAGCCAAGCATGGTGGTGCACTCTAATGGAGGAAGATCTTCTACTAGGAAGGGCAAGGCTTTTTAGAAGTTGTATGCTAGGCCCTAATAGTAGAGGGGAATGGGTGGACTAGCTAAGTCGCAGCAAGAGTCGTCGAAACGCTTTCTCTGTGAAGGGATACACTTGAAGAGCGATTGTCCACCTCCTGGTATCAAGTGTTTCAAGTGCCAAAAGATTAACCACAAGTTAGAGGGCAAGGTGGTGTTTAAGGAGTTCAAGCGAAAAGAGATGTGGGTGGCAAACCTCAAGCTACTGAAAGGGTGTATGCTCTTGGAGCAGAGGCTAGTACCACAAGTAATCTCATTCATGATGTATGCTGTTAGAATCGCGCAACGGAACATTTGCATTGGACAAAAATCAAAAGGGGTTGTATTAGTTTCTTAATAAAAATTGTGACACATTTCTTCATTTTCACTCCGAAGCATTTTTCAATTTCTCCATGAATTTTATCGGAAAATATTTCATGGTTTGCTGGCATGCTTCAACAAATCACATGAAAAATTATGATAAATATAAAATAAAATAAAAACTTACCAAATTAAAATAAATAAGAAAACAAAATAAATGTTAGGGAAAATAGAGAAAAAGAAAATTTTACTGATAAACAAAACTAAAATTAAAGTAGGAAAAATAAAATCAGAACCAAAAATCATAAAAATTTTAACTATATTTTTCGAAAACAACACCAAATTTTATAACATTGTCATTGACACGATTAAGTTAATACTACTTATCTATAACAACCTTAATATTGCTAGGATAGTAGTCAATAAATTGAAAAGGTAAAGTCAACCTTAAGTCCTCTCCTAACAACATGGAATTGTATCCTAACAAATATAAAAATTATACAAAAGGGATTAGTCAAATAAAATAATAAAAGAAGACTAAGATAAATAAAATAAATAAATGATTAAATAAAAGAATAATAAATCATGTATATTCTTTTACCTCTTATATCAAGTAAAAAGCTAGTTAACCACAATAACTTCTTGATTAATTCTAATTGAAGTTTTCACCTTTAATCAAATTAAATTCTCAATTATTGGAAAAAACTCATTCAATCGTATGAAAGTTTCTAATTTTAATTAAAGTAACTTATTAATTAAAATTAAAAACCCTTAGACTCACATGATTGTTATGACACGTACATTTAATGCTATGCTAACTTGTTATAATGTAAAAATTATTACTTTTACTAGATTAAAAGACAAGACATAGATAAAAAAAAATTACAACAACAATAAAAAGAACAAACAAATTATTTCATTCCAACCTCGAAATCCATTATGAAATTATAGTAGAATCAACCTAGAGGCTTAACACTCCATGAAATTTAGAAACAACATAAAAATAGAAAATAATGGAGGTTGGAACGTGACTAGATCTCCCAAAGGGTTGCTAAGCTCCCCTTTTCTATTTCCCCTAAGTCTCTTATAGAGATTTGATTGGGCTTTGTTTCAGGCCTTTCTATTGTTCTAATCTTCTCTCTGATAATGTAATATCCTTCAATTATATTCTAAATAATCCAATATGACCTCCAAATTAAGTTTATTTGATGTTGCAAATGCGTTTCTCAGCTAACATTGAAGTGAAAATGTGTTATGTGATGCCCCGACTACTATATTAAATAATTATTATTTAATAAAAAGGTATGGAATTAATTTTTTTGTATAATAAGATATATATATATATATATATATATATATATATATTTGTATAATATTAAGAGTTCTACATCAAAATAGAAGATTATCTATATTTTTAATATCTTCTTAAGATATTAATATAAATTATCCACGAGTCAATCTTTAAAAGATCTACCAATAATATCCCGAATAAGTCTCATTGAGCAGGTTCCTCTCCTACTCATGCAACGAGTACATATGAAAGAAAAAAAAAAGAATGATAGGAGTGAGGTCTTTATAAGCCTTAATTATCAATCTTAATAAAGTCAACAAACAATACAGACATTAGGGCCTAGAATCGGACCTACAACCACAATACTAGATCTCGTTATACCCAACATATGGATCCATATTCCACTTTTGATGATCCATTATGAACATGAAAAGTTACTTTGGGAAGTGATTAGGTAGTTGAGTATTTCTCATAAAACATTGGTACAATTATAATTGTTTCTTTCTTAAGAATATTAGCCATTTACAGGCCTATAAAAGAGATATATACTGACTACCTAACCTTGGCGATGCCGAGCAGGTATCGGATATTCCCAAGTCTGGTATATGAATATCCTAGTTCAGGGCGCTATTCTGAACTATCCAGATACTCACCTACTTGGTAAATCTTCCTCCCCACCATGGTCCATGTCTTTCATCCCGTAGTTTACCAAACTATGACTTCCCAAATACAAACACTCTCACATTGGTTTAATCTCAACTTATTGAAATAACTAGATAAGGATTAGAATGTTATAAATAAAGATAAGAACAAAAATATAAATTAAACAGGACCAGTGCGTAACTGGAGATATATTAAATGAAATAAATAAACACGATCAATGTGTAACTAGAGATAAATTAAATGAAATAAATAAACAGGACCGGTACATAACTGGAGATTAAATAAAATAAATAAACAAGAGTAATGCATAACTAGAGATAAATTAAATAAAATAAATAAACAGGACCAGTGCATAACTCAAGATAAATGAAATAAAATAAATAAATAGGACTTGTGCATAAATAAATAGGATTTCTGCAGTTTCGTACGATGATCAGAAAACACTATCACACATGGCTTGCTATTTTAAGGAGCCACTTGTTTGTCTCACAATGACAACATATGTTGTGTCTACTTCTAGCCACTCCCAAGGGTCTTACACTCCCCCCATCAAACAAGAATTTTCATCCTCGAAAATGGAAGTACCATGGAAAAGCTCAAGATAACGTCTTTGCATCTCTACCTCTAAGTCTCAGGTTGAGTCTCTAGACTTATCATCCCAAAGAATCTTTACTTAGGAAATATCTTTGCCTCTTAGATGCTCCACCTGATGATACAATATCTTTCACCTCCATTACATGACTAGGAATTGATTTATACCTTCTCAACTGAGAAGCCTTCATTCTACTGTCAATCTTTTTCACCTTCTTTGTGATCTGTTGTAGCATTCAGGTCCTACTAACAAAGTTTCAGCATCCTAGAACCAACACAAGGTAGTGTTGCACCTTCTCCCATACAAGCCCTTGCAGGAAGCCATCCTAATAGTAGCACAGAAGTTATTATTTTAGGTGAACTCAATTAAAGGTAACACTTCATCCTAGCCCCTAAGATGGTCCAACATACGAGCTCTCAATAGATCCTCTAGAGTCTAGATGGTGCTCTCGGACTGACCATCACCATGAGTTTGATAAGTTAAACTCATCCTCAAATTGCTTCCCATTGCCTCTTGCAATGTTTGCCAAAGTCTAGAGGAGAACCTCAAATATCTGTTGAACACTATGGTAGTTTGAACCCCATGCAACCTCACCTTCTTCTTTATGTACAATAAGGGCAAATTTGCCATAGGTAGTTTCTCATTCAAGGGCATGAAGTGCACACTTGGTCAACATGTCCACTTCTACCCACACAACATCATGCTTTTGAATTGTCCTCGACAAATGGGTAAAAATGTTTATAAGTATCTAGTTTCTTAATGTTGCACATGATTTTGACACTTATCTTGTATGAATTTGATATAAATCTTAAAGAAACAAGCCCTTTTACTAAGGATTACAAAATGAGGATAGAGAAGTAAGAAAATATGGAATTTGATGTTTTTGTGATGTTTTTGCAAATAAATTCAAAGAAATTAAGAGGATGGGGCTTAGCCTTAAATTTGATGCTGAGGACTGTAATATAGTTTATCAAATATTCAAATATGAACTTCTCGGCT